>NW_024424008.1:42899781-42933242 GCF_017311325.1 Ursus maritimus | reverse complement strand
GGGTAGTCTTCTTGAGACTCTCTCTCTCCCTGTCCCGCTGCCCCTCCCCCGCTCTGGCTCTCTTTCTCTAAAACCGAATAACTACATCTCTAAAAAAAATTAAAAGTCTTTCTCCCCCTCTCTCTCTACTCTTCTGCTCTCTCTCTCTCCAATAAATAAATCTAAAATTCATTTAACTTAATTAAACGCTTTCTAATTTGACCACACATCAAAATTCCTTTGCAAAGTTTCCTTTCTCATAAACCTTCTACAGCTTTCTCTTTTACATTCAGATTTTGTCCTGGGTTTTTTCTCTTCCCCACTTTAAAATAATTGGTCTCTCTTAGGACAAAATTCCTTTCTTTTCCCTCAACAAAGAATGCCTTTCCATTCTTTCTACCCTTTATTATTGAAAGCACAGCTCCCACTTTCCTGCATTAGGGGGAGTCTCCCTTAGTTCTTCTGCTTGTTTTAGTTACATACATTACAGTTCTTCGCCCTTAGAAACCTGATTTTTTCTGAAAATAGAGAAGTCTACAAGCATGAACAGCCTATTGTTCCAACATCCTGGGGCTTGGCAAATGTATGAATATGTTTTATAATTTCTGGAAACATATTTTCTTCTGGTAAATTTGTTTCAGGGTTTGTAACATGTTTACTAACTGACCCAGGTCTCTTTGGCGGGGCCTGTGAGAAAGGAAGTCGGTGTTTGGCAATTACCGTCTTAGTCCTTGATCTTATCTGTCTTGGCCTAGACGGTTACTGGCTACCTATCATCTCATTCAGCTTAGGATCACTTAAGGCGTCAGACGACCAGAAGATCCCAGAAACTTACAAAGTCCACCTAAAAATGTTTTTATGCTATTTCTATTTATTTTCTTTGCTCCTAATAATTATCTTTATACCGTTCACAACAACTCGATAAGACGTTAGACACAGTGGCCATCATTCCAAGCTATTTTGCTTGCTGACAATTTTGTGAGAGAGAGCATGAGCTGCTTTGACCAGGTAGAATACAGGTAGTATTTCTGCACGATCATTAGTCCTGCTACGTCTGAAGACAGGCCCGATTTCATGAAACCAAAGTCAAACTAGCTCTTCCTTGCCAACGATTACGCCAGAGCCCATGAGCCTGAAAAGTAGTGGGGTTGGTTCCTGTGATTATTCTGAGAATCTCTATGAAGACTTTAATTTAGGAAAGTGCTTGATTTTCTTTATGTCAGTTACCTAGAGTCCTTTTCGAATGAATTTTGGGGATCCCATCTGGAGGTAGAAAATAGCACCCATCTCCAACACATGCAAATGGACCTTGCAGATGGCTGGGACAGAGACCTTCAGACTCCCCACGCTCAGGATTCCCCAGGGGCCCAAGTTCCAAATGCAGTTCCAGCTCCTGATATGATCACCTCCCTGAAGTCTGTCCTGTGATATTTACATCTCAGAGGCCCAGAGTGCAAGCTACAAGCCCTTTGGGATAAACAGGGGAGGGCTGGGGACTGGGGACAAGGCCTCAGCAGTGTGGCTGGTCTCCAGGGCTGCATTCTAGTGTCCCAGAGATCTGTAAGGTGGGGCAGTGACTCAGAGGCCTCAGGAACTGGGCTGCCCCTGAAACGCTATTATAGGTGGGGCCACCCTCCAGCCACGTGTTCTTCTGCAGTAAATACCTTCGGGAAGGTTGCAGAGGCTTTTCTGCCCCTCTGGGGAACTAGTCCATTTTACTTGAGGGGAGGACGCACACTTTTTTTTTTTTTTTTAACTTGTATCAGGCTCCGCAATCTGGCCAATTTCAAGGACAGAGCTAGTCTGTAGTTTTTGGGAGACAAAGAGTAACAATTGCTGGCCATATTGAACAGCCCAAGTCTGTCGTTTCTTACTGGTGTTTTGCAAGGACTCTCTCAATGAAGCTATTTTGGAATTTTGAGGTCTTTTGGAAGCTTTTGCATGCCAGTTAGAATAGGTATCCCGTCCTGCTTGTTGAATTCTGGAACCCTTGTATGTGCACTTCTCACATTTTCTCACATCTTCGTAACGGCTGTTGTCGTAATCCTGAAGGGTTTCAGTGGTTTGGCAGGATGTTTAGCCACAAACGCAGTTCCCCCACATTTCTGTCTGGGCGGGTCCAAACGGGTGCTAAGCACCAGATTTTGGGGCCCTCAACCTGATCGTTACCATAACAAGCTTTCAGGACATAGTAACATTTTTTCATTTTGGTAGATATTTCTAGCTTCCAGGACCATAGGTTTCAGACATAAATTAAGCACGTGTGCCCAGAGAAAGCACCTTTGAGTGTCTAGAGTTTAAGCATTCCTTTGGTGAATCCTCTGGGTTCTTGGACCCGAACTCATCCCCTGAAATGAAGGTGCCCTGGGGTGAGTTGTGCGGTGGTTCCCGGTGCAGCTCCTCTCCCGGAAGTCTTCTTAGGCGGGCGGGGACCCTAGGGCCCATCTGACCGGTTCCATGACCAGCTCCCTGAACTCAGACATCCCTGGGTTTGGTGGCAAGTGCTCTGATACTCTCAGTGCTCACCTAGGCCCACCAATTTAGGTGGCATTTTGGCCTCCAAGCGCCCCATCAGCGGGAGCCTTCATGTGCACGCAAGGGGGCAAACAGGTGAAGCTCGATCTATGGGCAGGAACCGAGAATGTGACTGTGTCCTGCCTTTGAGAGACCCGAGGGCACCACCCCCAATTCCCATGGACCTGGGACTTGGACTGGGGAAAGGACCTAGCAGCAGACGGGCCCCAACCCAGTCTGGGAACTGCACACTGGCCCTGACTCTTCCTTCTTGGAACTGGGACAGGATTAAGGGCTGGGGTTTTCCTCTCAAAAACCTAGCAATGGTGGTCTAAAAGGCTCAGGGCTCAGCTCTGGGCAGAACCTTCTGCCAGCTCAGGTGCGTTCCAGGCACCACGGATGCTGAAAATGCATGTGAAAATAACATGAAAATTAGCTTCGTGGTATAAGCAGGTTTGCATTCCTAGATAAGGAAAAATCTCCAATTCCTGGGCACTTGGGGGTCTCAGTCAGTGGAATGTGTGACTCCTGATCTCGGGGTTGTGAGCTCGAGCCCACATTGGTGCAGAAACGACTTAAAATCTTTACCAAAAATTTGAAATCCTAAAGACATCTCGCTCGGCCACAATCTATCATACGCTCCTTTCAGCACTGCGACCCCGCTGGTCCTGCACAGTTCTCACGACGGCTGCTCTGGACTGCCCTGGATGGGGCCCGGGAGCCTCCAGCGGAAGCCCGAGTTCTCCCTGCCCCGCAGTTACTGCTTCTCTGTGTGAGATCGAGCACTAAGTCATGCAAACTACGCTTCTCATTTCTGCTACACCATCGTCACTTCTCTGTTTTCCACTAATTTGGCAACCAAGAGAAGCAAAACGAGCAAATCTCAAATAATTCATCTGAGACCACGCCTGAGACCAAGCCGCCCAAAGCAGGGCAGGGCAGCGGGTCGGTGGCGCCCCCTTTAGACGTCGGGGTGTATTCCCGGGTCAGGAGGTGCAGGGATGTCAGGCCCCAGGTGTGCGGGCCGCTCAGTGGTCCACTAGGGATGCTCAGAGCTCCAGACTGATTCCGAGCTACAGACAGGCGCGTGGCTGCCTGTGTGCGAGGTGAGAGCCTGAGCAGCGGCAGCGGGCAGCCTGACAAGCTTCAGCCGACGTGGGTCGGACCTGGGCTCCCGTGCTTGTCCTGCGGTGGGGCCAGTGGGACCCTGCCCTGAGCTGCCTCACACAGGGCTGCCTCGGATTTGCAGAAAGCCTCCAAGGACTGACTTCTGAATCCCCGATCCAGAGCTTTTGGGGGAGTCCTAGACAGTGGCTGCATGTGTGTTACAGATGATTAAAGGAAAATAATCACATAACAGAGGGACAAACAGAATCAGAGAAAACTGACTTGGAAGTGACTTGGCATTGTCTTGAGGCTGACTGATGGCTCTGCTGAGGAGGGAGAAGACAAGGAACCTTCAATCGTTTCCATTTCTAAAGCCAAGGGGCTCCCGGGTGCCTCGGGGCATTAAGCCTCTGCTCCTGGCTCAGGTCATGAACTCGGGGTCCTGGGATCCGATCCTGGGATCCAAACCTGGAACAGGCTCCCAGCTGAGAGGGGCGTCTGCTTCTCCCTCTCTCTCGCTCCCTCTGCCCCTCCCCGTTGCTCCTGCTCTCTCTCTCCTCAAATAAATACATGAAATCGTTAATAAACAAAAGCTGAGACCTTTGCTTTTGTGGAGAGATGGTTGAGCCAGTACATCTGGGAAGCAGAACCAGGGCCAATGTCGGGAGCGGAGACGAAAAGCGTTCTTCCTAGTGATGTGAGCAAGACTCTGGGCCGCGCTGTGCTTGCTGCTGGGCTCCAGGGCAAAGAGAGGGGAGGGGCTGGGAGAGGAGTGTGGAGGGCAGTCTCGCACCCTGTGCAGCACGCCCCTCTGTGAAGCTTCGACCCTCAAAATCCCCACGTGCCCAAATACCCTTTGTTCCTTCGAAGGTGAAGGGGTGACACTCGGCGAAGGGGCTACTCTCCTTGCGGAGGTGGTGTCAGCCCAGGTAAAGGAAGCGGTGGCAGGTGAAATGCGCTGAGATCCTGAGTCCAGGGAGAGGAAGACCTTGGAACCCACAGTGGCCATGAGAGAGTCAAGTGTGTCATACTCACACGCACGGATGCAGAATTTCCAAGTAAACTGGGGCTTTCCTGGTGAGGGGAGAGCAGGCCTCGGACAGAGGTGCTTGGAAGCCCCCTGTGTCCCGGTGGGCTGCGGGGGCAGAGACAGAATGCCGTGGACGCGGTGCTTCCACCCAGCGGCGCCTGCTGGAGGACGGTGCTCAGGAAACAGGTGTTCCTTGGAAGGAGAGAGCCAGGGGCTAGAGAGGAAGATTGTGAGGTGACTGCACGTCCTAGAGAGACCGGGCCGACCTCGCAGGGCTCTGAGGGAGAGAGGGGAAGGAGGCTGGCTGAGTCCCCCAGGCCATCTGAGTGAGTTGTGCCTTCTGGGTCACCAGCTGCACTCTGCGCCCCCCCCCCTCAGGAAGGAGGAGCCTCTGAATCCCCATGGGGCCCGATGCCTGCCTGGCACCCAGCACAGGGGGACACAGGGCCCGGCTGGACTGTGCCTTCCCCGCAGAGGCTGCATGCAGGGGCAGCCTTGCTCCTGATGGTGTGACTGCGTGAGAGCCAAGACTGGTCCGCCTGCCCCCCCGGAATCCCCAGGCCACTGAGTGCATGGGTGAGGACGGACAGGGGCCAGGGATCAGGTCCCCTGCTGCCCTCAGGACGGAGCAGAGCAGAATGGCCACAGCTGAGGCTAGACGCCTGGGATGCTGAACGGCGACGGACACGCAGACGTGGACATGTCCTGAAGGCTCTAAGTGAGGCCCCAGCACAGGCCTGTGGACAAGCGCTCCACTGTCCCAGGTGTGAGTCAGGCAGCCGCACACAGGACAGGGTAGCCACACGCCATTTCTGTGTGGTCCCCACCCTGTCTGTTTTTGTTTTGTTTCTTTGTTTGATTGAAGAGGCAGAAATCATTTGAAAGATGTTCTCTCCATTGGTGTTACTTATTTACGTGCTGGTTGGTTTCGTGTTGCTGAGCTCAAGCCTTGGGGTCGATGCCCTTTGCTCTGGTAGAACCGTTCCCCTAACATCACCACATGGGAGCCCGGACTGTTGGGGCAGCTGTCCCCGAGTCCCCCGGAACCCAGGCAGTGTTGGGGAACCCATGTTGACACTTCCAAGGATATTACGAGGGTCGGCTCAGCTTGTTCCCATCCTGCTGCTAAAATGAGTAAATAATAAAGTAGAATTGATGAGGTCACAGGGGCTTCCCTCTTCAGCCGCTTGCCTCCTGAAACTTCCAAACTTACCACCATGTGATTTCTTGTAATTTTCGGTGATCTGTGAAACAAACCGCAGTTTTATTTTCTCAGTAACGGTGTAAAATCACAAGTTTATGTCCCCACTGCTGGGAACCGAAACACAGCATTAGAGAACAGAGTTCTGGAGACCGGGGCAGCTTTCTGTAGGTGTTGCCTGTGCTCAGAGGCAGGAAGGGGGTCTGGCTGGGCTGAAGGTGGTCAGGGAAGCTGTTTGCAGAGCCTTGTATTCTCAACGCACAGGCTGAGGCAGGAGGCTGACAGGCGTCACTACTACTAACACATTGCACGTGCTGGGCACTGTGGTGGGCTCTTTACAGGCTCCCCCCCCCCCCCCCACTCCCCACTAAGGCTGGTAAGGAAGTGATGGCTGGACAAGGTTAAGTACCCTTCCTGGTATCCTAGATATGGCAAGTGTGGTAGTGAGCCCAAGTCTGAGAGCTTTCTATGATGTCCCTGTGTCCTTAACATCTCTAGAGTCTGAAAAAGTGGCAGAAATCCCTCACAGTGGGGTGGGGGTGGTGCAGAAATAAGTCTTCTCTCTTTTGGTTCCCCTTACGTGGAGTTATTCCTTCTGTCACCGCACTTCGGCTGTTTGTCCACGCTGGAAAGTGAAAGGTCAGGCGGTGGCAAGTAGGTCTGAGGCAAATCCTTCCAGCAGTTTTTCTCCTTTCTGCCAAAAGCATGGCTTCCTTGCTTCTGATGCCTCCTTTCTCTTGCTCATCCTCTCTTTGTCAACTTACTCCGAGTGAGTCAGTGGGAGGGAAAGTAGAGGGAACAGGAGAAGCAGGGTCGGGTCCGACACTTTGTTCACCATGTGGAACCCACACAGCCGACTAGAGACGGCCCAGGACTCTTGGAGGCTTAATCCATACCGTCTACCACACCTTCTCCTGCATCGTGTGGGTCACACTCACTTCCCTGTCTCGGGGCCCTGCTGGCCCCCAACCCCATCAGCCCTTTGATCAGGGACTGGATACCCATTCCAGATTCTTCTTTTCCTAAACACCACATTGAAAGCCTGTTATTTGGGACAGAGAGGAAACAGCAGGTAAAAATGCGCTTAGCACGGGGAGGGAGAGGGGGCAGGGGGTTTAGAAGCAGACCTGAGAATCAATGACGGGAACTGGTTTCTACTATTTGGTGACTCAAGTCAAACACACAGATCTCTGTGGCTGTCAGGAGGATCCTGGTCTGTTCACTGGCCCAGGTCTGGCCTCTCCCTTCACTGAGGTCTAGTGAGAACGTGTGGAGGGAGCAGCTTTCCGAGTGGTGGGGGACGAGGGGGCGGGTCCCTGGGGTTACCCAGCAGAGCACTGCACTCGAGTAGATCCAGATATTAGGGTTAGGCTGGATCTTCTTACTTGGTATTTGAACAATTTGGAGGGAGGCTGATTGCAAACTCATGGACGGATGAAGTTAGGTGTTTTAGGGTGCTAAATGCCCCAGCTGTTGAAAATCACTGTGATCAGCAGAAATGAGTAAATAAATGGTCATGTGTGGATGCGACAAAGTGCTATACTGAGGGAGATGACCCACTGGCTCTGTATCGAGGTTCAAGACGGTCATCTGGTAGTGACCTCAGACCCGTTCTCTGCAGCTGCTGGCCTGGTATGAAGCTGTACCCGGAGTCACAGGAGGAGGAAGACAGGGACAAAAGGTGTGTTCAGGGCGTCAGCCTCTCTCTGCCCACATTTTACTAGTAGCACTGAGGAGAATCAGGCCACTCCCATAACACTCGGCTTAGAGATCTCCTCAGCTAAAATCCAAGGTCATCACTTGTCAGTTCGCCCTTCGAAACACTAAAAACAAGACCCTAAACCACAAGTCAGTCACATTCTTTGCCTCCTATAGTGAGGATTGCCTTTCCTGCAGTTTCCGATAACATGTGGCTCATTTCCATCTGAGATCTCATGGGAATCACCTTCAGCCTCCGTATTTCTCCCAACGGTCTTTTCAAGGCCATCTGCACTTCTTCTGAAAGTCCCTGCACACTCCTCCGGCCACCTCCCATTGCTCAGGTCCAAAGCTGCTTCCGCACTTCCGGAGATTCGTTCCAGTGGCCTTGGATTCTCGGGACCAAAATCTGTATTGGTCTGTTTGGGCCGCTAGAACCACACATCACAGACCAGGTGGCTCAACCACGGGAATTTTTTCTCACAGATCTGAAACCTTGAAGCCCATGATCAAGGTATCAGCAGGTCTGGTTTCTTCTGAGGCCTCTCTCCTTGGCTTGCAGACCGCTGTCCCCTTGCTCTGCTCCCACCTGGTCTTTACTCTGTGTGTGCTCCTGGAGTCTGCTTGTGTTCAAATTCCCTCTTCTTATAAGGACACCAGGCAGTGGGGATCAGGCCTTGTTTTTAACTTAATCACCTCTTTCAAGGCTCTGCCCTCAAATGCAGTCACGTGCTGAAGTACTAAGCATTAGGACTTCGACATATGAACTTTGAGGGGACACAATTCAGTCTCTAGCCATACCATTTGTGTAAAAAAGTGGAAATACATAATCCTATCTGTTAGTAAATACACAGGATACTTTTTGTAGGATACACAGAACTCTTGACATATTGGCTGCTCCTAAAGAGGGGTTTGGGGGCTTGAGAAGAATGGTCTCTACACTGTTTTGTAGTTTGATCAAAAATCTTTTAGACTTAGTTTTAATTTTTGAAACATCGGAATATAATTGACATATAACATTGTGAACGTTCAAGGCGTACAACATGGTGATTTGATACGTATATAAATTTCTAAGCTGTGCTCTGATTACCCCTGTAGCATTAGCCACCCTCTCTATCATGTTACATAGCATGTTTCCTCTTTTTACGGTGGGAGCACTTAAGGTCTAGGCTGTTAGCAACTTTGAATTTTATACTACAGTGTAGTTGACTATAATCGCTCCGCTGTGCATTAGCTCCCCAGGACTTACTTATCTACTAGTTCCCAGTTTGTATCATTTAACAACATCTCCCCAATTCCCCCACCCCTTAGACCCTGGGAAGACCGTTCTACTCTCTGTTTTTACGAGTCTGGCTTTGTTAGAATCCACATAGAGGTGCCATCTATATAGATGCCTTTGGATCGTATCAACATTTTAACAGTTTCTGATCCAGGAATATAAGATATCTTTCCACTTCTTTGTATCTTCAGTTTCTTTCATCAAGGTCTTATGGTTTTCCTTATACAAATCTTTAACTTCCTTGGTTAAATTTGTTCTTGAGTCTTTTATTGTTTTTGATGCTATTGTGAGTGGATATTGTTTAAAAGTTCTTTTTCATATGTTTCATTATTCTTGTATGGACATGCTACTGATTCCTGTATGTTGATTTTATATCCTGCACCTTTACTAAATTTGTTAATTCGTTACAACAAACTGAAGAGTCTTTAGTCTTTAGGATTTTCTACATATAAGATCATGTCATCTGCAAATAATGCCAATTTCACTTCTTCCTTTCTGATTTGGATGCTTTTTATTTCCTCGTCTTGCCTAATTGCTTTAGCCGGGACTTCCAGAACTATGTTAAATAAGAATAAGAATAATATGTCTTGGAAAAAGTCTTTTTGCATTAGACAATTGAGTGATCGTTAGCTTCCTCTATTTGGATGTTCAATTCCCTCTCCAGCCTTGGGAAGTTCTCAGTTATTATTGCTTTAAGTAAAATTTCTGCTCCCTTTTCCCAATTTTCTCTTTTGGAAATTCAATTATTCTAGTATTTGTCCTTTAGATAGAGTCCTATAGATCATATTGGCTTTCTTTGCTCTTTTTCATTCTTCTTTTTTTTTTTTCTGTTTGCCTCTAATAGGGTTGTTTCAAAATTCCTATCCTCTAACTCACTTCTTCTGCCTTCTGTTTGCTCTAATCACTGCAGGTGTTCTCTATGACATTTCTTATTTCATTCATTGAATTCTTCAGCTCTAGAATCTGATTTTTAAAAAGATTTCTTTGGTTTTTTTTTTAGAGATTTTATTTATTTATTTGACAGAGATAGAGACAGCCAGCGAGAGAGGGAACACAAGCAGGGGGAGTGGAAGAGGAAGAAGCAGGCTCATAGCAGAGGAGCCTGATGTGGGGCTCGATCCCATAACGCCGGGATCACGCCCTGAGCCGAAGGCAGACGCTTAACCGCTGTGCCACCCAGGCGCCCCTAAAAAGATTTCTATATCTTTGTAAAAATCGCATTTTGATTGTGTATTTTTTGACACTTCATTGAATTGTCTTTCTGAAGTTTTAATTTGTTGGGTTCTTCAAAACAGCAATTTTGAATTATTTTATCAGATCACAAAATTTTATGTCTTTGAGCTCGATTATTGGGGAATTATTATTATTATTATTATTTTAAGATTTTATTTATTTATTTGACAGAGATAGAGACAGCCAGCGAGAGAGGGAACACAAGCAGGGGGAGTGGGAGAGGAAGAAGCAGGCTCATAGCAGAGGAGCCTGATGTGGGGCTTGATCCCATAACGCCAGGATCACGCCCTGAGCCAAAGGCAGACGCTTTAACCGCTGTGCCACCCAGGCGCCCCTGGGGAATTATTATTTTATTTTGTGATGACATGCTTCCTTGATTTTGTCATGTGCCTTGTAGTTCTGCACTGCTGCTTTCATATTTGAAGTTGCAAACGTCCCCTTAAATCATTGTTAGTGACCTTTGGATGGTGTATTCTGTTCAATGCTGTTATTATATAGGCTTTTCTGTCTTTGTAGTGGTATATCTTTTCCACCTTTCTTGCTCTCTCTAGTGCAGAATTCTTAAGTTTCTGTGTCTTCTCTGGTTCTTACAACTGCTCAGGTTGGCAGCTGGGAACCTCTCTTTTGGTTTCTGGAAGGTGGTGCTAGAGCTCACGTTTGTGGTGTCTTCTTCACCCTTAGACCAAAGCCTCTATTTCTTTCTTTCTTTCTTTCTTTCTTTCTTTCTTTCTTTCTTTCTTTCTTTCTTAAAAAGATTTTATTTATTTTTTTGTCAGAGAGAGAGAGAAAGAGCGAACACAAGCAGGGGGAGTGGCAGGCAGAGGGAGAGGGAGTGGCAGGCAGAGGGAAAGGGAGAAGCAGGTTCCCTGCTGAGCAAGGACCCAGATGCAGGACTCCATCCCAGGACCCTGGGATGGTGACCTGAGCTGAAGGCAGATGCTTAACTGACTGAGACACCCAGGCGTCCCCAAAGCCTCTTTTCTAAGCCATTCTCCCCATCTGCTGGAGTGCCGGGTACAAGGAGCTGGCAGAAGAGTGGTGGGAGGTGTGGGTTTAGCACCTGGGCCATTAGGGGTGCCCATAGACTCCATAAAGAGATCTCCAGGTACAGCACTCACGGAGGCTCATGGGTGGACTTCCTACTGAGTGCAATCCTTTATTATCTTTTGAAATTCCTCTCTGACTCCTTCCCAATATCCTCTTACCCACCCCCTCCCCCAAGTCATGAAGGTCCCACCTCCCTGTTCTGGGTGCTGATAAAGAGAAACGGGTTTCTTCAACTGTGTCCTGCACAACTGGGATAGCTAGGCACTCACTCACTGGTCCCCTTTGCCCCCCATGGAAGGTTGCCACTGTCTGATAGAGTAGCCCCAAGCACTGTTTCCTTGGGAGGGGAAGGGTGATGCTGGGAAAAGTTTCTTACTGTTGTCTCTGCTGCAACCAAATCATACTTTAATCTTTTTGGATCCAGGGAGGTGCAGAATCTCCCCTACGGAGGGCTGAACTTCTGCAAATTCTTTCATGCCGATCTTCCCAGGTCAGCACTTTCTAGATTTTTCTCCCTGATCGTGGCAAATGGGTCTGGGCAGGTTTACTGGCTCCATGGGCTCTGCAGCTTGTATTGAAGTCGGTCTGCCTATTAAGACATGCACAGACCTCCTCCCAGGTCTCTTGACATATTCTACTAGACCCCCACAACACCCACGAAGGTGCTTTTGCTTGTGGATGAATCTCTAATCGCTGTTTAAAAAGTGGGATAGAAAGGAGGACGGTCCGGGCACCTGGGTAGCGCAGTCGTTAAAGCATCTGCGATCGGCTCAGGGTGTGATCCTGGCATTCCAGGATCGAGCCCCACATCGGGCTCCTCCTCTGGGAGCCTGCTTCTTCCTCTCCCACTCCCCCTGCTGTGTTCCTTCTCTCGCTGGCTGTCTCTCTGTCACATAAATAAATAAAATCTTTAAAAAAAAAAAAAGAAAGGAGGACAGTCTTTTTGATGGCTGAGTAATATTCCATTGTATATATGGACCACATCTTCTTAATCCAGTCATCTGTTGAAGGGTATCTTGGCTCCTTCCACAATTTGGCTATTGTGGACAATGCTGCTATGAACATTGGGGTGCATAAGGCCCTTCTCTTCACTACGTCTGTATCTTTGGAATCATGGAACTTTACATCAAAAACTTGGGATGTACTGTATGGTGACTAACATAACGTAATAAAAAATTTTTATTAAAACAAAAAGAAAGGAGGACGGTCTTATACCTCCACGAGGTTGACATCACTCTCTCATTGTGACTTTTTAAAATCACGTGCACATATGATCTATGTCATCTGTTTAAAATAGATACATTGGTAAAAAGAAAAAAGAAAAACCGGATGCAAAAGAAGTCTATTATAACATTTGTTTTATCAGCAAAAACTTGGAAACAATCTAGATGTCCAACAAAAGGGGAGAAGTTAACTCTATGTTGGGATGGATATTAAATCAAACATCAGGTATATTAAGACAAAGGTTAAAAAGCCCTATAAAAATGACATAGAAACCTGTCTTTTGGGGGTGCCTGAGTGGCTCGGTCGGCTAAGCATCTGCCTTTGGCTCAGGTCATCTGGGGTCCTGGGATGGAGCCCTGCATCAGGGAGCCTGCTTCTCCCTCTGCCTGCTGCTCCCCCTGCTTGTGCTCTCTCTTTTTCTGCCAAATAAATTTTAAAAATCTTTAAAAAAGAAAAGAAAAGAAACCTGTCCTTTGTACTTGTGTTTAGTGGGGACTAATTCATCAGCATGAATTGCTCTTGAACTAGCTTACAGAATCACATTGTGGAACATCCTCGAAAAGAGAGGTAGAGGGGGAAATGGTTCAAACAGAGGAAGTCAGGAGAAGTAGAATTCCGAGGGGTAAAGAACTGAAAGGGGAGGAGAAACACGGAAGTAGAAAGGTAAAGCAAAGAAATGGAGTTGTGGAAAGAAGCAGGGAAAAGACACAGATGAGGTGGTAGAGAGACAATAGAGCTGAGGGGGTGTTTGTAGTGGACAGAAGCTCGGGCTGTGGTGACTGACACGGATCCAGCTTGGGCTCCAACACCTGCTTACTTACTATCTATGACCTCAGTTATCTCGTCCGTGAACTTCACGTGACTCTTCATTTGTTCACAAACACTGACTATTTACTACATCCCAGGGATTATTTTATTATTTTTATTTTTTTATTATGTTCGTGCCAGGGAGTCAGAAGTGGAAAAGAAACGACCTCTCAAAAAACTCAAGCAAAAACAAGCATCAAAACAAAGACCTTGCCTTCACGGAGGTTGTATCATAACGAGAAGAGACAGACGATAAACGAATTAATAACCAAATGCATTTTTGGAAGAAAAGATCCGGGATAAGGAATTCTGAGGAAAGGAACGGGAGTTGCAATGTTTAAGGTAAACATCTCCAAGAAGGTAGCATTTGAGTAAAGACTGAAAGGAGCAGGGGAGGTTCAAGTCACAAAGAGCTCTGGGCAATGACTCGTAATGCATGTGAAGTGCTTACCACACTGCCTGACCTGTAAAAATACTCAATAAACGGGAGCATAAAAAGGTGGTGAGTGGACTGAAGTAAAAGAAAATTGCTCAAGAGTACATCTCAGCTATTAAATAGACCCTGGGTTTTACGGTTTGAACAGCTTCATTAGAGGATGGGCAGAGAGATCACATGGTATTAAAAGTGCGATCTTTTTCTAGGTATCTGAAAAAGCAAATTAGAGAGTGTTAAATAGAGTTGTTCACCAAAATGAATTGATTTTTAGTACTTATCCAGCACATTTTTATCTGAGGGAGTTGTGAACAAGGGATCTTGTAACTAAGAGGTATGCGCTCTTCGCATAGCTGGGTTGGTGGGAAGAGCAGAAAGAGAGACGCAAAATAAAGCATGCCGACTCACCCTAACGGTGGGAAAGCATGCCTGTCTCCTTGATGATGTAATGACACTTCGTGCTCGGGCACCATGCGGAGGGTTTGTGAAGGCCCCAGGGTCATTGACCTGGGATCTCTTTGGGGATTCCAGATTCCAGGGAAGGTAGGAATAACCAACAAATCAATTCAATTGCTGACTCTTAACTGTCTCCCTTCCCTTCAAAAGTTAAAAGTAAGAAAAGGCATAAAAAAGTCTACTATAGTTATTGGTATTCATGTTGACTGTTTTCTTTATCTTTAAGAGAAGAATGAAGATCTCCAAATGTGATTCCAAATTCATCCCTTAGCTTTGCCGGGATGTTAGGTCTGAATCATACTCTAGTTCTTCATTTTCTTTTATCTTATTTTATTTCATTTTACTTTTTAAAAGATTTTATCTATTTATTTATTTGAGAGAGAGAATGAGTGGTGGGAAGGGGCAGAGGGGGAGAGAGAGAGGAGAGAGAGAGAGAGAGAGAGAGGGAAGCGGACTCCCCGCTGAGCAGGAAGCCTGATGCAGGACTTGATCTAAG
Source organism: Ursus maritimus (assembly GCF_017311325.1). Lineage (NCBI taxonomy): Eukaryota > Metazoa > Chordata > Mammalia > Carnivora > Ursidae > Ursus > Ursus maritimus. Next base: position 42,918,738 of record NW_024424008.1, on the reverse strand, counting down.
GACCTGGAGATCAAGACCTGAGCTGAAGGCAGACACTTAACCAACTGAGCCCCCCAGGTGCCCCTAGTTCTTCATTTTAGATGAACTCTTGCAGAGGAGTTTTGATGAGCTGTAAAGAGTAGTTTTTCATTCAATAGACATTTCCAAAGGGTAAGATCCTTTCCAAAAGGGTAATCTGTAAGAGGTGTCCACACTGTGTCCGGTGCTGAATGAAGACCTCACAATTTCCCCTGTACCTTTCTGGATATTTACTGCCAGGTATCCTGTGAGTGCTGGACCTTCTCTGAGCAGTAAGATGCATTCCTTGCTTTCAGTTGGAAGTCTGACACAAACAATTCATTACAATGCAGTACTTGTCGGGAGACAGGTAAACATGGGATGCTATGGGAGCACAGATCAGGGGCACCTAAGCTAGTCTAGGGGTTCCAGGTTTGTAAGAGATGATTTTTGGGTGAATTGTATGAGGATTATTGAGAGCCAGCTGAAGGAAAGAGTGGGAGGCAAACATTCTAGAAAAAAGGTACCGTAAGACCAAAGAACTGGAGCTGGGCAAGGTGTACGTGGGCAGCCAGCCACAGGCTGTTCAGAATTATTCAAGGATAAAGTAAAGAGCAAGGGAGAGTGGGAGAGGAGTCTGGAGAAGTAGGCAGAAGGCCATCGATTACTTTGTGTGCCAAGATGTTTTAGTAGATATGGGAAGAAGATAGCAGATTTACAAAACGTTTGACAGGTGAAGCCTTACCGATAGATTGGATGGGGGTGGGGGGCTGGACAGACCAAACTCCTAGATTTCTCGTTTGGATGTAACTAGAGGCATTTAGACTGGGAATTTAGCGGGGAGAGCAGTTTGCAGGGGAGGATGAGTTCTCTACGGGACGTGATGAATATGATGAACCCGAGGAAAAGCCCGGTGGGCTGAGGTCTGAGGATCCAGAAAGATGTCAGGACCATGGATGAAAGTCTCGAGACCATCAACCTGTCCAGTAGATGGCTAAATGCATCCCAACACCATTTGATGATATTATTATGAGAGTAAATGAGATTTTCTCCATGAATTCTGTAAAAAGTGCCATGTGAGCAATACATTGAGGAAGAAACACCAGGAAATGTCTGTGTTAATGGGGCAGTGAAGAAGGCTAAGACAGAGTGAGAGATAATGGTCAGGAAGGCAGGAGGAGCACCAGGAAGGGGTAGAGTTGCAGATTCCAGTGGACAAGAACTCCAGGGAACAGAGAAGGTGAACAGAGAACAGAACCCTTGGAATGGGTGTGAGTGAGAGCAGGACCAACAAGAAGTTTTCCAAGTAGACATCCTGCAGGCTCTCGGGGATCTCCTCTTCTAAGGGTGCTAATCCCATCCCTAGGCTCTGGTCTCCTGACTTCATCTAAACCTAATATCTCCCAAAGGCCCATCTCCAAATCCTTCCACATGCAGGGTCAGCAGGACTGGTCCCTAACTGACAGTGACTCCAGGGGAGGGAGATTTGAGCAAAGGTCCCCGGAAATCTGGCGGGGAAGAGTTCTCTTGGAACACTTCTCTTTTCCAAGACAGGACAAGAGACGCTGTGCGCTCACGTCAACTGGGAGACCAAATCAGAGAGTCAAAGCCTGATTCTTCAGGCTCTTGGTTGCTTGTCCCCTAGGAAGCCTTTCTGACCCATCTACTTCTAGTTATTCATCCCCTCGCCTTCCCCAACCACCCACACATCCAACCATACCTGGCACACAACATGGGGAGTCTTGGCTACAGCAGAGCCAGGGTAGAGAACAGACAAATCCTCCCCATGTTGCCAGGCTGAGGATGTCACCCTCTGGTGGGCTGATGGGGACCTGCTGTGAGCAGTGCTGCAGGGGGCGCCATTTCCATTGGTGTAATCTAGGAACCGACAGGAGCCCCTGGCCTGGGCCCCCTGCTAATCCCTCTATTTGGTAGTCTCCATTTCCACCTTGCCCTTCGGCCTGGGCTGGGACACTGGCCTCTCTGAGCGGGAAGTCTGGGACAGGGAGGAGTGTGAGGTGGGGCGTGCCAGCCCTGGGACTTGGCTGTGGGGGAGGATTTGCTTATGTTCAAAGTGTAGGGCTATCAAGAGAATAAAAGAACACAGGAAGCGAGCTTGGGGGAGGGTCATGTTCAGTCTTCACCTCTTTCCCAGGCCCAGTTTTATCTGGGCCTTGTGTGGCCAGAACACAAAGTTAACAATGATAAGACAATAAGGCTATAGGTAACGCATATCAAATACTTAAAAGGCATCATTTTATTTAATCCTGGCAAAGCGCTTGCAGGAAGGTTCTATTATTGTCCTCCTTTGCCACAGGGAGCAGCTGATGCTCTCAGAAGGTTAAGTAATTTGGCCAGGGTTTTAGGCCAGTAAGAGCTGGAGTCAGGATTTGGGCCCTGAGCTTGTGGCTTTAAACACGCTGCTCCACTCTGGTCCAGCCTCAACTCACCGCTGGAGGTCTGATAGGGATTGGGTGAGCCTGGGAGCCTGAGAAATTCTCTACAAGGATACGCTAAAAGTCCCCAGTCAGGCAACCTGGAGGGGCAGCAGGAGAGGTTGGGCCTGGTGGCCTCTAAGGTCCCTGCCAGGTCTCAGAGGCTTGGGCCCACGATCACCTTCTCTGCACATTGCAACCATCAAGGCTTGCTCTAGGCTAGTGCGTGAACTCCCCAGCCTTCTCGTTTCTTGAATAGTCTGGAAAGCTCACAGCTTGGCATTGAAGACCCAGCCTCATCTGGTCCTATTAGACCATCTAAATGTCTTTCCCATCACGGACTGAGGCAGAGACGTGGGGAGCTGGGGCTCAGGAGGCTTTCGAGCGTGGGCAAGGGTAGAGGAAATGAGACCACACAGGAGTGGAGGTGGCATCTGGGGAGGGTGGCTGTGGCTCAGGGGTGAAAGAATATGAGCTGAGGGAGACTTGAGGAAAACACATTGAAGACTGTGACAGATGAGATGTAGGGGAGGCAAAATGGAGGACCCACCATTTTGTGCCTAGTACCGATTTTTAAATTAAATTTTTCTTAACTGGATTCTCTAGTGAATAATTGAACAGAAAGTTAACACGAAGAATTGAACCAGTAACCTAATGACATAAGTGCTATTATAATTCCTATTTCCTCGATGAGGAAATTGAGGGATTATAGATTAAAACTAGCCAGGGTTTCACAACCAATAGGTGTTAGAATGAGGCTTCAAACCCGGATGGGTCTGATTTCTGAGTCTGTGCTCGGGCCAGGGCTCTCCCTTGTTGGGTCTCGGCCTAGACGCATTACGGGAAGATCTGAGGGGACTGGCGTGGGCCTGGAAGTGCGGTGGCTCTGGATGCCCCCTGTCTGGGTGCTGCGGAGGGAGAGTTTCCTGCGCTGGGAGAGAGGCTGTGCCTGGCGACCTCTGTGTAGGCTGGTCGCATGATTTATCCTCTGGACTGGAGCATGTTGGGAGTAAACGGAATAATTTAGTAAATAAGCTTGGACTGAAGTCATGAATTAGGACTATTAGCTCTTTCCCAACTTTAGGAGTATGGAGCAAGGCCCTCATGGGCTCAGATAAATTTAATATGTGACATCTGTCAAGCTCTCAATCTCTGATGGACCTCTGAAACCTCCTCTCCTAAAAGGCCAGGAAACATCCATAAGTATCATTCAGGGACACGCATGTGCCGTCCAGCACAGTTCTACCATGTCAAAGGACCTTCCTGGGGGCTCCTGGGTGGCGCAGTCGTTAAGCGTCTGCCTTCGGCTCAGGGCGTGACCCTGGCGGCGTTATGGGATCGAGCCCCACATCAGGCTCCTCCGCTGGGAGCCTGCTTCTTCCTCTCCCACTCCCCCTGCTTGTGTTCCCTCTCTCGCTGGCTGTCTCTCTCTGTCAAATAAATAAATAAAATCTTAAAAAAAAAAACCAAAAAAAACAAAAACAAAGGACCTTCCTGGGCACCTGATGGAGACACGTGACGGGGTAACGTTGAGGCAGCTCGACCGGAAGAGCGGATGCAGGAAGGACGGCCAGGAACCTCGGGCGGTAGATTCTTCTGTGAGGTGATCGTGCCCTTTGCTGGGACAGACTGAGCCCGTGAGTCTCTTCCTGATTCCTGGCTGGTCCCAGATACCCAAGTGGGGCTTTGCAGGCACTTACCACGTCCATTGTATTTTACTGTCATTCCATAGCCGCCGTGGGCAATTCCCGGTGGAGCTGCATCCCATAAATCTTCAAAAGAAGGCTTGTTTATTGCCAGCAAGCTGCACAGAACAGGTCATCATTCGACAAGAATTGCTCCGTCCTCTCCTTAGGAAGCCCCAGCAGGGGGATCACAACTGTAAGTTTGCACAAGGAGATCTGACCAGATCATTATTTTGTGTTCTCACTTTCTTTGCCTCAGTTCCCAGGTGATACCGTGTCCCCTTCCAGTATCACATTAGGGCATCGTCCTCGTGACGTTCTTCAAGTTTGCACAGAACAGCGTGTCTTCAGTAAAACAAAGTTGCTCTTTGGCAGCTCTGATGATTTGTTTATAATCTGCTTTCGCTGTTTTCTTTTTAAATTTTTTTTAATTGAGGTATAATATTTTTAAAATGATTTTATTTATATGAGAGAGAGCGAAAGCAAGAGAGATCACAGAGGGAGAAAGAAGCAGACTCGCTGCTGAGTGGAGAGCCCCATGCGGGGCTCAATCCCAGGACCCCAGGATCACGACCTGAGCCAAAGGCAGACGCTTAACCAACTGAGCCACCCAGGTGCCCCTAAAATTGAGGTATAATTGACATATCACATTATATTTGTTTTTCTGGGTTTTTTGGTTTCTATTTTTTATTAAAAAAATTTTTTTTTTATAGCACAAGTGCCTGACTTAAGCTTGGGTGGCCAAGGCATCCATTTCAAGGGGGCATTTCGTCTGGAAGAAACACATGGCCCACCACACTGCCTCCACTGAGACTCCTTTGGGCCAGAGATCTTGGCTGATGTTGATAACTGACCCTTGTGCCATTTGTTTTTTTCCTCTCCCCGTCCTTCAATCACTTGTTCTTATGTTTTAAACTTACCGATAAAGACTGAGCCCACGAAACTCTAAGCCCCACGGTCCACCTCGGTAAAAGCAGACACACGCATGTCCTCGTGTCCCCCACCCCCACCCTCACTGTGTGGCCCCAGGTACGTTGTGTCATGTCCAGGTCTTGTAAGTTATCAACCTTTATTTTTTTCCAAGTTCCCTGATGGTTGTTGCTGAAGGGTACTTTGCAGTTATAAGTCCGGGCCAACTACAACATTGATTATTGATTGATAGGCTGACCGGCACAGAACAGGCATACACCGTCATGATTTGATATTTATACACATTGTGAAACGAGCATGGTAAATCTAGTCAACATCTGTCGACTTACCTGGTTACACAGTTTTTTCTTTTTGTGATGAGAACTTTCAAGATTTACTTTCTTGGCAATTTTCAAATAGGCAATAGTGTTATTAACTGTCATCACCACGCTGTACTTGACATCCCGATGACTTATTTTATAACTGGAAGTTTGTACCCGTTTTCCTGTTTTCTACTCCCTCCTCATCGCCTTTTCAACTGAGTAAATGTTTGCTCTTGTGACTATCCCCACCACTGTCAACACTGATTCAGTTTCGAGAGGGTCCTAACTATGAGCACATGCATAGGCAGGGAGAAGGGGCAGCAGAAGGTACGGACCACACGTGTGATGAACACATCCTGAGCCCTGAAGCAGAGTGTCCGCCAGGCTGAGGACCGGCTTGGGCCATGGGACTGGTGGGGAGATGGTCACAGGGGACATTGGACCCGGAGGAAGTGGGTATTTTCGCAAAGCCCTGCCCACATGAGAAGCCCCTGTCTTGGCCCTGGCACAGTGGGAGGTCCAGACAGTGAAGGGGCAGGAACTGTTGAGGGGTCCAGCAGGGCTGGCCAAGCAGCAGGACTCCTGCTCAGCCAGAGGTGGTCTCAAGGGAACAGGAGGGGCACATGGGACATCCTTTGCCCTTGGAAGTATCCAGGGGGGCTAGGTCTGTGGGAGCGTTTCCTGGGCCTGGGCGGTGGTGAAACCTGCCTTGGCGGGTATGGAAAAGGAAGCTTCCGCCCACAGCTTGGGAGAGCTGTTGCTGGAATTTTTCCCTTTTGTGTTCTTCCAAGGAGTGGGTGAGGCCCTGGGCTGGCTGGGCAGGGGTGAGGGAGCTGCCCCAGGATGGAGGTCTGACGTGGCTGGGAGGCAACGAGGTTAAGGATGAGGTGCTAGGATGATCGGCCCGCCAAGGGTTTCAGGTCTCTGTCTGTGGTCCCCACCCCGACTACTCCCAGGGCAAGAGTTCAGGTCCCTTCCTAAGATCTCAGAGTGGAGTCAGTCACTCCCTGGGGGGAGAGTGGGGTGGGGCGCTCGTCTCACTTTAGGGCTTTGGGGCTGGCTGGGATGGCCCTAAGCAGCAGAGTCAAGGGTAGCTCCAGACTTTCTATAAAGAAGCAGCCTAGGGGCCGTGATGTAGCCAGAGGAGGTGATTAGATGGCTCATTTTGAACCAATATTTTCACAGCACTCTTTTCACTGAGACATGTATGCACTTTGGATGACTTTTGGTGCTCGGCTAGGAAATCTTTGGAGACTAAAATCTGCCTCCCCACCTTCAAGCCAGTGTAATCCTTATGCCCACCCATTTCCCCCAGAGTCCCTGGCCCAGGGTGGCTGTAGGCAGGTGCTCTGGGTGTCTTCTGCACAATGACTCCACAGCTAAAAGGAGACTCTTTACATAGTAACTTCTTCTAGATTTTTTTTTTTTTACAAAGATTCTATTTATTTATTTGACAGAAAGAGAGAGGGAGAGAGCACAAGCAGGCAGAGCGGCAGGCAGAGGGAGAAGCAGGCTACCTGCTGAGCAGGGAGTCCGACGTGAGGCTCAATCCCAGGACGCTGGGATCATGACCTGAGCCAAAGGCAGACACTTAACCAACTGAGCCATCCAGGTGCCCCCTCTTTTAGATTTTTATGAGCATGTGAGCAAAGAGCTGATACCAGGGGGCGCTCAGTCAGGTTCCTAGGGAACAGAAATTAAAGAAAGATAATCACTTAGTGTTTAGTGCCAGGTTGGAAATTTCAATGGCCTGGTAGAACCCATGCCTTTTGGCCTTATTTCTCGCTTGCTAGTACCTCTCACATTGCCTGGCAGGTAACATCTTACATTTTCGTTCAAGGTTATTCTTGGTAAGCTGCTTTAATGTGATATAATTCACATACCATGCAATTCACTCACGAAGAATACACCCCGTTATTTATCCCTAATAGATTTTGAGACCACTGTGTAGAAGACCTCATTTCCCTAAATATTTAATGGAAGCAACCTGGTGGGAATATTTCCTGCCCCAAATTGTGTGTGGGAGAAGTATTTAGAGGCATGCTGTGTCCCTAAACTCCTGGGTCCTAAGGTGCCCTAGCACACCTCGGTCTGAGTTCATTCCATGCCGGGCTCATGTCTGTTTCTCCCCAGCTCCAGCCACAATGTGTATGGTCTGCAGTCTTTTTAGAAAGGGCAAATGCATGGCAGGCAAAGGCAACTGCACCGTGGAGGAAGGCCCAGGATGCAGAACCAGGGATATATTCTATTTCAATATAAGAGGTAATGATATTGACTCGGGCTCTGCTGGCTTGAGCGGGTGCCTGCCTTTTGACTCCGCGTCAGGAAGGTGAGGCTGATGTGCCCCCCGGTTGGAGGCCAGGCTTGGTGTGGTTGGGGAAAGTCCTTTTTCTTTGAGCTCCAACCCTTGCTCTCTGACCCTGAGTATGAGCGTCCTTCTCTTCCAGATGGATTTCGCTACAACCACACTCAACTGGATTGCTCCAATGAGTGTAAGTCCTGGAAGCTGATTCGTGGGGACCTGAAAGTTTCCAGCTTTTGCTGTAAAGATGAAGATTTCTGCAATAAATATAGAGGGAAGTCGCTGTACTGGAAGCCTCGCTAACTCTTCTTCCCTTGTTGGTGGAAGTGTCCCCTCCCCCATCCCCGTCCTTGGCCATCCTTGACCCTCTCTGATCCTCTCTCCCTCCACACGTGCTCCTGAGAAGCAGGCAGCATCCTCCCGTCTCCTCCCAGTTCCCCTCTTCACTTCCCTCCTGCCCACTGGCTCCTGCCCCCCAACACCAGACACTGTCAGGTCACCCATCGTGTCATCTTGCCTGCAAATCACCAGCCCTTCTCACCCTGCATCTCCTCCTTCCTCACAATCACTTGGCTTCTCTGGCTGACAGGCTGCCTGGTGTCTAGTCCCGCAACTGAGGAGTGACTGTGGTGTATGCAGACAGGGGAGGGGTTCTATTTCACACATCAGGAGTTGGAGGGGTCAGTGGAAAACTCTGGAAAACGTGTCCCACTGGCAGACGGCCAGAGAAGACTCAAAGTCCATGAAGGTGCCCAGGCCTGGGGCAGAAGAGATGGGCTCACCAGGTTTAGAGGCTATGCATGTTCTCTGAGCCTCCTGATGGCTTCCGTTGTCTGGGGAGGGGAGTGGGAGCAGGGCTGGCGAATCACGGACATGGGCGGCCACGGGCATAGAAAGTGGGTGAAGTCCACAGAAGCAGGTGGGGACCCAGGACGGAGGAGCAGGGCTGTTTTCTGTGACAACTGGCAGGTGATTGGCAGAGCAGGTGGAAAGGAGAAGTGTCACAGCAGTCACCTAGCAGAGGATTGAGGAATGAAGGGACCGTGACAGGAGGACATGGGGAGCACAGGCAGCTCTTCCAAGGAGCTTGGGAGGAACTGAGAAAGTGGAACAGTATCTTTTATAAGAACAGTGAATTTCCTACGTTTTCAGGCAAAGAAAGATTTGTATCTTCTCTTTAGTGTAAAATGTTTCTGCTATTATTATTATAGGAATATTCGTCACCATCTTATTATCTTTTCAGCGTATATTTTAAAACCCCTATCACCACTTCTTTATGTATTTTTCCCACTCTTTTGACCTCTCTTTCTTTTTCCCTTTATATTACATTTCCTCTGTCCTTATCTCTTCCCTTCATTCTCTTTCTCTAACCAGCCATGATGCAAAAATGGAGACCATTATCTTGTTAAATTCCGTATTTAACATAAGCTTATAATTTTCATTCATAAATTAAAGCAAAGAGGAATGTGTTGTTTCTCTTATAGACTAACAAACACATTTTGTGTGATTTTATTTACCTAAGATTTTTTGGAACGCCTAAGAATCTCTTTTCAATACCGACTTTTATTTTCAGAATGTCAAATGTAAATATTTTTGATGGATTTGTTTTCCCTCCTAAAATTGAGGAGATAAAAGGTACAGCCAGTTGTATTAGCCATTGTGGGACATGGCCTTGTCCTTGAATTGAAAACATCAGGAACAACCCCATAAGCATCCACAGTCATAAAACCCATCTCAAGCATTCCAGTCTACATTAAGTTTATCTAGTAGGGTCCCGCTGTACTAGAGAGAGCTATGGATGGGTCAGGGTGAGACAGGCTGGACCAGCAAGAGGCCTTTTTTTTCTCTTAAAAGTTGCCTTAATAGCCATACTCTCATGAACAAGGTAAATCCTAACTATTGTAAAACATCTGAAAAATACAAAGAAGTTAACAGAAAAGTTGAAAACAGATGTAATGGGCTACACTTAGCGACTTGCTTTCAAAGGGTACCCTATGGAAAGGGGAAAAATGCAACCCTAAGGTGGCACGGCCTGGCACACAGGACCCAGCCAGGGGTCAAGGTTAACACCCACAGTGATACAGCGGGGTGATAGCATACTCCTCTGATAGGATGCGACGAGAACAGCACTTCACCTCTGTGGTTCTCCTGCCACCGTATCCTAACCCTAGTCTAACCGTGAGAAGAACATCAGACGTACCCAAGCTGGGGGGCACCTGCAAAATAGCTGTGTGCTCATTTTCAAAGTCAGCAACGTTACAAAAAACAGGGAAATTCTGAAATACTGTCCCAGCCCAGAGGAGATGAAAAGGCACGAGGCGTGAAAGAGATGAGGTATTTTGGAAGAGAAACAAGACATTAGGCAGGAAGCTAAAGAAATCTGAACACAATATGGGGTTTAGTTCATAATAAGGAGTCAATATTTTTTCATGAGTTGTGACAAAAGTACCAAGAGAATGTAAACTGTTAACAGCAGGGGAAACGGGGTGAGAAACTGCATATTGTCTTTGCAACTTTTCTCCAAGTCTAAACCTGTTCTAACATTTTAAAAAATTATTGAAAAGACCCCGCCCAAGCCAGTACTTAGAAATTAACACTGTACACCTTGGCTAGGTCATACAGGACTTCCCACGACGCGGGTGCGTACGTACCCGGCAAGCTACACAAGCACACGTACGTAAGTTTTTAAGCTCACGTTTTATAAGAGTAGGATCGCGCATAGAGTGTGGATGTTGAACCTCAGAGGAGGCCTCAGACTCCTGATTTGTCTTAGAGCAGCTGAGATCTTGCTCCAGCCTATCCTCTCAGACACCCTCCCAGCTCACCTCCTTCAGACGAGGGATGGGGGAGCCAGGAACCCTACTGTCAGTCCCGCTCTGCCTTGCCTCTGTTTGTCCCAGGCCCTCAGGCGCTGAGGTCCCGCGTGCAGGGACAGCCTCCAGGGCCTGGTGCTTTGGCCTCACACTGGCCTGAGGTCAGGCAGTGGTCTGCTGGCTGCAGAGCGGTTTCTGCCTTTGTGTCCTTGAGTGTGAGCGGAGAACACTCCAGTTTCCTTCCCCTGGGGTTGCTGTCTGGTGATCCTAGGGTGTGATTGGGCTGCTTTGTGAATTCCTGTTCCTGGAAGCCTTCAGGAGTGACAGTCCTCCAAACCCGTGTGGTCCCTTTCTGAATCTGGGAGTGCCAGGGGAAACTTGGGGAAGTGGAGTGGGAAGAGCCAATGGGGAAGGGGATGCTCTCCGTCTCCTCCTGCTTGGCCAGAGTAAGCTGGAAAGGGTTTGTGACTCATTGACAGCTGGGAGTTGAATGAATAGTCAGTTCTGGGACCGCTGGGACCTTATTTGTCTCTCCCTGGGACTTGGGCTGTTCTTAGAAGACACAGGGTAGACCAATCCCTGTGGGTAGGAGTGCTAACTCTCACCATGGGTGGATTTTTATGTGAGTTTGTGGGAAGTTGTTTGATAAGAAAGAGCAGACGGGGGCAGGGCACCGGGTTCGTTAAGCGTCTGCCTTTGGCTCAGGTCATGATCTCGGGATCCTGGGATCGAACCCCATGCTGGGTTCCCTGCTCAGTGGACAGTCTGCTTCACCCTCTCCCTCTGCCCCTCCCCCCCGCTCAGGCTCTCTCTCAAATAAATAAATAAATAAATAAATAAATAAAATCTTAAAAAAAAAAACAAAAACGAAAGCAGAGGACACTGGATGCTAGGTATGGGCTCTCTAAAACAGGTGTCAACACCTGGCTTCTGTGTATAACTATGACTATTCCATGTGACACGTGATTTGTCTCTTTCACTGTCCGCACCTCCCCTCTTACCACCTAGTACATTTTTAGGTGGACATATAGCTTCTCAGCTTAAGTCTATAGTTCATTGTTTTAGTTCATTGACTTAAAGCCATCTGAACAAAATTTTAAGAAGTTCTCGAATCAGCTAAAGAAGAGGGTTCTTCAACAGAGCAGTCGTGTTAAAAGTTTTGCAATAGTAGTGAAAGACCCTCCTTAAAATACACAAACAGAACAAACTAAACCCAAAATAGGTTCTTACGGCTTCAGATGTGTGTGAGTCCACCAAACTTTCAAGAATTATTCATCTCCATCTTTTGAAAAGTTTCTGGGAAATAGAAGCAAAGTTAAAGCTAATAGGCTGATTTGACTCCAAATTCAAAAGATTATAATAAAAGAGAAAAAATTATAGGCCATTGCTTTATGATTATAAATGCACGATGCCAAATAAAATATTAGCTGCAGAATTAAAAAACAAATGGCAAAATAATGCATGTAGAAGAATTTCAGGATCATGCCTGAAATGCCAAAATACTAAGTGTTGGAAGATCTATCAATCAATTTATACCACATCGATATCCTAAAGGAGATACACCGTGTGCTGATTTCAGTTGATGAGAATATCATTTTATGAGGTTCAAGACCTGTTTTTGAGCAACAACAAAAACACTTCTTGGCAAACTAGAAATAAAAGGAAATTCCTTTAATTGCTTAGTAGTAGGAAGATCGGTAGGAGAAGGAAGGGGGGATAAACAGAAGGGGGAATGAACCATGAGAGACTATGGACTCTGGGAAACAAACTGAAGGCTTCAGAGGGGAGAGGGGTGGGGGATTGGGATAGGCCGGTGATGGGTATTAAGGAGGGCACGTATTGCATGGAGCCCTGGGTGTTATACGCAAGTAACGAATCATGGAACTTTATATCAAAAACGTGGGATGTACTGTATGGTGACTAACATAACATAATAAAAAATTATTATAAAAAATAATTGGTTAAGATGGAAATGATACTCAGCATCACCATCATTAGGGAAAAGCGAATCAAAACTGCAATGAGATACCACTTTACAGCCATTACTAAAAAAATAAATAAATAAACCTCAAAATGGGTAGAGCTAAAAGGAGTACTAAGGAACACCGAAGATAAATAGTTGGGTGAGGGAGACTCCCATCAACAAGGGGTGCTGGTCAGACAGACGGGAAGAGAAACATGGGAGCAGTGTCTAGACTCATGACAGTCAAGAGTTCTAAGGAACACTGTCAGATCCACAATGCCCAAGGACACAGGCCCAGCGCTGTAAGGACGAATGAGAGCCCTAGTGACCACGCATGACCTTGGCCAGACAAGGTCCATTGACAAAGTGGGAGCATGAGTCAGATTATCACTTAGGAGTGAATAGACAGTGTGCAATTGGAGAAAGTGAGTGTAGCCAGTGCTTGCAAGAAATTTGAAACAAGAATTAGAGAGTTGACTCGTGTCTGGAGAGAATGAAGAATCAGGGGGCTTCCCTAAAAAATGGGAGTATGGGGACGCCTGGATGGCTCAGTCGGTTAAGCATCTACCTTCGCCTCAGGTCGTGATCCTGGGGTCCAGCCCCACATTGGGCTCCCTGCTCAGCAGGGAGTCTGCTTCTCCCTCTCCCTCTGCTCCCGACTCTTACTCTCTCGCAAATAAAATAAATGAAATCTGTTGTAGACACTATATATAGGTAAGATGTACAGCATTTCTGCTTCTGCATCTGGCTTATTTCACATGGCTTGATGTTTCCATGTTACTGCACATGGCTAAATAACATTCCATTGTAGGCAAATATCACATTTTATTTATCCATCTGTTGATGAACATTTGAGTTGTTTCTGTAACTTGGCTATTGTGAATAACGCTGAACATAGGATACAGGTATTTCTTTGAGATACTGATTGCATTTCCTTCAGATAAATACCCAGAAGCTGGATTGCTGGATCATATGGTCATTCTCCATGCTGTTTTCCATAGTGACTGTACCAGTTTGCATTCCCACCAACAGTGTATCAGGGTTCCCTTTCCTCCACGTTTTCACCAAGACTTCTCTTTTTCTTAAAATAATAACCATTGTAACAGGTGTGAGGTGACATCTCATTGTGACTTTGATTTGCATTTCCTTGATGATCACCACCTTTCCGTACACCTTTTTTGCCATTTGTAGGTCTGCTTCGGGGAAATGGCTATTCAAGTCCTTTGCCCACTTCTAAATTGTGTTTTTAATGTTTTGGCTATTGAGTTTCATGAGTTCCTTTGTGGCTTGTAAATATTTTCTCCCATTCCATAAGGTGTTTTTTCTTTTTAAGATTTTATTTATTTATTCATCAGAGAGAGAGAGAGAGGGAAAGCACAAGCAGGGGGAGCAGCAGGCAGAGGCAGAGGAAGAAGTAGGCTCCTTGCTGAGCAAGGAGCCTGATCTGGGACTCCACCCCAGAACCCTGAGATCATGACCTGAGCCGAAGTCAGACACTTAACTGACACTTAACTGACTGAGCCACCCAGGCATCCTGATATAACCAATTCTACAATCACTTCTACATCTAGTAAAACCTTGCCTCCAAATCTATCTTTACATTAGAGAATATTGGAGATAATTGTATAATGTTAAATTGTTAGGTCTTTAGAAAAACATTTTCCTTAACACTTCAGTTAAACAATGTTAATTTCATTTTCAGTTTGATAGGGATTGCATTGAATCTGTAGATTGCCTTGGGAGTATGACCATCCTAACAGCATTAATTCTTCTAAACCACGAACATGGGACATCCTCCCATATATTTGTGTCTTATTCTATTTCTTTCATTGATGTCTTATAGTTTTCAGTGTACAGTTCTTTTACTTGGTTAAATTTATTTGCAAATATTTTCTTGTTTGTGGTGGTATTGTAATGGGATTGTTTTCTTAATTTTTTTTTTGATAGTTCATTGGTAGTGTATAGAAACACAACTGATTTCTAGATCTATATCTTGGTTTTGTATCCTCCAACCTTACATAATTCATTTCTTAGTTCTAATAGTATTTTTGGTGATACCTTTAGGGTTTTTCACATTTAAAATCATGTCATCTGCAAACAGAGACCGTTTCACTTCTCCCTTTCCAATTGGGTGCCTTTTTATTGATTTTTCTTGCCTAATTACTCTGGCTAGGGCTTCCAGTACCATGTTGAATAGAAGTGGTGAGAATGGGAACACTTGTCTTGTTCTTCCTCATCTTAAGGAAAATCTTTCAGGTTTCCACCATTGTGTATGATGCTAGCTCTGAGTGTCTCCTTTTTATGGTCCTTATTATACTGAGGTACATTTTCTGTATACCAAATTTGTTGAAAGTTTTTATCATGAAAGGGTATTAAAATTTGTCAAATGCTTTTCCTGCATCTATTGAGAGGATCATATGATTTTTTTTTAAAAGATTTTATTTATTTATTTGACAGAGAGAGACAGCCAGCGAGAGAGGGAACACAAGCAGGGGGAATGGGAGAGGAAGAAGCAGGCTCCTAGCGGAGGAGCCTGATGTGGGGCTCGATCCCAGAACACTAGGATCACGCCCTGAGCCGAAGGCAGACGCTTAACGACTGAGCCACCCAGCCGCCCCTGGATCATATGATTTTTATTTTTCATTCAGTTAACGTGGTGTATCACATTTATTGATTTACACATGTTGAACCACCACTGCATTCCGGAGATAAATCCCACTTGATCATAGTGTATGATCCTTTTCATGCACTGGTGAATTAAGTTTGCTAGTATTTTGTTGAAGATTTTTGCGTCTATGTTCATCAGAGATGTTGACCTATAATTTTCTTTTCTTTTAGTGTCTTTATCTGTATCAGGGTAATGCCGGTCTTGCAAAATGAGTTTGGAAGTACGCTCTTTTCTTAAATGTCTTGGAAGAGTTTGAGAAATATTGGCATTGATTCTTCTTTAAATGTTTGGTAGAATTGGCCTGTGAAGCCATCTCCTTCTGGGCTTTTCTTTGTCGGATGGCTTTTGATTACTGTTTCGATCTCTTTATTCATTATTGGTCTGTTCAGATATTCTATTTCTTCATGATTCTGTCTTGGTAGGTTATATGCTTGTGGGAATTTATGCATTTCTTTTCGTTTATCTAGTTTGTCAGCAAAATTGTTCATAGTAGTCTCCAGCACACCACTGAGGGCATGCGCAGGGTGCTGGGGACACGTCAGCTAACTGATGGGTCCTGCAGATAAGATGTCCCATGGTTTCCATGTGTGGGCCTGCCATACCCACCATGTTGGTGGAGCCTGCCAGCCCATTAGTAGAATCTGTGGCCAGTTTTCAGGATCTGGCCCCTCCCCTTTGCCCTTCGTCTAGGTTCCCCTAGACTATTCAGCCCTGCTGCTCCCTTACATGATTGGGGGGGGCAAGATAGAAGTGAGTCAGTCACTTTGACAACATCCTACAAGGCTGGGAGAAGCTGGGCACTCATTCCTCTCTCACTTTTCCCTGTGGGAGCAACCATGGGCTAAGGGAGTCTCTCTTGGCACCAAGATCTTCCTTCCTGGGAGAGGGGTGATGTGGGAAAAGTTAAACTGCTCTCCCTGCCCTGTCCCATGTGTCAATTCTCAGATATTTAGCTCAAGTGGGGTGCTGGAATCTTTCTATGGGACATCTAAGTTTCCACAGAGACATTTCTGTTTGAGGATGTTTGTCAAAACTGATGTTTCTGTGGGCTACAAGGACTGGCATCTCCTCTCCTGACATCTTGCTGATGTCAGTCTTTTTTTAAAAAAAGATTATCTATCTATCTATCTATCTATCTATCTATCTATCTATCTATCTATCTATTATCTATCAGAAAGAGAAAGAGAGAGAGCACAAGTGAGGGGAGGGAGAGGGACAAGCAGACTCTGCACTGAGCACAGAGCCCAATACAGGGCTTGATCTCATGACCCTGAGATCGTGACCTGAGCTGAAACCAAGAATTAGATGCTTAACCGTCTGAGCCACCCAGGTACCCCCGATGTCAATCTTTATTATTTTCTATTGCTGTGTAATAAATTACCAAAAATTTAGCAGCTTAAAAACTATATCCATTTATTACCATATAGGTCTATAGGTTGGATATTGTCATACGTTCACCTGGCTTCCATGCAGGAGTCTCACAAGATTGAACTCAATTTTTTTGCCAGGTGAACATTACCTGGAGGCTCTGAGAAGAATCTGTTCCCAGCTCATTGAAGTTTTTCTAAGACTCTGGTTACTTGGGGTCATAAGACTGAGGTCCCTTTTTTATGCTGTTTGCTGTGGGTTACCGTCAACCCCCTTTGGGTTACCGTCAACAGCATCATGGGAGTTATAACAGGTAGTAAACATGGGGCTGTGATAGAATTCTGCCTATCACAGACAGTGAGCCATGACCTAACCCGTCCTATCACTCATCACCCAGAGCAGACCCACATTCCGAACTAGCGACCTGCCCATCATCCTCAGGAAGTGAGATCTTCCCAGCACACCAGCTCCACTCCCATCCTCCCTGCAGCTCTAACGTCATCCCGCCCAAGTGGGCAAAGGGACCATCAGCGTCTGGGATAAGATAAGGAACTCTGACAAGGGCTTCCAGCTGTGAGGAGAGTGGCACCGTGGGGAATAGGGCTGAGTGGCCCCTCCCTTTATCAAGCTGGCCCTTGAAAGCGTTCCCAGTGAATGTCCTTCCCTTCTGTGTAGGGGGTAGTGAAGGAGTTCAGTGAATGATGCTGAAACAGAGAGTGGAGGGACGGCATTCCCTGCAGCATTCTCCCTGCTTGGCCGGGATGCGTCAGAAAGAAAGTTTACACGGATATCACCTGAGAAACTGACACAAAGACTCAGAGTTTGATTTCCCCAGTGCTTTCTGCCCCGGATGCCTACCCCTCCCCACCACATATGCGTTCTTCCCTGCCCCAGCCCACATCGCCCTGGAGATGTCCTGGCTCCTAGCGGTAATGAGTGCAGAATGGCTGGAGTGCATTCGTGGTCGGTGTCGGTGGTGGAGAGGAAAGTGGTGGCAGTGGGGGATGGCGTTGGGGGCGCGGGGGCGGGGCAAGCCAGAGAGGAGAGATTTAGGGGCTGGGTCCAGGTGGTTTATCCATAGGGGTTTTATAATCAATGTTCCAGGATAAGCAGCTCTTTTATCAGATTACACTGCGGATCATGGATGAAACTACACTGAATCCACAGGAGACACGATGGAAGAAGACGCGTGTTCATGGTGGTAATTTGGGAATCGATGAAGGGCTGGTGGCGGGGGTGTGGGGGGCAGTCTGTTCACCGCCTCATAAAGTAACCTTCCCGCTCTTGCCGCTACACTTTGTCATTGGTCTGGACGGTGGTAGCAGGTTCCCGGGGAAGAACGTGAACGAGAGGGAGGGACGTGGTGGGAGATGTGGGTCGGGGACTCGGCCTGCCTTTGGGAGAGGCAAGGTGGCGGCGGCCTCTGTGCGCTGCTGGGGGAAGGGAAGCGCGTGTCCGTGTGGCGGGATGTGTGTCAGTGCGTGTGTGCTGGGCCTGAAGTGAGGCCGGCCGACCGCACAGGCAGAGGCTAGGCGTCACTAACTCTGAGCTTGTGATATTTCCTAGTACCGATTTTAAATCCAGTTTTTAAGAGAGTCGTAATTGTTAGCATTGAGACAGAACGATGATATGGATAATTGAGGCAAGTTAATACATCCTTACTCCGCATTAGATATTGTGCTAAAACCAGACACAGTGTGTACGTGTAATTTTTTCCCCAGAGCCATTCGGTGACTTAAGTACGTTATCATTTTCCTTAGTAGAGGAATTGAGATGTAACATGATGTAACTTGTCATGGCCTTAACATTTTTTTAAATTAATTAATTAATTTTTTTTAAGTGAACTCTCCACCCAACATGGGGCTTGAACTTACGACGCCATGATCGAGAGTCTCATGCTTTATTGACCGAGCCAGCCAGGCACCCCTGGCCTTAACATTTTTAAATGCTGGAATGAGGCTTCAAACCCGATGGGTCTGATTTCTGAGTCTGTGCTCGGGCCAGGGCTCTCCCTTGTTGGGTCTCGGCCTAGACGCATTACGGGAAGATCTGAGGGGACTGGCGTGGGCCTGGAAGTGCGGTGGCTCTGGATGCCCCCTGTCTGGGTGCTGCGGAGGGAGAGTTTCCTGCGCTGGGAGAGAGGCTGTGCCTGGCGACCTCTGTGTAGGCTGGTCGCATAATTTATCCTCCGGGCTGGGGCATGTTGGGAGTAAATGGGTCTTTATTAATAATTAAGCTTAGAATAGAGGCACAGATTAGTCTCACTATTGGATTTTCGCCAAGTTCATGAGTCTGGGAGACACTTGTGGGCTTAAGATGAATTTAATATGTGGCATCCGTCCTATTTCCAATTCCTCATGGACCCCGAGCCTCCCCTGCTTCGAAACAGTCACGAAACCTCTACAACTTGTCACTTGGCACAATTCCACCATGTCAAAGGACCTTCCTGGGCACCTGATGGAGACACGTGACGGGGTGGCATTGAGGCAGCTGG
>NW_024424008.1:42759567-42899769 GCF_017311325.1 Ursus maritimus | reverse complement strand
GGATGCAGGAAGGACGGCCAGGAACCTCGGGCGGTAGATTCTTCTGTGAGGTGATCATGCCCTTTGCTGGGACAGACTGAGCCCCTGAGTCTCTTCCTGATTCCTGGCTGGTCCCAGATACCCAAGTGGGGTTTTGTAGGCACTTACCACCTCCATTGTATTTTACTGTCATTCCATAGCCGCCATGGGCAATTCCCAGTGGGGCTGCATCCCATAAATCTTCAAAAGAAGGCTTGTTTATTGCCAGCAAGCTACACAGAACAGGTCATCATTTGAAAAGAATTGCACTGTCCTCTCCTTAGGAAACACCAGCAGGGTGATCACAAGTGTAAGTTTGCACAAGGAGATCTGACCAGATCATTATTTTCTGTTCTCACTTTCTTTGCCTCAGTTTCCAGGTGAAAACACTCAGTTTCCAGTGTCCCCTTCCAATATCACATTAGGGCATCATTCTTGTGACATTCTTCAAGTTTGCACAGAACAGCATGTCTTCAGTACAACAAAGTTGCTCTGATGATCTCCCTCATTTTCTACTCCCCCCTCACTATTTCCTGCATGATTATGATGGGGGTGATGTCAGATTTGGGGAACTGCGGGCACCCCTGCAGTTCCACTGCACCTGTTAGACAGGCACGCTGGCATACAGGTGACCTTGAATTACTCAGCAAAGTTACTCAGTTTGGGGAGTGCTGTAACAGGGAGTTCTCATGCATTAGAGCTCTGCTCTCAAAGTGTGGGATGCAGCCGGCTCTGTCTGGGCTGGGGAGTGGGGTGAACTGGGTTCTCGGCCCTTTCTCTCCTGCAGCTGTTTTCTGGGCAGGCAGATACTCACGCATTCAGCCATTTGCTCTATCACTCTCGTTCACTCAGAAATATTTCCTTGCTGCCTGCTCTGTCCCGAGCATTGTGCTGGCTGCTTCCGATTTGCTGGGTACCGTGATTGTCAAGGTCTCTGCTGGGAATGGGTTTCCAGATGGAAGAGGACAGAGGGCAAAGGGAAGGTGCCACTGCTACCAGGGACGTTTTCTCCAGCGCCCACTCTGCATGTTGGGCTCTTGCTCCGGGGTCCCTCTCCTTCCCTTGGCTGGCTCTCCTGGCGGAGGGCTGGCTATTTCTATCAGGCACAATGAGTGAGCTGAGGATGCTTGAACGGATGTAAGTAGAAATTTAAATGAAAAAGTCAGAAAAATATTTTGCACCGAGTTGCTTCATGTCCCCCCCACCGCCTGGCTCCCATGAACCACACGGATGAAGAATGTTTGTAAAATTCTGAGCCTTCCGGCCAGGACCTGGAGCAGTAACTGAGAGTCTGTCTCTGAAGTCAACTCATCGTGATGAACGTGGGTCCGTGTTTTTAGGGACCAACAAAATAAGACAGTTAAAGACAGTAGGGATTGTTTCATTCTTTGTAAAAGAACCTAGCCACTACCTACCTATAAGGCTGCCGCATTGTCATTTGGGGAGTATTGGCTGTATATTTCATGTAGTTACGGTGGCCGCAGAGTTCATAGAAAATACTAAATAAACACTTGTTTTCATAACTATTCTCACATCGCCAACACCGATTTAGTACTGAGAGGTCACAACAACTCCCTACTTTTACCAAACCTGAGTAAATCTCCCCTGAGGCCCCTTTCTGACTAGTTCCTGACTGTGGGCCCCGTCCTTGGCGTGCGATGTCCAGGTTTAGCAAGAAGCCTGCTGGGCCAGTTTAGCAAAACACCTTCACCTTGATATCTGATCGAATATCTCATCCCTAGCCCTGCCTATCCTATCACCCTGTGCAGGCTTCAGCAAGACTCCTGTTCAGTCCACCCAGCAAGAATTCTCAGGCCTTGCGTGTCTTCTCAGCGGTTTTGCACTACAGACCCCACTCTGCTTCTTGGCTGTAAATCTCCATTTGATTTTCTTGGATTCAGAGCTGAGTCCTATCTCTTTCCCCTACTACAAAACCCTCTTACAATTGCTCCCTTGGATAAAGTCTACCTTACTATCTTTAACAAATGTCATGAATAATTTTTATTTAGCAGAGAATCCTGTCCTAACTATGAGCACACGCATAGGCAGGGGGAAGGGGCAGCAGAAGGTACGGACCACACGTGTGATGAGCACATCCTGAGCCCTGAAGCAGGGTGTCCGCCAGGCTGAGGACCGGCTTGGGCCATGGGACTGGTGAGGAGGTGCTCACAGGGGACATTGGATCCAGAGGAAGTGGGTATTTTCGCAAAGCCCTGCCCACATGAGAAGCCCCTGTCTTGGCCCTGGCACAGTGGGAGGTCCAGACAGTGAAGGGGCAGGAACTGTTGAGGGGTCCAGCAGGGCTGGCCAAGCAGCAGGACTCCTGCTCAGCCAGAGGTGGTCTCAAGGGAACAGGAGGGGCACATGGGACATCCTTTGCCCTTGGAAGTATCCAGGGGGGCTAGGTCTGTGGGAGCGTTTCCTGGGCCTGGGCGGTGGTGAAACCTGCCTTGGCGGGTATGGAAAAGGAAGCTTCCGCCCACAGCTTGGGAGAGCTGCCCAGTCCCGGTTCTAGAGCCATCTGTCCTAGCCCTTCCCAGGCACTCTGCTCCCCTGCTCCAGGCAGCCTGTGCGTCTTGCTGCCGTCCCACCCTGAGATGGACAAGTTCCTGCTTCTGCTCCTGTTGCTGGCAGTTTTCCCTTTTGTGTTCTTCCAAGGAGTGGGTGAGGCCCTGGGCCGGCTGGGCAGGGGTGAGGGAGCTGCCCCAGGATGGAGGTCTGACGTGGCTGGGAGGCAACGAGGTTAAGGATGAGGTGCTAGGATGATCGGCCCGCCAAGGGTTTCAGGTCTCTGTCTGTGGTCCCCACCCCGACTACTCCCAGGGCAAGAGTTCAGGTCCCTTCCTAAGATCTCAGAGTGGAGTCAGTCACTCCCTGGGGGCAGACTGGGGCCCAGGGCTCGTCTCACTTTAGGGCTTTGGGGCTGGCTGGGATGGCCCTAAGCAGCAGAGTCAAGGGTAGCTCCAGACTTTCTGTAAAGAAGCAGCCTGGGGTAGTGTTCTAGCAGGAGCAGGCCATTGAAGGGCTTATGCTGAACCAGTATTTCTATAGCAAGCGCACGGTTGCCACATAGACGTGTTTGGGCATCAGATGACTTTTAGGGGGAGGCATGGTAGGAAATTTTGTAAGACTGCAACGCCCCCCCCCCCACCTTGGAGCCTCTACAGTCCTTCTGTCCTATCATTTTCTAATAGATTCCTGGCCTCAGGCAGCTCTATGTAGATGCTATCGTCGTGTTCTGTATAAGGACACCATAACTAAGGGGATACCTTTTGCTTTATTCTCAATGGAATCAAGATCCCTGTGTCAAAGGCCCATATCCTTAAAGAATTAAAGAATACTCCCACTGGAACGTTCCCAAGCCTTAAGAGTATATCGGAGGAGGTGTTTAGGGTCATGGTTTCCCCTTGAACTCTTTGGCCCTACCAATAGCCTAGCACACCTTAATCTCAATCCGTTCAACCCTGGGATTAGCCCTCATGTCTCTTTTCCATAGGTCCAGCCACATTATGTATGGTCTGCAATAATTTCAAGAAAGGTCATTGTTTGAGGGGCAAGGGCAATTGCACCATGGAACAAGGTCCTGGGTGCAGAACCAGAGATTTCTTCATTTTCACGGAGAGAGGTAATGCTGTCGAGCCAGGCTCTACTAGCTTGAGCTGGTGCCTGTCTCCTGATACTGTGGAGGGGCCCTCCGGAGATTTGCTGGGAGGTGGGTGTGTCCCCATCTGGAGGCCAGGCTTGGGGTGGTTGGGGAAGTCCTCTTACTTTGACCTCCAACTAATCCTCTCTGACCGTGAGTATGAACATCCTTCTCTTCCAGATGGGTGGCGTTACAACCACACTCAACTGGACTGCTCTGACCACTGCCTATCTGCAAATTTCCGTGCAGGAGCTCTGAGGATTTTAAGCTTTTGCTGTAAAGGTCAAGATTTCTGTAATAGATATCAAGGAAATGGATGGAAATGGAAGCCTCGCTAACACTTCTTCCCTTGTTGGTGGAAGTGTCCCCTCCCCCATCCCCGTCCTTGGCCATCCTTGACCCTCTCTGGTCCTCTCTCCCTCCACACGTGCTCCTGAGAAGCAGGCAGCATCCTCCCGTCTCCTCCCAGTTCCCCTCTTCACTTCCCTCCTGCCCACTGGCTCCTGCCCCCCAACTCCAGACACTGTCGGGTCACCCGTCGTGTCATCTCACCTGCAAATCACCAGCCCTTCTCACCCTGCATCTCCTCCTTCCTCACAATCACTTGGCTTCTCTGGCTGACAGGCTGCCTGGTGTCTAGTCCCGCAACTGAGGAGTGACTGTGGTGTATGCAGACAGGGGAGGGGTTCTATTTCACACATCAGGAGTTGGAGGGGTCAGTGGAAAACTCTGGAAAACGTGTCCCACTGGCAGACGGCCAGAGAAGACTCAAAGTCCATGAAGGTGCCCAGGCCTGGGGCAGAAGAGATGGGCTCACCAGGTTTAGAGGCTATGCATGTTCTCTGAGTCTCCTGATGGCTTCCGTTGTCCGGGAAGGGGAGTGGGAGCAGGGCTGGCGAAATCACAGACATGGGCGGCCACGGGCATAGAAAGTGGGTAAAGTCCACAGAAGCAGGTGGGGACCCAGGACGGAGGAGCAGCGCTGTTTTCTGTGACAACTGGCAGGTGATCGGCAGAGCAGGTGGAAAGGAGAAGTGTCACAGCAGTCACCTAGCAGAGCATTGAGGAGTGAAGGGACCGTGACAGGAGGACATGGGGAGCACGGGCCGCTCTTCCAAGGAGCTTGGGAGGAACTGAGAAAGTGGAACAGTATCTTTTATAAGAACAGTGAATTTCCTATGTTTTTAGGCAATGAAAGATTTTATTTCTGCAGCAATAGTACAGTTTCCTAATGATGCAAAATTTGAGGGACAAGTTTGGGACACTTTAATCTATGTAGAAATTCGTATTTTTGTCCTAAGACCAAAATAACCCAAACTTGTAATTCACCATAGCTTTAAGTCCCCTGGAAGGAATGCAGGTAACATCTGCATTCTGTTGTAATTAAGGTAACTGGTTGCCTTGTATAAATTGATCTTTTAGCTTCTTGGAGATTGCCTCCACATTTTATTGATTTGACGTTCTTTTCCTTTTTTTATATGGACTGACTTTATCTTTTTGTGTATATGCTCCATTTGAAATCTAGAAAATATTGAAATATTATATATACCTATGAGATTATTTTATCATTCTGAGTATTTTCTAATAATTTTAAATATGAACTTTAATACTGCTCTTACATAATTCTGGACATAGTATTCTGTCTTTAATTGATTCTGAGGGGGCTTGGACTAGTGTAATACTGAGATTCTAAATGTCTGTTATTATGTAAGGTCATTGAGAAAGTAAAGTACAACCACCAGGCTGTCTATATGAAAAAAATAAACAGATTGTTTTAAATCTCCAGTGATTTGCTTTAATCATTCTTTTTTTTTTTTTAAAGATTATTTTATTTATTCGACAGAGATAGAGACAGCCAGCGAGAGAGGGAACACAAGCAGGGGGAGTGGGAGAGGAAGAAGCAGGCTCATAGCGGAAGAGCCTGATGTGGGGCTCGATCCCATCACGCCAGGATCACACCCTGAGCCGAAGGCAGGCGCTTAACCGCTGTGCCACCCAGGCGCCCCGACTCAAGCTTTTTTAAAAATTATTTTAGGGCACTAAATATTTACTGTGTATGAAGTCTCTTAAACTGGTATAAATGCAAATGTAATGATCACACCACCATTTGTAATAAAAGGCAGCACTTAAATTTTTTAAAAAAGATTTTATTTATTTATTTTATTTGAGAGAGAGAGAGAGAGTGAGAGTGAGCAGGAGATGGGGGAGGAGCAGAGGGAGAGGAAGAGAGAGAATCTCAAGCCAACTCCCAGCTGAGCGCAGAGCCCCTTGCAGGGCTCAGTCTCAGGACAGTGAGATCATGACCTGAGCTGAAACCAAGAGTTGGACGCTTCACCTGAGCCACCCAGTGGCTCAGCACTTAAATTCTGAAGCTAAATTTTAGATGATTTGGATATATATATATATTTTTAAATCCCTAAAAGCAGTATTTTCTATTTTGCTGTAAGCCAAGTTAGAAGCTATTCAGCTACATTTTTCTTTTTTGTTGTTGTTCAGCTATTTCTTAAATACTATTGAGCTTTGGGGTACTTCCTCAAACTGAATTCATGAATCAATGCACCTTACACATTTAAACAATTTTTGTAAATTTCTCAGATTTTTGGTGCCTATAAGCTAAATCACATTCAGGATATATGTTTTGGCATTTGAAATACTTCCCACAATTCTGTAAATTAAAAGAATACGTATTTGCAGTTCTAGGAATTGTGAAATAAATGTTGCATTGAAAACATGAAAATGAAGAGTATTGGTTTTGCATTGCGAAAAAATTAAAATAAAAACTAAAATCTGTTATGGTTTCCTCCACCCACTTTGTAGGTACAGTAAATATTTGGTAAAGGATAGCGGGGCAGGACATAGAATTGTAATCCATACAGTGCAGTAGTTACGAGTGCACATTCTGTCCTCAGAATCAGGCTTTAAATCCCTACTATGGGGCGCCTGGGTGGCACAGCGGTTAAGCGTCTGCCTTCGGCTCAGGGCGTGATCCCGGCGTTATGGGATCGAGCCCCACATCAGGCTCTTCCGCTATGAGCCTGCTTCTTCCTCTCCCACTCCCCCTGCTTGTGTTCCCTCTCTCGCTGACTGTCTTTCTGTCAAATAAATAAATAAAATCTTAAAAAAAAAGTAAGTCCCTACTATAGCACATTTAGCTCTGTGAGCTTGGACAAAGTACTTTATGCTTCTATTTCCTCATCTGTAAAATGGAATAATGACAGTATTGACCTCATTGAGCTGTGATGATTTTTTAAATGACGCAACACATGTCCAATGTTTAGAAGAGTGTCTGACAATTAGCAATTGCTCAAACAACATTTGTTCTTTTTGGGGAAGGTAGAGTAGGGAAAGGTTGAAATCAATTGGGGTGCGGGAGGGAGAAGACTACGATAAGTGTATAAGTTACACCCACTGAGAATTTGTCCAAAAATGATTTATTAATTACCAACCACATGCCAGGTGCTGTGCTAGACACTGTGATTCCAGCGAGGAGTGAGACCCAACTTTTCTCAAGGAGCTGACTCTCCAAGTGGGGAGACACAGCGAATGAGGAGCTTAGTCCGCAACTTCTACAATTCAACACCAAAACAACACACGATCCGATTCAAAAATGGGCAGAGGACATGAATAGACATTTCTCCAAAAAAGACATGCAAATGGACAATAAACACATGAAAAAAATGCTCATCACTAGTCGTTAGGAAAATGCAAATAAAAAACCACATCATATCCATTAGGATGGCTCTTATAAAGTAATCAAACAACACCCAGAAAGTAACAAGTATTGGTGAAGAAGTGGGCGAATTGGAGCCTCATGAGAACGTAAAGTGGGGCAGCCACTGTAGAAAATAGTTTGATGATTCCTCAAAAGGTTAATTACCCTGCGATCCAGCAAGTCCCGAACTAGGTATATAACCGAAAGAATTGAAAAGAGGGATGCAAACAGATACGTATACACCAATGTTCACAGAAGCGTTATTTGTAACAGCCAAAGGTGACGGCAGCACAAATGGCCATCAACAAATGAATGGGAAAAGAAAACGTGGTTTACATATAATACATAATGAAATATTAGTAAGCCGTACAAAGGAATACAATAATGACACATGCTACAATATGCGTGAACCTTGAAAACAAGCTCAGTTACACAAGCCAGACGAAAAGGACAAGCATTGTATCATTGCACTTGTACGAGGTACGTAGAACAGGCGAATTCATAGTCAAAACGCAGAATAGATGTTATTAGGAGCTGGGAAGACAGAGAAATGGGGAGTTCCTGTGAAAGAGGGACAGAGTTTCCGTCTGAAATGATGAAAACACTCTGGAAATGGATGGTGGCCGTGGCTGCAGAACGTTGTGGATGTATTTAATGTCACTGACTGTACGCTAAAAAATGGTTAAAATGGTAAATTTTGTGTCCTTTCTATTTTACCACAATTAAAAAAAAAAATAACTAGCGCGGTCTTGGTTTTCTGTTACTGTGCTGTAGAATCCTCTGACTTAGGAGCTGTGTTATAATGCGATTCTGACTTATGCCGGCGGGTACTTCGTCCCAGGGAGTTAATATGTGCCAGACACCACGTAAAGTGCTTTTCATGCATTCGATCATTCGATCTTTATAAGAGCCATGGGAGGAAGTGTCCATCACCCGCAGTGTGCAGAGGGGGAAATGAAGGCTTGAGAACCTTGGGGAATATTCCCGAAGTCCATGTCACTGAGTGGTGAGCTACAATTAGAGCCCAGATCCCTCTGCCCTGCTCTGTTGCTTCTGTTTTTCTGTGGCTGAGGCATTCCGTGCCGTCTGCCAGGACCCAGCCAGAACTCGGGGAAGGACCCTGGGCCCGGGGGTCTAGAGCTGAGTATGGAGCCTGGCTCGTCACCTTCTGTCTCAGTCGAGCTCATCCCAGTGCCACAGCAACCGTGCGACATTGGGTGAACGATTTCGGCTCTCTGTTTCAGATTCCTCATCTGTGAATAGGACTATCCCACAGATTAAAGGAGATAAATCATATCACATGCCTAGCAAGTAGGAAGAATAGCAACAGCTTCCGCTCACTGAGTCATTACCATGTTCCAGGCCCTGTGTGGGGGGCTCGTTATAGACACCATCTCTTTCAATTGTCACACAGCGATACAAAGGAGACATACAGAACTTCCATTTTACAGGAGAAGAAACTTAGACTCATGGCGGCTAAGTGTCTTGTGGCCCAGAATCCTGCAGCCAGCATGTGTCAGAGGCCAAAGCTTGTGCCTCCACCC
The DNA here is from genome assembly GCF_017311325.1 of Ursus maritimus. Taxonomy (NCBI): domain Eukaryota; kingdom Metazoa; phylum Chordata; class Mammalia; order Carnivora; family Ursidae; genus Ursus; species Ursus maritimus. The sequence goes on along the minus strand of NW_024424008.1, from coordinate 42,890,852 downwards.
CTTGGCTCTCCCACCTCAGTGGGCCACGCAGTCAAGAAGACACAGGGCTGAGTTAGAGCAGAGCCTGATGGCTGGGCCGAGGGGGGAAGGGAGGCCTGGGCCAGACTTAGGAGACCAGGGCCATCGGAGGGAAAGAAGGGAAGCCAGGACTGGGCCACAGTGATGGTGGCGACGGTGCCAATCCCCTGGGAATCCTCACGGGGTACTCATTTCTATTATTTATTTATTTAATTTATCTATCTATCTGTTTATTTAAGAATGAGCAAGTATGAGTGGGGGGCAGGCAGAGGGAGAGGGAGAAGCAGACTCCCCACTGAGCAGGGAGCCAGACGCAGGGCTTGATCCCAAGACCCTGAGATCGTGATCTGAGCTGAAGGCAGACGCTCAAGGGACTGAGCCGCCCAGGCATCCCAGGGCACTCATTTCTAGAGTGTAGAATGAATGTGGGCAGATGCTTCTGTCGCTTACTTGCTGTGCACATTCTCCAAAGTTCATGAACCTCTCTGACCCATCATTTTTTCACCTGTGAAATGGAGGTCATAACCTCATTGCCGTGAAGGGTTTATGGGGTGATGCCTAAAATCACCAGCCCAGCACTTGCCACATAGTTGAGAAGAAACAGAAGACACCTGTGGTTAATGACACCTAAAAGCTATGAGCTCAGTCCTCACATTCACAGTGTCATGTGGGAGGTGGCTGTGGCACAGAGAAGCTAAGTAGTTGCCTGAGGTCTTTAGAGCTCATGGGACAGAGTGGTGTGAGATTCAATTTCAGACAATCTTCTTCAGAATACGTGGTCTTTAATAATTAAGTCATACAATGACCAGAACATGCCCCTTCCCACTGTCCCCATCACACCTCCTCATCCCTCATCCCAATCGGCCCCAAGAAGACAGAGGATGCTCTGTGGGAAGCCAGACCCTGCTTCTGGGACCTCCCCAGGCCTTCAGTGTCATTGGCCTGGTGGGATTTAGGATCTGAGACACTTGCCAATTGATTTGGGGACCTTTGCCAGCACCCCTTCCTTGTTACCGGGTTCACTACTGCAACAGCCCTGGAGTTCGCCTACACGTGGTCTTGTTGTTCGTTAGAGCTGCTATTGGCATCTGTTCGGGGCCCCCAGGTGTCCCAGTGCAGACTCCCCCTTTTTCTCACCCCACCGAGACTTGGAGTTTGGCCTCCAGCCAGAAGAGCAGAACCAGACCACCAGGCTGGCTGGGGCTTACTTGGGCCCAAAATGCTTTTCAAAGTCGCGTTGCACCCCTTCTTCATCCACAGTTCATTTCTCTTGGGCCTCTCGGTTCTTAGGAGACAGCGTGGGTGGCAGTTGAGAGCAAAGGCATTTCTGGACGTTGATGTTTGTTCAGGAAGGATAGGCAGGATGCCGTCGGGAGGAGATTCCCGAAAATCAGCTGAATATGTCAGGCTGCATGGGGACGGGGTTGAATGGAAGGTGCTCCTTCACGTTCAAGCTGTTGCAGTAGCTTTCGTTACAGCAGAGGAACACGTTTTTCTGCCCCCTGGCGATGCGGACATATTCCACACATCTTTTGGGGCAGCCCAGGGCGGAATATTGATAAGAGTATTCTGAAGAGTGACAGAGAGGCCCAGGTTAGAATTGGAACGTGAGGGCATGTGGCTGAGGAAGCAGTCCCTGCCTTCCCTCCTGTCCCCTGAGGCAGAACCTGAGACCTGTGGCCCCTCCGTACCAGGGACAGTCTCCTTCCGGGACAACTCACCCCGTCCCCAACACCCCCACGCCTTTACAGCCAAGGACCAGCCATAGCTGTACTGTCTTAGGGATTCAGTCACTGAACATCAGGGATGGATGGGAATTTGGAGGTCAACCATAAAACCCGATCGTTGTGTAGACGAAGACATTTGAACTCAGAGAAGGCAAGTTATATGCCCTAGACTATTGGCTGAGTTAAGCCACAGCTGGTGAGCCTAGACAATTTGGACTCCAGATCCAGTGCACCCCCCCTTTTTTTTCTACCAGAACAATCATACAATTCAATCTCCCATTGCCCTCCTTCTGCCCTCATCTTACCACCAGTGAAATGTTGAATATACACTTCTTTGGTCTGGCATGCAAAGTCAGGATATCTGGATCGACAGGTACCTAAGTTCTTTCTGCAGTTCTTGCCAACGAATTCATCGCAGGAGGTGCAAAATGTCCCTGCAGGATCTGGACATTATGTGAGAACCATAGGGTGAGACTGAGGGACACCAAGTCGTGAGGTAAGAGTGGGGGGGTCACCACTGCTCATGTTGAGATTGAAGCCACGACCCTTGACTTTCCAGACTTCCCTTATCCAACCTCCGGGGACCCTCCCTACAGAGCCTGGATTTATCAAGGAGGCTGGTTTTAGGAAGCCCTCTCCCTTCTTTCCAGGATCAGCCTGCAGCTGCAGCTGCAGCTTCTGAAGGAGACGCTGATACGGGCATTTCCGGCGGGTAGGGATGGGCTAGATTGGCTGAGAGGGACCACCCAGGGTGGAGTGAGGGAAAGGAAAGAGGAGGATCTCTCTTCTGAATTACTTATCAAGACCTGGGTCTTAGTTGGGAGAAAAGGTGATGCAGCTCTCTAGCTTGCCGATCTGAGGACCCCAGTGATCCTGCGTCATCGTTCCCCTCACACCGTTCCTAGAGTGAGAGTCTGGTGAAGCTCTTGTGACAGCAGCAGAAGCAGGGTCCCCAGGAAGAGTTTCCATGGGGGGCATGGAAGGGAGTTTGCAGCAGCCAGAGAGGCTCAGGGCCCAGACCCCACCAACATTGTCAGGACTTTCTAGGACATTACTCCCTGAACCCATCATCATGCCCCCTCTGCCTCCCTGCCACGGGACTCACCCTCTGTGGAAGACCAACACAGAACCAGAAGGGCTCCTGGGAACAGGAGGAACAAGAGCCAGTCCATGGATGCTGGGGAAAGGATGATGAGGCAGGCAATAGAGCTCCAGGAAGCGTTCGGCGATGGAGCACAAGACACGATGTGGGTTGGAGAAGAAGCTGTCTCCCACTCTGTGAGGGACTGTCCTGGACTGTGAGAGGCGCAGTTCATTTACCTGTCCTGGAAGGCCCTGCCTCTGAGAGAGTGGGCATGTGCTTCCTCTCCCCACTCCACAGCCAATGCAGGCCCTTGGCCAAGAAATTTGCATCGGAAAAGGGCGACCTTAACTCTCAAAGGAAGGCAGCATAGCGATGACCTCATCCCAAAGAAGGCCAGGGATCTCAGTGAGGCAGAGATGGGAGCCACCTTCAGATCCCACAGTTTCTCTGTTAATTCAACTTTCTATGTGTGATGCTACCAACTGGCCCCACGGAGCCCAGCATCAGGCTTTGCCCCACAGGCATGCAAGGGCATGGTGTACCCGGGTGTTGCGTTGGACTCCTTGATTCAGCCAAATCACCAAACATGGCTGTAAGACTCCATTACTTTCAGAGAGTTTCACAGTACAGTCCACCTAATAATCTAAAATCTATTCAGAGGAAGAATTGGTCTTGACTGGAAGAAGGGAACCACAATTTATGGAGGGGGGTAATGTAAAGAATTGCAGGATTTGACTAAGCAGAATCAAGATCAATGGCATTCTGTAATGAGACAAAGGTGCGTGTGAAGTTCTAGAGATGGGAACCTATGTCACAGATCAGATGTTTTTCTCATAATGTCTTTGTCTGGTTTTGGAGTCAAGGTAATGCTGGCGCCATTAAAGCAGTCAGGACAAATGAACTCCTCTTCAATTTTCTGGAAGACTTGTCCTGGAAGTAGTAGTTTACCTTCCTGAAATGTTTCACAGCGTTCACCAGGGAAGCCATCTGGGCTTCCCTCGTGAGGTTTTTAACTACAAAGTCAATATTTTCCATGGATAGAAGTCTATTTAGGACTTTTGGAGTGTCCTTTGGTAGCTGGAGTCCTTCGGGACTGCCCATTATCTGGCACAGTAAGCACCATGGGTTCGCCTATTGCAGTTTGCTTTTGTGAGGACTTCATACAATCTATTTGCAGTGTTTACAACACAGAGAAGGTGCTTAGAAAACCATGGTCATTTTTTTTTTTTTTTTTTGAGAGAGAGAGAGAGCACAAGGAGAGGGAGGGGCAGAGGGAGAGGGAGAAGCAGACTCCCCACTGAACACACCGCCTGACACGGGGCTCGATTCCAGGACCTTGAGATTATGACCTGAGCCGAAGGCAGACACTTAACTGACTGAGCCACCCAGGCGCCCCTATAGTGATTATTATTGCTATCTTCTAAGGAGAAAAAGAGCCATCTTTAATGAAGACAAAAACATTCTCTGGGTTAATTTTATACTTTAGAATGACAGGAATTCAAAAGATTCAAGTACTAACACCCAGGAGGAAGACAAACATCAGTATTGAACCCCAGGGGCTTTTCATTGCTCCCCTTTGCTCTGCTCCGAGCTAATATGAACCTTTAAGCAGCAAGCAATCATCTCTTCTGAGACTGTCTCTCTACCCCACAGAGGGATAGAGAAATGTCCGAGAAGTCCTTTTCCACAGCTCAGGGGGCCCGCAGACGACTGGCTCTGCCCTCCTTCTGTGGCTCTGGTGAGGAGCTGCAGCTGAGAGGTGGGTGTCCTGCATTGGAGACTCTTCCAGTAGCTCCACCCCGGTCCCAGGAGCCCTTCGGTGCAAGGAGCAGGCTAAGTCACCCCGCGCCCGTCCCACGTGTCTTCTGCCTCGGGACGACCAAGGTGATTCCTCAGTTAATTCTGGTGGAGGTCTTGGAGAAAAACTCTTGAAACATTGACCCTGGACTGTTTTCTCTCCTTGAAGCATCTTTCTACCCATTTCACAGGTTTGAAATGGAAGCTGAGAAAGGTTTGGCGATTTGCTCAAGTCAAAATGCTAGAGAGCAGAGCTGTGATTTCAGCTTGGGCCCGTCCCCAAGCCCAGGCAGGTTTTATTTTTTATTTTTTTGCATTTCAGCATTATAGAATTATAATTGACAAATAAAATTGGAAAATATTTAAAGTTTACATCATGGTGGTTTGAGATACACACACACACAATGCAAAAGGACTTCCCCATCCCCCCACCTAGATAATTAACATATCCATTATCTCACATATTTAAATTTTGGCAGGGTGGGGTGTGTGTGTGTGTGAGAACACTTCAGTCCTACTTACTTTCTTGGCAAATTTCAATTACACGGTACAATGTTGCCAGCCGTAGTCTCCATGGTTTACATCTTCACCCCTTATTCACCTTGTAGTTGAAAGTTTGTACCTTTTTATGAACCTATCCCTATTTCCCCCACCCCACACCCCTGGCAACCACTTTTCCACCCTGTTTCTATAAATTAGATCTTTCTTTCTTTTTTTTTAGATTCCACATATAAGTGGTACCATGCGGTGTCTGTCTGGCTTATTTCACTCAGCATAATGCCCTCAAGTTCCATCCTTGCAGCTTTTTTTTTTTTTTTTTTTTTTTTTAGAGAGAGAGAGAGAGAGGGCAGGAGGAAGGGCAGAAGGAGAGAGAAAATCTCCAGCAGACTCCCCGCCGAGCATGGAGTCTGATGAGGGGCTTGGTCTCAGGACCCCAAGATCATGACCTGAGCCGAAACCAGGAGTTGGACACCGGACTGACTACACCACCCAGGCGCCCCATCATCCAGGCAGCTTTTATTTTTTAAAAAACATTTATTTATTTATTTTAGAGAGAGAGAGAGCGAGAGAGAGCAGGAGAGGGGCAAAGGGACAGGGAGAGAATCCTCAAGCAGACTCCCCAGTCCTCAAGCAGACTCCCCGGCAATTGCTGAGCACAGTCCCAGGACCCTGCGATCACAACCTGAGCCAAAACCAAGAGTCCAATGATTAACCGACTGAACCACCCAGGCACCCCTGTCCATGTAGCCTTTAATCACCATGCCAGATGATGTGTGTAGGGCGATGGCCCGGTGACTCGGACACAGCAGGGACTCAGCATTTTTTCTGTTTGCTCTCCATCGGAAGCACAGACATAACTCTGCTGTCTGAGCAGAGGTCAGTAAGTTAAAATGTCAGAATGTTAAAATATTCTGGAGCACTGAAGTCTGCAAGGAAAGCCAGAGGGGCTGGTCCGCGTGTAGGAGACCAGGGAAGCACATCTGGTATCAAGGCGAGGACACAAGATCAGCCTGCTTTCATTCCTGAAAGGGGAGGAGGGGGGCATGTAGCTCACTGGGTAAAAAGATCCTCTTGGGAGCCAGGCATTCTGCATTTAAATCCTTGCTGAACCTCTTAACAGCACTCTGATCTTGGGCAGATTAGTAACTTCTCGAAGATTCCATTTCCTGAACGGTAAAGTACAGATACGAACTGTAGCCACAGCACAAGCTTGCTGTGATGACTGAGTGAGTTAATACAGGTAAAGCTGTCAGAGCAGTTGCCTGCGAACGGCTGGTATTTCCAGTTGGCTTACGGCGGGCTGGGGACAGAAGAAGGGGTGGCTCCAGGATGGGAGACAGGGTGTGAAATCGCCCTTGAAGCTCTGGCACGACAAGCAGGCTCAGGCTGCACGACGAGATCGTGTCCTGGAGAGAGAACCACACGGATGGAGTTTCAGCCGGGGGCGCTTCTGGGAGCCCCACGCGCCACTGCGCCAAGCACCTTGCACAGCTCATGATTCCTTACGAGTTTGGGGATCAGGGATCGTCCCCGTTTCTAGATATGAAGCTAAGACTCTTCATCAACAGAGGAGCTGAGACGTGAGGCACAGTCAATCTGATTCTGCCGCGTCGGCTCTTACAATGGTGGATACAGCTTTGTGGGTAAGGTGCCGAAGAGGCTTGGCACCCTGCAAGGAAGCCGGGGTGAAGCCGCCAGAGGAAGGAGTGTGCGGGCTTGCAAAGAAAGCAGAGCGATCCGGGAACTCTGTCTTTGGAGGAAACACGCCTGCTTTCTGAGGCCCTGCCCGAGGGGGACCAGCCACAGGCTGCCAGGCGGTCCTCCATGTGTCGTCCTGCAGTGACTCTCTTTCTCCTTGGGGCCTTTTAAGTATTATTTCTTCTTTAGGCCTCTTTGCTAACCCCCCCACCCCCTGCCTCTTTCACTGCCAGCTTTCACTCTTCTCTCTCCAGACCCAAGAAGGACCGTTGTCATCGCCCCACGTACTAGGAGTTCCGCTTCCTGGAGGGAGCGGAGGGTTCTGGCAACATTGCTTAGCATGGCAGTGAGGGGCTGGCTACAGCAGAGCTGAGGAGACCAAACCCCTGGCACCCCGGGGTCAGAACAAGGGCAGCTTCTCTTGTTTGCTCCCAACCACAGACCTCTGTGGGAGGTGACAGGCTGCTCACTTTAGGGGTGAGGAAACAGAGCTCTGAGAAGGTGCGACCCGAGGAGAAGAGGACTCTCAGCGCCCTGTGCTGTTGGGACCACACTATACAATCTCTTCAGTTTTCAGCTGAATGTAGGGGGGTGGGGTGTGCTGGGGGTGGGGGTGGGGCTTCAAAACCTATTACCTGGACACAACCCAACCCTACCCCAAACCCATATCCCTCCCCATCTCATACTATTTGTGGCAAACCCACGTCCTGAGAAGATGAGGGGGAAACACGTGGCCATCTTTAGCCAGAGAAGTGACTTTTCAGGAATCCAAGTCTGGGGAGTTTTTAGAGAGCAGTTGCCTTTGTGCTCAGGACTCAGGGAGTGTGTCCAAGTACAACAGGCTGCAGAGAACCTGAGGGAGAGGAGGAGTGGGGCTCTTCGCCCTTTCCCAGCTCTTCATGGCTCCCTCTGGACCCCAGAACTCAGTGTCGTCTCCCTACATTGTTGCTGCGGCTCAGAAAGAAATGTGGGAAGCGAATTCCTACTGAGGTGTTTTGTTTGTTTTTTAAGATTTTATTTTTTTAAGTAACCTCTGCCCCCAACGTGGGGCTCGAACTCACAACCCTGCGATCAAGAGTCGTACATTCTACCCACTGAATTTTGGCACAGGACCCCCCAGGGGTATTCCCATGTATTCAACACATAACGAAGATCTCAGCACTCCAGAAGTCAGTGTTAGGGAACACACACCGAAGGATGGTAACTGTTAGCCCACAGGAGGAACTGCTGGCGATGGGCCTGGCCCTGCGCCCTCTGGGCACAACCATGAGATAGTCATGACAATAATAATGATAAAATAGCGACCACACACTGGATACTCATTGCGCATCAGGCACTGTGCTCGATTTTGTATGTATTATCTCATTTAAGTATCATAACAACTTCGTTAGTATTCCCCTTTCAGGTGAGGAACCCAACCCGACAATGTTAAATTATCTCACTCAGGTGTCATTTTTTTTTAATTTAAAAAATTTTTTAAATTTAAATTCAATTAGCCAACTGGTAGTACATCATTAGTTTCAGGTACAGTGTTCAATATCAGTGTTATTTCTAGTCAGTGGCAGAGTTGGGATTCATGCCCAAGTCTGCTTAACTCCAGGCACGAACTTTTAATCACTTTGAATGGGGCGATGGCCATTTTAAGAAGCAACTGGCTAAGGTAGAGGTGGCCCTTTTAGGAAGGATTCTTTGGGGTGTCCTCTGGGCATGTGTTGAGAGCTAAGGAGGGAGGAGCTCTATCGTGTGAGTTGTAACACGGACTTGGTGTTCGCTTTTTTCATGACTTTGTCTTGTTTCTATTTTTTTGGGAGTTTAGTTATTAATTGAGATAGAGCATGAGAGAGAGAAAGAGAGAACAAGGGGGAGGAGGGGCAGAGGGAGAGGGAGAAGCAGACTCCCCTGCTGAGCAGGAGCCCGATGTGGGACTCGATCCCAGGACCCCAGGATCATGACCTGAGCCAAAAGCAGATGCTTAACCTACCGAGCCACTCAGGCGCCCCATCTTATTTCTATTTTTCTGGGGTTTAATCATTTCATTTAGCCTGGGGGTGGGGCTCAAGATCTCTGCCACGACCCTCTGGCATCTTCTTCTCTTGGCCAGCTTCCCTTTCCCTTTCTGGGGTATTCTCTTCATCTCCCTGAGGTTGTTTTCCTTCAGGGTGGTCACTGTGAACTTTAGTGGCAGGTTGATGGGATGGCCGGTCAGGGGCAGAGACACCTCCACCCACCTTGACCAACTTCTTCCTCAGCCCCAGGCTCAGGGTGTCCCGTGCCTCACTGTCACGCTGTGGCTCCCAGTGTACCGGGACGGAGGGACTGGGATGTAGGGAATATGTTACCTTGAGCCACCGCCTCAGGGTTTCAGTTAATTTTCATGCCCAGTCCTGGCAGAGGGTGCTACCCAAAATATGTTTAATGAACTGTTAAACTAAACCCACGTCTTCCTAGCTGACGTGGGAGAGAGTTGACATCAGCTCTCCCTCTGCGTGGGCATTACAAGAATATCTGCACACAGACAACACTCAGTTCACCTGTGCTTCTCGAGCTCCTACCCTTGGCCCAGCCCTGTCCTAGGCACTCTGGAGAATGCAAGTGAACATAAGTTCCCGGAGGCGCTAACAATCTAGTAGAGAACAACGTGGCTAGAGGGAGGAAATGTTCCCAATGCTAAGAGTTTCCAGTGCCCCGGAAGTATTTTTTTTTCAATGGCAGCTCCCTTTGAATCTTAACTGCCTTTCAAACAAAGGACAGGATAGCTTTACAGAGGTAGGGAATTAGAGAGCCATATTCATGTGTGTGTGTGGGAGGCAGGGGGTGGGGGAAGGAGAGGAGGAATATTCAGGAAATACAAGGTACTGGGAAAGACAAAGAGAAGAAGAGCGGGGGACGGGTGAGGTTGGGAGCAGATTGGGTAGAAGGTATGATGTTGGTGTGAGAGGGGATATGAAAACAGTTGTTTGATTTTGGACACGTTGAATTTGAGTTGCCCATTCAAATGGAGATGAAGATGATGAGGACGCGGAATACAGGGGAGGTTCAGTGGGGTGGAGTCCGGAGCCGACGACCAAGAAAGAATTCTTGAGGCATCTTTGGCGCAAAATTGGTGGTTTATTAAAGCACAGGGACAGGACCCGTGGGCAGAAAGAGCTGCTGCACCGGGGTTGTGAGGGGTGGCTGTTATATACCATGGGGTTGGGGGAGGTAAGGAAAAAGGGAGGTTGAGGAAGTACTTTCATATGTTAAAGAAGATTCACAAGATACCGGAGGCCTTGCCATTGTCAAGTGAAGGTGGTTTTTCGCTCCAGCAAGGCATGAACATTAAGAGGGTTGGGAACTTCCTGGAGGCTGCAGATTATGAGGACATTTAATCGTATCTACATTCCCTTTCGGAAGCTAGTTTATTGATAGAAATGCTTCGTTCTTGTAAACTGCTAAGACATTTGTAAACTGAGGGAGACTTAAGTCTTGCAGGATTGTGTTTTCTATAGGTTAACTATGTCTTTGTCCTTTAGGGCAGCCAGGGGTGCCTGAGGAATGTCACATACAACCCATGGTGGGGGGGGGGTTTGGGGGTGTCAGTCTCTGCTTTGTCCTCAGGTTGCCTTCTGTTCCCTCATCAAAGAGAAGGCCGAGGAGGATTCAGGAAGGGAGGTAAAGATCTGTGGGTATTTAGAGCCAGGACACGCAGTCGCTGGAGGAGATAACTAACCGGGCAAGAAGGCCAAGGACGGAGCAAATCCTATTGATGAGGGAAAAACAACTTAACTCAACAATGGCAAGGCCTCGGTATCTTGTGAGTCTTCTTTAACATATGAAAATCCTCTTGAAACCTCCCTTTTTCCTTACCTCCCCCAACCCCATGGTATATAATCAGCCACCCCTCCCAACCCTGGGCAGCCTCTTTCTGCTCCCGGGTCCTGTCCCTGTGCTTTAATAAACCACCAATTTTGCACCAAAGACGTCTCAAGAATTCTTTCTTGGTCGTCAGCTCCAGACTCCACCCCGCCGAACCTCACCTGTATCCCACAACATCACTATCATGTCCACAGCCTCAGGGTTTGGGTGCTGAAAAGAAAAAATAAAAACCTGAAACTCAAGGGGGGCCTGGGTGACTCCGTGGGTTAAGCGTCTGCCTTCCGCTCAGGGCATGATCCCGGGGTCCTGGGATGGAGCCCCGTATCAGGCTCCCTGCTCAGTGGGGAATCTGCTTCTGCCTCTCCCTCTGCTGCTCCCCCCGTTTGCTCTTTATTTATCTAAAGATAAATACAATCTTTAAAAAACAACCTGAAACTCCAGCCACTAGGTATGATTATGGCTCCTACTGTTACTTCGGCAGTGGAGCTGCTCGGTGGTTTGGGACAGCGGCCACGCGCCTCCCTGTAGAGAGCGATGCGCCAGGTAAGCACCGTTTGCCTTCTGCCTTGCACCTGCAGCCGAGGTCCCGAGCTGCTCACGAAGACTCTGGAAGAGTCTGGTGGGTGTGTGCCTGCCAAGTGCGCCTCGAGGGGCAGCCCACACCAGAGGGCGTCGGGAGCATGGAAGGGCCAAGAAGACAGCCCCCACCCCAACACCCCACAAAGCCAAGTGCGGCGCTGAATGGCAGGAGGTGGGACAGAAGACAAGCTGGGAAGCCGCCCAGTTCGCTGGCCAGTAGCAAACACCAGAAAAATGACTTGATAATTAAAAAAAAAAAAAAAAGAAGAAGAAGAAAGGAAGAGAGAAAAAGAAATTATGATTCTAATCATGCGCCATTATACCTGTGATATTAGTCTTGGCTCTTGCAACCATTTTGAAATTATGGAGACGCAGGGACCCCGGGGGATCTGAGTGGAGAGCTCTCTGCAGACCACCTTTGGACATGCGTTCCAGACTTCTGTTTGGAGGAGGAATGTCCCCGGGCCCAGGAGGGGGGTTTGGAGGTGTTACAAGTATCTCACTTCCTTATACTCTGTGCGAGCGTACATGCTCAGGAAATTTCTAAGACATCCTCTTTCTAGCCTTGGACCTAAATCTTTGAAGTGATAAGCGCTGGGGTTGTTTTCTTCCTGGAGAAGACAGCTCTCTTCCAAATGCACCTCTCACGCCTCCCCCGCCCACCTCTGCCTGGCGCCAAGAGTTCAGCGCTCCTTGTTCCCTTTTCTCATCTGATTAAGCTTTTCACGTCTCAACTGCTGCCGGTCCGGACTTTAGGGATCAGAAGCCACGGCAGCTCAGGGCCCCAAGGAGAACGTGTTCCGTCCCTCTAACCCCGAGGGCTGGGGCCCAGGCTCTTCCCGGAACGCCGCTCCCGGGCTTGTCAGGAGGACATGCCCTTGAACTACTTACTATGTCCACAGCCCGCCTCCTCCCCCATCTGGAGCTACACGAAGTCTCCCCCCGCCCCAGCATTATCACCCCTCCTTGAGAGCAGGGATCCAATCGGACTTCCCCCCGCATTTCAGGCCCTGAGCAGGGGATGCATTTCTCTCGGGGCTCCTCTTCTTGACTTTCCACAACCTCCCCTTTGCAGTTCTCTCACGTTACTACTCCCTCCCTGGCATCTGCCCGCAGCTTGAAGTGCTTGAAATAGTCTCTACTTCCAGCTCCTAGATCCTTCTTCCTTCATCCCTGCACGCAGCTTCGGCATCCCCGCTCTGGAATAACAGCCTTCCTTTCCTCTAAGGAGCAGAAGCGGAGCTTTCTCCTCTAATCCCGTGCTCGTGAGACCCCACGCCAGCGCGTTGAACTCAGTGCATGCTTCCAAACTGAGAGAAGAATGGGCCCCCGGGGGAGCGACACGAACGGGAGAAGGGAATGGGAGTCGGGACGGCATGGAGACAAACAGATGCGACTCTGTCGCTGGTTTCATGTGCACTGGGAGAGGAGGAAGGGTCCAAGCCAGGGCTGTGTTCACAACACGGCTCTCAGCGGTGCTGTGGGAACCACACAGGAGTCGCAGGAGGCGTCTTCGCAGAAGGAAGGTTCTGAAGTCTACAGACTCATCAGTTTGAAGCAATGAATCATTAAAAAGTACTTTGTCTCCCCTGGGAGAATGACATGCATTCAATATTCACGTAGCTTATTCTTCTATATATAATATGCAAAGCTTTCCTTAACAGTCAAGGGTACGATATGCGTAGTGGGAGATTAGACCTTTACAGGTGAGGGAAAGCAACTTCAGAAATGAACTATTTTCTTTGCTTTATTATTTCTACCAAGACAGAGAAGTATTGTATTGAGACATATCTATTTTCATAATCAATACGTGCCTAAATTATATTTAATCATTTCACTCTGTACTATATGTTTTCAATAATTAGAGAATGTGTGTTCATCCACTTAGGGGTACCTCTGTAGACATAGCCTAAAACTGCAGAAGACTCTGAGAGATCTAAACGTGGCATGCTTCGAAATTGCAGATTTTGGATCTAATGTGTACTGCATTAATGAATGATGTGAAATGTTAAAAACAAGCACAAACAACCTGAAGTTGTAGAGGCACGTTCCTAGGAAGGAAGCGGGGAAAGCATGTGCGAGAGAGAAGGGGGAGTCTGCCCGGGACTGAGGAAGGTTCTCCACTGTGCGAGCCTAGGGTGCCAGTTGGGTGGGGCCGTCTGCAGAGGGGCAACCAGCAGTGAGCACCCCTCCATTCTGGGAGCTTCCCAGGACCCCTCGGGCTTCCCTGCAATGACCCCGGGGGACTCAACTGTCTTTCTTTCCTCCCAGACTGCCACTACCCCCTGCACGTTGCGGAGATTTTCTCCATTTACGCCGGCCCATGAGGTAGGTTCCGAGGCTTCCTCTGCCTACGTAGTTTTCAGTTTTAGAATTTTGCTGCCAACCACTTCAAACACAGGAATAGTACAAGAGTTTTTAAAATCTGACCACTTTCTTATAATCCGTGAAAACCTGCTACCATCTTTCCGCAGTTGGCCGTTACAGCGCCGTGATCAGGAGACAGATGACATTCTGTTTAAACCTGGATTCTCCAGTTGCTGGTCGTGTGACCCTGGGGGTGTCCTTCAGCCTCTCTACCTTCAGTTTTTGTCCTGGAAAAAAAAATAGTAGTATCTATTAGGAAGAATTGCAAGGACTAAATTAGTACATCGAAGCTATTTAATTGTTTTTAAATATCATACCTTTTCAAAAAAAGATTTTATTTATTTATTTGTCAGAGAGAGAGCACACAAGCAGCGGGAGCGGCAGGCAGAGGGAGAGGCAGATTCCCCGCTGAGCAGGGAGCCCGAAGTGGGACTTGATCCCAGGACTCTGAGATCATGACCTGAGCGGAAGGCAGACGCTTAACCCACTGAGCCAATCAGGCACCCCAACTTCTTGGGATTCTTAAATTATATCAAAATAAATTGCATCAAAAGAAAAAAATTTTCTTTTTATTTGATCTTTTATTTGATAGCGTATTTGATCTTTTTTTTGGTGAGACTTCATTGAATCTATAGGTCTAGAGGAAATTAATTTATATTATTGAATCTTCCATTCAGTAATCATGGTCTGTTTCTCCATTTATTTTTGGATTTAGTTGGCTTTTTAAAAAATGATTTTATTTATTTATTTGTCAGAGACAGAGAGAAAGAGAGCACAAGCAAGGGGAGTGGCAGGCAGAGGGAGAAGCAGGCTCCCCACTGAGCAAGGAGCCCAACGCAGGACTGGATCCCAGGGATAATGACCTGGGCTGAAGGCAGACATTTAACTGACGGAGCCACCCAGGTGTCCCTTAGTTGGCTTTTCTTAATTATGCTGTTTTCTCTTCAGAGAAATTACACAACTTGTATTAATTAGATTTATTCCTAGATACTTAATATATTCCACACTATTTAAAACTTCATTTTTTAACTTTTTTTGCTAGACATTTCATTCTTTTTAAAAAAGATTTATTTATTTATTTAGAGAGAGAGAGAAAGAGCACAAGTGGGAGGGGCACAGGGAGAGGGAGAGAAGAATCCAAAGCCGACTCCACACCGAGTGTGGAGCCTGACACGGGGCTCAATCTCAGGACCCTGAGATCACGACCTGAGCTGAGACCAAGACTTGTATGCTTAACTGACTGCACCACCCAGGCTCCCCTAGACAGTTCATTCTTTATCCTTCTCACCTGGCTTCCTCTTCTCTCCTTCATTCTTCTCACGGAGGACATGAATGACCTCTACGTGCTCAATCATATGGGCATCTTTCCGGCTTCATTTTAACTTAGTCTTAGTAGCTATCTTAGTAGATGAACTTGCACAGCATCCTTCCTGCGTCCGGGTGATGCTTTTTTATGAACCTCTTGAGTACCAGGGATACTGCTGGCCCAAAGATAACATGTCTGTGTTTTCCTGGGTTCAGTAAGAACACTGGACCCACCTCTGAACATTCAAGAACCATGGAGGACGATTCTGGGGTTGGGATGGCTGGAGGATGGGCGGAAGGACCTAAGGAAGTCTGAAGTGTGAGGCCTCTGTGGACCTGTGGAAAAGGATGGCAGCATCCGAAAGGTCCTCCTCTGCTCCTCTCCCTCCTCCTCCTCCTCCTCCTCGAGTGTAGTTGACACACAACATTACATTAGTTGCAGGTGTACAACACCGTGATTGGACAGGTTTATACATTATGCTCGGCTCACCACAAGCGTAGCTGCCATCTGTTATATACAACGCTGTTACAGTAGCATTGACTATATTCCCTACGCTGTGCTTTTTTATTCCTGGGACTTACTCATCCCAAACCTGGAAGCCTGTACGTCCCATTCCCCTTGGGATTTGGCCCATCCCTCCCCACCTACTCCCCTCTGATAACCATCAGTTTGTTTTCTGTATTTATAGGTCTGATTCTGCTTTCTGTTTTTTCTTTTTTAGAGTCCATATATGAGAGAAATTGTATGATGTTTGTCCTTCTTTGACTTATTTCACTTAGTGTAATACCCTCTAGGTCCATTTCTCTAAGTGCAGATTTTTTTAAAAAAAGATTTTATTTATTTATTTGAGAGAGAGAGCGTGCCAGAGAGACAGCACGAGTGGAGGGGAGGGGCAGAGGCAGAAGCAGACTCCCCACTAAGTAGGGAGCCCGATGCGGGGCTCCATCCCAGGACCCTGGGATCATGACTCGAGCCAAAGGCAGCCACTTAACCAATTGAGCCACCCAGGTGCCCCTCTAAGTGCAGATTTGTTGATGGCATTACTGTTGCTTAACAATGTCTTTATTCCACTTTATTTCTGAAGACTGGTTTTCTCTGGATATAGAATTCGATGCTGGCAGTTCTCTATTTCCAGAGTATTGAAAATATCATCCCACTGACTTCTAGTTTCCATTGTTCTGATTGAGAATTCAGCTGCCAGTCACTCTTTTGCAAGTATTATGTTTTTTTGCCTTCTGATTACTTTTAACATTTTATCACTTTCTTGGACTCTCTGGAATTTCACTGTAATGCTGGATTTGAAATGTTTTCTTGCTTAGGATTTTTTCAGGCTTCTTGAATCTCTGAGCTGATGATTTCCATTGGTACTGAAAAGTCCTCAGCCCTAAAATTCACACAATGGAATATGACATGGGAAAAAACGTGAGGCTTCATACAAAAACATGAATAATTCCTAGGATGCATACCATTGATTCCATTTATATCAATATTCAAAAACAAGCAAAAATATAGTGTGGTGGGGTGCCTGGGTGGCTCACTCAGTTAAGTGTCTGCCTTCGGCTCAGGTCATGATCCTGGGGTCCTGGGACTGAGCCCTGCATCAAGTCAGGCTCCCTGCTCAGTGGGGAGCCTGCTTCTCCCTCTCCCTCTGTCCCCCTGCTTGTGCTCTCTCTCTCACTCTCTCTATCTCAAATAAATCAATAAAATCTTTAAAAAATACATAGTGTGGTAAAACTATAAAACCAAATAATGGTTAAGTTCCATAAGAGAAAGGATGCTTCCCATTAGATGAGGAAAAAGGAGAATGTAGTTAGGAAGGCGCACTTGGTGTGGGGAATTTTCTGTGGTTCTGGCAATATTCGATTTCATGACCTGGTTCACAGTCAGAGATTTAAGGTATGCACTCGTGTTTTCCACTCTTTCTGGTATGTGTATTATTTTCATCAGTATATAGTGTAAACACTCAGCTCTACACACACGCTCACACACACTCTCTCTCTCTCTCTCTCACACACACACACACACACACACACACAGGAATTAAGGGGGAAAGTTGCTTTGGTCAACTCATCTGGGACAGTCTCTGAACACAGAGAGATTATTTTTGTAATCTGAAGGGATTCATTTAAATAGTATGTCATAAACCGAGCAATACAGAGAGCCATGTGTCACCGCGGGAGTGCCTAAGGTTTTGCAAAGAGGTCTCTGAGTGTGGCCTTTGTGTTCTGGTGCTTTCCCATGGAAAGCACAAGAGGATTCCCTAATTTCTCCTTAGCTGACGTCACCCTCCGACTGAGTTCTCCTGGTGAGAGCTAGGTTTGTTGATACAGTGTATTGACAGTAGAGGAGATTTTTGTTTTGAGCTGTAAGCCATGAGAGAAAGAATGAGTAGATGATTGGTGACTTCTGCACCCTTGAATTCTAGGCTTACCTCCCTAGTCACGTCAATGTCCACACTCTCTTCTCTGGCCCTCGGCATCACAAGAGGGAACCATGTAGGGAACTGTGGACATATTGAACAATTCTGAGAGTCCTAGGAAATCCTAGGGGATCATGAGTCTCGTGAAAGAAAAGGGTACACACCTAAAGGCTCCCCAGATACACGCCTTTTACGTTCTTTCTTGGACCTGCTCATATTGTCTGAAAAGTTCCTGTTTTCACCTCGCTCCCTAGGGTAGAACTTCTCTGATGTCATCTTGTCTCAGTTACCCAGGGCTGTGCTGGTCACTGGCCTGAGGGAAAAGAGGCAGGCTGTTCTGATCGGACCATTTTCCCAAACACTGATTAGAAGAAACTGTCCTGTCCCTGCTAGATCACCGGAACGAGTCCTGTGGGGGCTGGTTCCACCCCGAGGCCACTGGTGCTGCACTGGGACAAGAATTGGGGTTCTTCGTTTGCTCGAGCCTCCTTATACATGGGATCTGCCTCGGCCGAGGTCTCATTCCTCAGATTCCGCTGGTATTCACCTCCAGCCCCGTGAGCCTATTAAAAAGTCATTATGTGAAAATATCTTCATTACCAATGATTTTCTGGATATTTTGCTGTATTCCCTGTGCAGAGTAGATCTGTTTCTTTTAAAAAAAAATAATGATAACTTGGGGCGCCTGGGTGGCTCTGTCAGTTAATCATCCGGCTCTTGAGTCCAGCCTAGGTCATGATCTCAGGGTCTTGGGATGGAGTCCCGAGTTGGGCTCCGTGCTCAGTGGGGAGTCTGCTTGAGGATTCTCTCTCTCCCCCTCTGCTTCTGCCTGTCCCCCTCCTCATGCGCGTACGTGCTCTCTCTCTCTAAATAAATAAATCTTAAAAAAGTAAAAATGATACTTGAGCATTGCAAAGTGAATTCCCATTCAAAAAACACCATTTTGTTTTCACTGTTTTACGTGGCAACATTGGAGATGCAAACCAAAAATGTTAGTACCGAATCGAAGCAGCTTCCAATCATATACATGAGGACCCAACTGGGCACCCACCTGGTCACTCCCAGAGTGGAGGAGCTGGGCTGCTCTTCTGGACTAACAGGTGTAACCCCAGAACTCTGTGGTGGTGAGAAGAGAGAACATCACGAGCAAAGGGATTGGGACGGACCTCTAGAAACTTCGGGGTAATCGGCAAAAGGGACTCTTTCCTGAATACTGTTAAGTCATAGGTCTGAAATATATGACATAAAATGAATTATGTGGGGTGCCTTAGGAGGATAAGAAAAGAGTAAGGGGCACTGAGAAAAGGAAAGAGGGGGCCCGGTAAGAAAATCAGGTATGATGGGCTACTCATACTGGAAATATAAATTTGGGGAGATTTTCAGAGAAAAGTAAGTCAATAAAATAAGGTTCACTGTAAGCTAGGGATACAGGCGGATCGCGAGGCTGGGAGAGGAAAATTCTGCTTTAGAAGTGGTATAATCATAGCTCAGGAGTGTCACTGGGGAAGAGACAGTTTCTGAGGAGGCGAAGGAAGAAGGAAGAGAGCATTTCCTTCTCTCTTGTGGACTGCCATTAGCCAAACAATGAAACATGGAATTCCTAGGAGGTAAAGAAGGGAGAGCTCGAAAGGTCAGAGAAAGGAATGTAAAGATGGTTTAGATGCTAAATTCCTGGGCGACGGGAGGAGGGAAAGGGAAAGATCTGTTCGTAAACATGCAGAACACATGAATCAGTGATGTCATTCGTGTGTGTGTGTAAGTAACACATAAATACTTAATGGTCTTACTTCAAAGCTTCACCAGGGTCCTAGGTGCCCCAGGTAAGCTGTTAACTAGTTATACTTATAACCTCCGATATATCATGGAGAAAATCTCCTCCACGCATCACTCTCGTCCCCTGTGTCTTCAGCCAACATCTGGCTTACACCAAGATCCCACTTTGCTCTGTAGCCCTAAATTGTGCCCCATTGCAATCTGCTTCGTTCCAGTTGCTGTTTCTCTCCCTCTGTTGCTTGGCCCTAAGCACGGACATGCACGTTTCCCTCAATTCCTTGCGATGACAGCAGAGAAGAGGCTCTACTCCCCACAGGTGTGCCTTTTTAAGGGTCTATGCTCGGTGTGCGTCTATGCTCGGCGTCCTTCCTGTGTTGCAATGATTCGTGCTCGTAGACTCTGTAGGCTCGTGCCAAGACTAAACTTGGCATAGATGTCTCTGAATCCTACCCACCTAGCTCTGACTTATCCTCGTATTGTCCCACAGTGTGGTACCATGAAAAAAAAAAACAACACGGCATCAACCATCCTGGATGGTCAGACTGGAATAAATCAGGTCCAGGACCTGATTTGAAGAGCTGGTCCCTTTTCTCCCCAGTTCTGCAAAAAGAGAAACACAAAGTCACCGGTTTCCCTAGGAGCTGAGGATGCCTTTCAAGCCCTTTTGCAGTGTCCCCACCCCTAACCCCTCCTAGGAAAGCCAGCCTGGCAGAGGTATAAATAGGCGGCTGGCAGCTTCCTGCCCTAACCTGCTCCTTTCTCTTTTCCAAATGGACAAGCCCCTGCTTTTGGGACTCCCCATCCTGCTCGGCTGCATTAGAAGTGAGTCCCTAGGGTTGACAGTTGGTGAGGTGTGTCCAGAATAGGGGAATGGGTCAGAGCTCCCACGATGGGGATGTTTTTATGGGAGCCGCATGCCACATACCATGCCATTCGCCTCCAATGCCTCACATCCCTGGAACCTTCACCAGAGGCTTCTTCTCCCCCTTAGAGGAGGAAATAGGTGGATTATAAGGGAATTGAGACGATTTTCATAGAAGCTGTGAGGCAGGGTTTGTAAAATGAGGTCTGCAGAGCACGTGTCTTTTTCCCCAACAGTACTGTCTGGGTCACTGCATGAGAGCGAACACACAAGTGAGTAGAAATAGATCGTGGTGTGGGAGGGGGAAGATGGGAGGAGGGAGGAGATGAGCCGGGCAGAGTGGGCATCGGGTGTTGAAAGGAACCCAGAGATAGACCTTGAATTTCAGCACTCAGCAGCCTCTGAGAGCAGGATGGGTTGGGCTGGGAGCTGATGTGAAGGTTGACAAAGTAGCAGGAGCCGCAGTCAACAAGGCTCAGGGTGAGTGAACTACAGGGCCAGTCAAGGGGAAAGGAGGGAGCGCAGTATTGACTTTACGGGCACTAGTTGGCCAGACCTATCAGGTGGCAACTTCATGAATTTCAGATTCTTTTCCCCACTGTCAGCTTCCAGGCACATGTAGCTAAGAAAAGCACATCGGTCAATTACAAAGAGGGGAATGAGGGGGAAACAGTGCGTTTATCTTTCTCCCCTGGTCTGTGCTATAGGGGTCGGTAGGGTATCTGAGAGGCCCCACGGAGGTGAAGGGAATTGAAAGGAAGGAGGACGTGCAGAGATGCCAGGAGGCAGCTGCCAAGGCTTTGGAGGGACAGAAAGAGCCTAGAGTGGCCCCAGGTGAACAGCACAGGATGGACCCCGTGTGTCACAAGCATCGCAGGGGCCCTATGCAGGGCTAAATCTTGGACAAAACTGTAGACTGGTTTTGTTTCTCCTTGCCGGTACAGTCCATGAACTATTTGCTGAGGATGCCCATTATCCCAGTGAGTATGAAGAAGACCTGATTATCTTGATCTTGATTTCGTTCTTTTCCTTGTCCCGCCCCTTTCTTTTTTCTTTCCCCTCCCATGTTTCCCAGGCCAAACTCCCGAGACCATAAACTCCAGTCCTTCTCCTGGCTTAGCCTCTCTTAATAGAGGCAGAGGCCCACCCTTCATGGGTCTCTGGGAAAGCCTTCCAGACTCCAAGCCGACTTCAGATCTGAAAGGGAGGCGGGTTTTCTCATGGCTGTGTGAAACCGCTTCTCACTTCTATTCCCGGTTTTCCCGCCCCAATGACAGACATCGTTCAGTGTAGGATGTGCCATATCCAGTTTCCAGGAGAGAGGTGTTCCAGAGGCAGAGGGATATGCACTGCGGCAGAAGATGAGGGTTGCATGACTGGCAGGATTTTCAAGAGTAAGTTGGGGGATGGGGGTGGGGGAAGCCGGCCAGGACATACGAGCCATAGGAAAAAGCAGGGGCTTTATTTTGCCCCACGCAGCCCCAGCCCCGGGATGCCTGATCTCTCTACGCCTATCATAGGCCATAATGAAAACCGGATGGAGGTGGTCACCGAGGGGTGGGGATCTGTAGCTCTGGAACCAGTATTTTGAGAAGCCTGCAGAAAACTGGGAGACTGGATAGAGAGAAGAGGGGAGGCACAGTATGGCCAGTGGAGAGTAGGTGCTTGTTGGAGTGGGGAGCGCGGCTCCTTGTCTGTCCCTGCCTGGACCTTCTTGGGGGTGGTTTTAAACTGTGGAGATAGGGGGGTCAGTGTCGCCAATAGACACTGGCTTCATGGCCCTCTCGGTTTTCCTACGGTTCGTGCTAAGTGAACCCTTGGCATTTATAACCCCGACTTCCGCCAGCGCTAAGATTCTCCACTGAGACCTCCAGCTTTGGAAATCCCTCCACTGCTGCTGTCATCACCTCCCCACACACCAAGAATTTTTTCAAACTATTCTTCCGCTGCTTTCCTTCCGGGACGCCTTCAACTCGCAACATCTTGCGCTTTTGAATAACAGAGACTTGAACTGCACACAAGGCGGTTCTTGTCTGCTGGTCTGGGCTGGAAAGAAGTTTCTTTGCAGAAGCCTCTCTGCTAATCTGTTTTTCCTTCCACCTGCAGAAGATGGGACTCTGTGGTTAACCTTCATGGGCTGCCTGAAAAACTGTGCTAACGTGGACAAGATAAAATGGAGTGTCTACTGGGTGAAGTTCAGATGCTGCCGGGGCTATGACTTATGCAATGAAATCCTGTAGAGGCTGCTTGTCCTTCAGGCGCCCCGATCTCTGGATGACATTCTTGCCCCCGCCTCTTCCCAGTGATTTCCTAGAGAGCCATGTTTCAGGTCGGAAACACATGGTTCTGCCTTCTGCATATGTAGGAAAAAGTCCTCTTCTTTTCTAGATTTTTCCGTCTTGGTTCCTGGTGGTGGCGGTGGTGGTGGAGTGGGGGCAACAAACACTTTGAGAGTAAGACCAAGGTCTCCTGCAGGTTTTTACGAAACCTAGTGCTTTCACTGTGTGCCGAAGTTGCTTCAGAATAAGACGAGAGGTGCCTGGGTGGCTCAGTCAGTTAAGTGTCTGACTTTCGATTTTAGCTCCAGTCAAGATCTCAGTGTCTTGAGATCAAGCCCTGCTTTGGGCTCTGGGTTGGGCGCGGAGCCTGCTTAAGATTCTCTCTCTCCCTCTGCCCACCCCCCTCACGTGCTCTCTCTCTTTCTCTCTCTCTCAAAAAAAAAAAAAAAAAAAGGAAGATGAGATAGGTCCATTCTTTTCCTGGCTTTTCCCCTTCTTTCTGTGGTAGGATCTTCCCTTCCCTTCCCTTCCCTTCCCTTCCCTTCCCTTCCCTTCCCTTCCCTCCCCTCCCCTCCCCTCCTCTCCCCTCCCCTCGCCTTCCCTTGCCTTCCCTTCTTCTTTCCCTCTTTTCTTTTCTTTCCTTTTTTCTTTTCTGTCTTTCCTTTTTTCCTTCCTTCCTTCCTCCCTCCCTCCCTCCTTCCCCCTTCCTCTCTTTCTTTCTTCTTTCTTTCTTTCCTCTTTTTAAATGCTTCTCTCTCAATATTATCCTTCTTATCATACTCCCACTAAAGCACATAATCCTGGCCTCTTGAGGAGGGAACTAGCAAAGTGAAAAGAGATAGCTTGGGTCTTCTTGAATTTTGTTCACGAATGCTATTCCCAGAGTGAAGAGAAGCATAGAGAGTAGACAGGAACTTTCTTCAGGAATCCTGAAGAGAGAAAGCTTTTCTGACTTCTAGAAATGAGACTCTCTTTGAGGTTGAGGGTGGGAGAAGAGCAGAGGACGTCTAGGGGGTCTAGAGATAGTAACTTGCACCCTGCTTCCCTGGCAACCTCACAGGAAGGCATCCACCCCTAGATTCGGAAGAGCNNCAGGATACTTCCAAGGAGATGAGACCAGACGCAGCCACACAAATAGTCCCCTGTGTCTAGCAGGGCATGGAAGAGGCTGAAATTGGTGGGATCTGAGCAAGCCATGTGAGTCTGGCCACTGGACATCTCAACAGTACCTCTATACAGAGCTGTGCCCATGAGCGGATGCTTCCGCCGCCCCCTCCCTCACGCACACTCAGGCTTTCCAACTCTGTATGGTTCTAGCACCCTGGGAAAAATAGGAGTGGGAATGAGCATGCTCACACGGAAGGAGACTGACTTCTAACAAACTGGTAGGATGAGGCCTATTTATTTGATTATATAAATATAAGCTCATTTTCCTATTTTTGTTGAACTGATTATAATCTGTTACTGTTGCTCATATTTTAATGTTTACATTTGGTCAGCAAGAGTCACTTCAAGTTTGCTGCTAGTACCTTTCAATATTCTTCATCGTTCTTGGAACATTTCCTTATATCTGCAGGAGCCAAATAGTCCAGGCTCATTTTGTACTTTCCCTCTAGGAAGCCCTGCTTCTTCTCAGGGGGAAAGTTATTTAGAAAGCAAAATTGGGGTACTAGGTATGCACATGGCTACTGGAGTCTCACTGCCCTTAGCACTTCGCCATGGTCAAAGGTGAAGAATACATGTGTGTACGTACATATGCAAGTGTGCACGGGTGTGCACACCCCCTCCCCGCATACATATTTCCATCTAGAATTGATTCTCATTTTTTTTCTCTTCCCATGTTTATAAATCCTTTCTACAAAACTGAGAAATGGGGCTCCTATTATCCTCAATACATTTCTTATTTTGTTATTCCCCTCTGTATAAAACCGAACTCCCATTGCCACCACCTGACCCTTGGGCTCCAGCACCCCACCGCAGGCTACTCCAGTGTTACGCCCACTTGCAGATACCCTCCTTGCAATTTTCAGGTGCCAAATCCTTTTTTGGGTCACCATGCACCCCACTTACATTTCAATGTGCCTTACCAGCCTGCCACTGCTGTCCACCCCACAAGTTGCCCTCCTCATGCAGTTTGGACTCCAGTGACCAACAATGGACCAAGTGACACCCTGCTCGATCCACTCAGTCGCCACCCGCCCATGTTCACCCACCTCTACCACCACACCACTCTGCAGGGACACCCTCCTTGCCACAGCCGACTCTGACAATCCGCACCAAAGTGCATGGATGTTGTCCTCACCCACGGGGGCTTCCAACAGCCTATGTTGGGCCCATACCCAGTAACCTCCTTCATGGAGATCTACCTTGCTCAGCCCAAATGGCTTTAATTTTTTATTTTTAAAGATTTTTATTTCTTTATTGGACAGAGGGAGACACAGCGAGAGAGGGCTGAGCAGGGAGCCCGGTGCGGCCCGATCCCAGGACCCTGGGATCATGACCTGAGCCGAAGGCAGACGCTTAACCAACTGGGACACCCAGGTGCCCCCCAAATGGCTTTTAGACTGAATTCTTAGAGAAGGAAGCTGAACATTAAAAAAAAAAAATTTCCTGGGGCACCTGGGTGGCTCAGTCAATTAAATGTTGGACTCTTGGTTTCAGCCCAGGTCATGATCTTAGTGGGGAGTTTGCTGGAGATTCTCTCCCTCTTCCCTTCCCCCCACTCGTACGTGTGCCTGCGTGTGTGTGTGTATGTGTGTGCGCGTGCCTCTCTCTCTCTCTCTCTCTCTCAAATAAATGAATCTTTAAACAGTTTTTTCTATGCTGCTTTTTCATAGTTTCTATCATTTCTCTCATTTCGTGTAGTTGCACTCAAAGTATTGAGTTTCTATCCATTTCGAAGCCATATTTTCCTGGCATCCTTTTGTTTTCTATAAGTATAGTGTTCAGTGCACTTGTCTCATCACATTATATGGGGTTTCTCTGCAGTTCTTTTATGTCATGCATGGTTAAATTAAATGTGTTTTTCCAGGGAGATTCCTATGTTGGGGCTGGCGGTGGGCCGGGAGAGCTTTCGAGCTTCATCTCTTGAAGGCATTGAAAGGGAAGTAGTTAAAATTTTTCATCTCTCTAGAGCAACCCCCATAGTGACTTCCAGGACTTGCTTACCTGCCATCCCCTCTCCCACCCAGGATTCGAACTTTCTCTTGCAACTTTCGCCTGGATTCCCTGCTCGACTTCATTGCTACGGACTGCTTCTTTCTTCCTTAGAGTGGAACTCTGTGTTTGTGTGAGGAATTTTAGTGGCATATTTCTAGTATTTCTGAGATCTTTGAGGTCTTAGGCCACCCCAGCAGACCCTGCTTTGGGGTATGGCACTTTCCTTTTGCTGTCCTAGCTCTTCTGCCTTACTGATCAGAGGTGCATAAGCCACACTGCTGTCTCTGACTTGTCCCAACAGAAAGACCCCAGTCCTACCCGGATGGTCCTAAGCAAAGATTTAAAATCAGCCCAAGAAGTTTAAAGCAGGCACTTTCAACCTCCAGCCAGCGTTCTTCCAGAGGTTATTTCCTCCGCCTGAGGGCCAGGGGGAAGGTTTTCCTGCCCTCATCCGTCTGTGATAGAACTATGACTAAACACGCACCCAAAGTGTCGAAAGAGTACAAATAATGTTTATGTTTCCAGTTTTTCTTTGTCATTTTTAGCAGCACCCCCCACCCCCCAGAATAAATCAGGCAATCTGTACGTCTGTGTTGAATACTTACAGGGTATATTTTGAAATATTCAGCAGTTGTTTTAGAGTTTTGTCCATAAAAAAACCATGAGATCACAGAGTAAGCCCGGATTCTATAACGTGTCTGGAGAGTATCCCATATCTCTGCGTGAGGCTCTGGAGCCAGCCTCCTGGTGTGTCAGTATGACTGGTGCAAAATTTGTGAGCAGAACAGAAGTTTTGAGGTGTGGTTTTCTGAGAACTTGTCTATCATGAACACATTTCTATTGGGTTTCTATGATTTTACACACATTTCTACACAAGAAACCCTCTTTTCCTACTATTCATAATCCTCCAGATTTCTTTTTTTTTTTTTTTTAAAGATTTTATTTATTTATTTATGCGACAGAGAGACAGCCAGCGAGAGAGGGAACACAAGCAGGGGGAGTGCGAGAGGAAGAAGCAGGCTCGCAGCGGAGGAGCCTGATGTGGGACTCGATCCCGGAACGCCAGGATCACGCCCTGAGCCGAAGGCAGACGCTTTAACGACTGCGCCACCCAGGCACCCCTATAATCCTCCAGATTTCTAATTCCATACAATTGGTTTGTCTTCCTTTGATCAATTTTTCCACCAAGTAAGGAAACTTTGGCCTCCATGAGTGTTCTGGATCAGAATCTAGAACTAGGGTGCATGTTCAGGGTCTGTCTGCCCTCTTGTTTCCTCTTTTTCCTATCTTCCCCACCCCCAAACGTGAAGAACAGAGATGTACTCCACTTGGGCAAGACAATTAGGAGGTGTTGGGGTATTGTAAATGGCGCAATAGGGGAGTCAGAATCTCACGGGAATCCAAGATGGGAAACATAATACGATGGGCTCCGAAAGACTGGACCTGGGAGGCCAGTCTGGATATGATGAAGCTCCGGGGGCTTTGCCATAGTGGTTCCTGAAGCTTCACTTCAAACTCAGCTATAACATTGTGCAGTGAGTCTCCCTCTGTGTGTATCACTCAGTGTCTGTCTGCTAGTCTTCCTGCTACTGGTTACCGTCTTCACCATCTATATTGTTCCCCTTCTCTAATCTGAAGTTTCCAGTTTTGACTGGGTTGGGACCATTCTAGGCACTACCGACACATCACAGGAACTCCGCCCTGAATCACTTCACTGTTGGAACCTACTGCCACCGTCTCCCTTCCATCCATATAAACAAATGAAGCTACCCTGAACGGAAGTGCCTACCGTTATTTTCTACTCCTCAAGATGCGAAAGTATAATACACCTGCTGACATGACACAATTTGGGGCAAATACCAGCACACATATATTGCAAATACTTCAAAATCAATTGGTATTTTAAAATGTTTTATTATATCTGTGCAAATACAATGTGGTAGAAAGCAACAAGCAATTATAAGCCTGGGTCAGGAGGAAAATTACTAAGCATGGGATAACATTATATTTATATATATAATTATTCAGCTAAAAAATAAATATAATAGTTTCTGTAGATTCTAACACATAGGAAGGCAAACATGGTAAAAGAAAAGTTTAACCTAAAGTGAGTGAACAATAATTTGGGGATTCATTTTGTCACTTCATGGCTTATTATTTTTGTTAGACCACTACGGCGAACTCTGAAACTCTTATCTCTCCTTGACATAATCTGTTGCAGGGTTGTGCCAATAAACATTCAGCTTTTTATCAAGGAGTTCATTGAATGCAAGGTAATATTTAAATATTTTTCAGAACTGGGTGGTACAGTATTCCTCACATGCCAGGAGACAGAGTAGTTGGCCAACACGAGGCCAAGTGCTTATCCTGATGTACTTGGATTTGGCCATGAAAGTAAGATAAGATCATTAGAAACATGGTAGCTTAGGGCTATGTGTCAGGTGTAGCTGTGGTTGGTACAGTTTCCCCAAAATGGCAGCAAACACAAAGACTCTCTTGTCTAGTTCATTGACTATTCCTTTTGTGGAAGTTCGAGTTTCCTCTTCACGTTTACTTTGTCAAGCCCTTGCTTAATACAAGCCCTTCCTGCCCTCCACCAAATACCTCTTCTATCCTCCTTCCAAATATTTCTTCTAAAATCTCCTGTGATTTCTTGTCCCTATTTTGATCCATTCTGCTTTCTCTTGATCTTTACTCAGAAGCTATACTAGAAAAATACTTTGTGCCCTTTGCCAGAGATTTTACCCCAGGTTTAGCTCAGAACTTAAGGACAGTTACAGATTGCCAAGCGGTATCATGTGGTAAAGACAGGGGAATCCAAGCAGAAGGCAGAGATGGGTGATTCCATTTTCCTCTTGATGAAAGCACTGACACAGGAAATACGGAGCTCCCACGGATAGATCTACTGCCACAGAGTAGAGAGTAGGCTCTGGGTTTTGAGGTAATGCACAACGATGTGGCCATTGTGTAGGGGAAGGGCAAAGATCACTGGGAGAGATGTTGAAGTTCATTCACCACTAACTTATTTTGGTGGGATATCATCATGTACAGTGTAATCTGTATCTTCTCCATACAGTGCTGACTTTTCAAGATTATCCTTTCCTGTATTACACATGTTTTTATTAGTGCAGCAATGTGTTTCTCTCAGTAAGTCATGGAATACTTGGAACATTCCCTCTTCACAAGGTTTACAAGACAGTTTTGTAAAATGAAACAGATATCTCCCTAAAGACAGAAAAAAAAGCAAATGTGATCGCCTTGCTTAATCACAGCGTCTTCCTAGCAATGACATCTCTCCAGAACCTCATTGGTTTTTTGTGGACAGGACTGAGTCCCCAGAGCTGTGTCTACATCTCATCTAGGTCTCTCTGCACAGGATCAGGCAAAAGACATCTGCCTCCCACCGAGCCTCCACCCCTGGTGGGTGTATGGAGAATTCCACTCTCCCAAGTCTCTCCCGTGGTCCCCGTTTCCCTCCAAACCTTAACTTCAGGGAAGGTGGGCACCATTGTTAATGTCTTGTGTCTCTCTTTAATCCCCACGTACCTGTCGCTCGATCCCCAAAGTAATAGTGATCTGTGGTACAACTCCTGTTGTATGGCAGGAATAAATTAAACTTCCAGCAGCGTTTCATGTGACTACGACATTTGAATCCATCAAAGAAATCACATTCATTGCAAAATCGAATCCCTAAAGAAACAGAGGAAAGACTGAAAGCAGAGCTCTAGGGAAAGTTAAGTCTGCTTCAGAAGCCTACCCTAATATCAACATTTACACTGTAGAGGTGTAGACCTCACAAGAAGGAAGTTGACACCCTTCCCAGCTTCTGCCAGGGGTCTCTACTCCCTCGAGTGGGTGACAGCTATGATCCCAAGGGTTCAAGCCTCCTCCCCCTTCACCCAAGGCTGGGGGCAGAAAAGGCATTAGAGCAGTGAGTGAGGAGAGTAGAATATAGTCAGGGAGGGTAGAGAGACAATGTTTGAAAAAATCAGGAATGTCCCCTCTCATTGTGGCATTATTTATGCAAAACCTGCGAACCAACGGCACCATACATTTCAATTTTGAGCCACCGTCCTCTGCGAAAAGAAGAGAAAAATTCTCCTTGAGACATTTTACAGCAGCCCAAAAAGTCAAGGTTAGAAGCCACCTCCCTTTCCTCCCCACATAGCCTCTCACCACCCATCACCGCCTCCCTCACCAGGCTTTACCTTCATCCATGAAGACCAACGTGAATATGCCCAGCAGAAGCAACTGGAACAGTCTGAGGCCCATTCCTGAGGCAGTCCCAGAGGGAGGCTCCAGCTTTATTTATTCCCATCACCTGCCCTCGGGCATCCCACTAGATCACAGAACCATAAATTTCAGATGAAGCCGCCTGGATCCTCTCTACAATGTTCCCAGGAGAGGGTACACCCTGTGTGCATTTGTACTCCTCCTCCAGACACCCCATTTCATTTTATTAGGTCTAGTATAAGGTACTAGTTAATGCTGGTAGAGAATCTCTCTTGCTAGTCCCTCTTCACTTCACTTGTAGTTCTGGAAGTTGGCCTACAAAGAGCCTGTCTAACCCCACATCCACACGACAGCCTTTCACATACGACAAACCTGGGGTCACTGAGCATCTGTGAGGGAGTTGTGGGGCCCATTGATCTTGAGTGGGCTCATTCCCAGAGCCAGAAACAGGCTACCCCAATGTGATCCTTTCCCTGCACATCTGGGATGGAAGGTTCAGGGTGCTACCTCCCTGCTATGTGATCTGAAACAAGTTATTCACTTCTCTGTGCCTCTGGGACCTCGCAGGTGGAAACAAGGACTGCCAGAGGTACATCAGATGTAATTGTTGGGACTTAAGAAATTCACATATGGAGGGGCGCATGGGTGGCTCAATCGGTCAGGCATCTGCGTTTGGCTCGGGTCACTGGCTTGGGTCACTGTCTCGGGGTCGTGGGATCAAGCCCAACGTCAGGCTCTCTGCTTGCCGGGGGAGTCTGCTTGTCCCTCTCCCTCTGGCCTTCCCCCCAACACATGCTTTCCCTCTCCCTCTCTGTCTCATAAATACATAAAGCCCCAACACATGCTTTCCCTCTCCCTCTCTGTCTCATAAATAAACAAAATCTTTAAAAAGAAAAAAGAAAAAAGAAAGAAAAGGAAGAAAAGAAATTCACATATGAATCATGGCCAGAAAGACCCTACTTGGTGTCAAAGGTTCTTTGGGCATATAGAGCACTTGATTCCTTTGAATTCTCTGAACAACCACATAGGTTAAAAAGAATTGACCTCATCTTCCAGTTGAAGTCCAAGGGCACTTGGAAAGGAACTGTTTTCCCCCAGGGAATAAGGTGTGTATCTGTTTGATCAGGTGGGCCATTATCTTTCCTCTCTCCCATGCTCTTTCCTTCTCTTTACAATCTAGAGAAGGGTTCCCAGGGCTGGAGATGACTGTGGGGAGAGAGGAAGGGAGAACAGGTAAGAAACCGTCTGTCTCCATTAAAAATAAATAAATAAAAAAAGAATCTCTTTCTGCCTGGCAGAGACAACATTCACAAACTAAGTCCCACTAAAACTAGGGTGTCCCACAAGCCTGGCTGGGATCTATAAGACTTATGAGCCACGGTCTGGGAAGTAATTCCCACAGGAACCACATTCGTGAGTCTTGCATTTGGAACATGTCAGACACAGGCACCAATCCATGGACAGAAGTCCTGAGGGTCTGAGTCGGGAGAACCAAGCTTATGCTTGGAAGCGAAGCACCCCATGTTCTGGCTGGGAAGATGCTCTTGCACTTGATCTGGGCAACCAGGGATGAAAATCTGCAGCGAATTCCAAACTTCGTGCAACGTGTCTCTCTCCTGTGTTCATCCGGGCAACTTTGAACAACATTCTACTGGGAGTCGATGTAGCAGAAATTGTGCAAACACACCAAACTCCTACGAAGTACATAAAACTCCCTTTGTGCTTCCAAATCTGAGAACAACTGCGAACGTGTGCCGTGCCTCCATACAAGAATACTTCTGTGCATATACCACAAGTCCACGTTCGTAACAACCATCATCGTTCACACGGTATATATGAAGTTGTGATTTGTTATTGTGGAAAGTGCGCCTTTATCACCGGACCTGTCTTCCCCTCCTAGTAGGTGAGGCCCAGAGATGGCGGGAGGTTCTGGAGCTGGTCCCCTGGTAAATCCCTTTACAAAGGTTAACACCCGACTCTGCCTTCCAGACTCAGCCAGAAGCTTTGGCCAGCTGCTTAGCCCTTCAACACCTCTCATCTGAGGATCTTAGCGTGGGCCCCAGACAGACCTTGGACACCTGTGGCCACCTCTCCTTCCCACAGATAGAGAGGATGTGCTCTGTAGCCATACTTTCCTCCCCCGTCTCTATCTGAGGCCCTGAAAACAGGTTCCCAGCCCTCCCCCCTCGTGGGGCTGAGAGTCTGCACCTTCTCCCCTCCTCTGGCCCCCATTCAAAGCCTTTCCACCCTGCTGCCCCTTCCTCCATGGGAGGTTGGAGGACATGCTGTCCTGCTCCTGCCCTGCCCAGGGGTTCTCCCTGTACCCAAGCCCTATGTCTGTACACGGAGGAGAGATAATGGACTTGAGGCCACATTCGGCTCCTTTGTAGCCAGCCCAAGCTTGGGCTCACCTTGCCCCTGCAGGAGGACAGTGAAAGGGCAGGGAATGCAGGGAAAAGAAAATAAAAACAGAACCCACCTCTGACCCCACCACCCCGAACCCATAGATAGTCTCTGCATTCAGCAATACCCTCTTCCATCAGTTCTGCCAACCTCCAACAAGCACTTCCCCTGGCCCTGCTCTGCAAGGAGCCCACCCGAGAGTGGGATCATCTGGTTCCAGGTGAGGCCGTGAGAAGACGGAGACTTGCTGTATTACAGGGCTCCCTCCGAGCTCCCACACAGGCAGGAAGAAGGAAGTGTGTCATGGATGTCCAGTCCCATTTCTTCTCCGTGACCGTTTTTTCTGCACATGATGGCAAACCTGCCTCACTCCCAGGCCTGCAGGGGACATAGGGTCTGGCTGACTAGCTCTCCTGGCCTGCAGTCCACCTAGGCCTGCCTCAGACCCACGCTCCCCCGAGCGGCTGGACCCACCCCACCACACTGCCCTGCAGGCCTGGGTCTCACCCCAGAAACCCTTGCCCCCTCCCCCATACTCAACCCAAATCAGCCTCCTGACCTAGCCCCACTTCCCTCCTTTAACTGTCCTCCAGACTTTCTAGCTGTGGGCAGCCTGGAAAGTACCATATTCCCAAACGGGTCAGTGAGTTGGGCATAGAAGCCACAGAGCCCCATGTCTTTCTTTTATGCCTAAGAGACAGGACGGAACTGAAATTTCACCAGAGCGTCAAGGCAAAGGGAGATCCTGATCTGCGTCCTCTCAGCTGTCAGTTCAGGGATCGTGTCTGACCGGTGACAGAAGCAAGGAACAGGAATTTGGGGTCAGAAATGGATTCTGGGTCACCCCTTCTCGTTAGTTCAGCTCCTACCACAGGTGCTGCTTAAGACCTTAACTCACCTAACATAGTTGACAGGGGTCGACTGTGGGGAGGCCAGGAGTAACAGTGGACTTCTTCACCGGGACTCCTCCTAAAGCTTTCTGCGTGAGCACCTTTCCTGAGGCATTTCTTAGATGGAGTCAGCAGGCTCTCAGTCTCTAAGGCTGAGAGGGCTTTGCCCTGAGGCCTTTCCCTGAAGCCCTGTTCCACTGCCCCAGCCTACTGCCTTCCAGCCCCTTGTGCGGTTGTTGCCCACCACATTTTATAGTGATGAGTACAGGGTGGGAGGTTCCCACCTGTTCTCGGCCAAACAGTAGTTCTCAGCCAATTTCCAGGACTGTGGTCACAGCGGATGTGCTCCTTTCTACAGGCTGCTGGGCTTTGACAAGTCAGGTCGGAGAAGAAGGGCTGGAAGTTATACTGCCCCCTAGCTGTCACTTCTGCACGTTCTTGTCTTCAAATGCATACCCAAGTGTGAGGTCCAGGAGAGTGAGAACATCCACTTTAACTTCATTTGAATTTGCTCTGAACGTGCACCGGGAAGAATGGAGGCTGACATCCCAAACGTGACAATGCGGGATCCATTTTCTCTATTTTCCCAGGCTATGAGTGAGCCGGTGTGTGCTCAGCAGGGCTACCAGTATAGAAAGCTGCGTGATAGGGCTGAGATAAGAACTAAGAACACGAAGCACTTTGTATTTCTGGCTTTCCATTGTAGGCCAGACCTCTTGGTCAGGTTAGATGTCAGCAACTTCAACCAGCAGGAGCCAGTCTCGAGAAGGTCACCTGTTCATAGAACGGCAGGCTCAGGCCTGCAGGTTCCCCGCTGGTGTGGGTGAGGAACAACCGAACAGTGAGGGCAGCTGCAGGAGTGTCCTGATAAGGGTTAACTGCCACTAAGGCTGAGATTTGTCCTGTGTGTTGAAGTGGGTGCAAGAACTGTTTCTTCCAGAATAGACTTTGAAGGTGGAGACTCAAGTTCAGGGCAGACTCTGATTTTCCTTGGTGGGTAAATAGCACAGATGTTCACTGAGCCCTGATATTGAGCCTGGACAAGACTGGTCCCTTCACTATAATTCTGGATGGCCACAGCCTGGGGAAACACCCAGAGAACACACAGAGATCTTAAAAAGCTCATGTTAAATGACTAGAGAGGTTCTCTTTGTGTGTCTGCTTCATTCGTAGAGTCACCAACTCTCGGTGCTTTGCTGGCCACCTACAGGAGCCCTTCTAGATGTTCCAAACTTCTGGGAATAGGTCATCTTCTCTAGGTGCTGGGGGAGGGGAAGAGGAAGTAGTTGGGAGGAAAGGGAAGGGGGTAGCCTACAGGGAGTATCAGGATTTGGGGGAGACAATCTATATTCTGTGCATGTGTGGCTCAGGAAAAATTTCCCAAGCTTTAATACACTGCTATGGGAACTTTATCAATGACTCAATTATTTCTGGAAGGCCCCGGCTCACGTGAACTCACACATCACCCTCTGTTAGATAGGAAGGTCAAACACTCCCTCATGCATACTACAGTTAGCAACGGGATCCAGGACCTCAGCAAGAGAGTAGGAGAGAGCTTCAGTCGCAGAGGGAGGGAGGAGAAGATGCCGCCCCCTAATCCGGAGGAAGCAATCAACAAAACTACAAGGCAACCTACTGAAAGGGAGAAGATAGCTGCAAATGACATCTGATAAAGGCTTAGTATCCAAACTGTATAAAGAACTTATAAAACTTAACACCTGGAAAATGAATAATCCAATTTAAAAATGGGCAGAAAACATGAATAGACATTTTTCCAAAGAAGACATACAGATGGCCAGCAGACACATGAAAAGATGTTCAATGTCATGCATCATCAGGGAAACGCAGATCAAAACTACAATGAGCTATCACGTCACCCCTGTCAGAACGGCTAAAATCCACATACAAGAAACAGC
The DNA here is from genome assembly GCF_017311325.1 of Ursus maritimus. Classification (NCBI taxonomy): domain Eukaryota; kingdom Metazoa; phylum Chordata; class Mammalia; order Carnivora; family Ursidae; genus Ursus; species Ursus maritimus. The sequence goes on along the minus strand of NW_024424008.1, from coordinate 42,855,986 downwards.
AGGTGTTGGTGAGGATGCAGAGAAAGGGGAACCTCGTGCACTGTTGGTGGGAAGGCAAGCTGGTGCAGCCACTATGGAAAACAGTATGGAGGGTCCTCAAATGTTAAAAATAGAACTGTCCTGTGATCCAGCAATTGCACTACTAGGTATTTACCCAAAGAGTACAAAAATACTAATTCAAAGGGATCCATGAACCTCGATGTTTATAGCAGCTTTATCTACAATAGCCAAAATGTGGCAACAGCCCAAGTGTCCATCGACTAATGAATGGATAAAGAAGATGTGGCATATATATACATATATATACGTGTGTACATACATACAGTGGAATATTAGTCATAAAAAAGAATGAAATCTTGCTATTTGGAGCAACGTGGATGGAGCAAGAGAGTACAATGCTTCATAAATAAGTCAGTCAGGAGACAAATGCCATATGATTTCACTCGTATGGGGAATTTAAGAAACAAATGAGCAAAAGGGGGGAGAGAGAGAGAGAGACAAACCAAGAAACAGGCTCTTAACTATAGAGAAAAATGTGACGGTGACCAGAGGGTAGGTGGGTGGGGGGATGGGGGGGATGGGAGAAATAGGTGATGGGGATGAAGGAGGTCACTTGTGGAGGTGATGTATGGAAATGTTGAATCACTGTATTGTACACCTGAAATTAACATTAACACTGTATGTTAACTAACTAGAATGTAAATAAAAACTTTTAAAAAAGCCACAAGTCCCACTTCAGGCTCTCTGCTCCGTGAGGAGTCTGCTTCTCCCTCTCCCTCTGCCCCTCCCTTCCACTTGTGTTCTCTCTCACTTTCTCTCTCTCTCTCTCAAATAAATAAATAAAATCCTTTTTAAAAAATTATTTTATTATGTTCAGTGAGCCAGGATACACTTTATTTATTTATTTTTTTTAAAAGATTTTATTTATTTATTTGACAGAGAGAGACAGCCAGCGAGAGAGGGAACACAGCAGGGGGAGTGGGAGAGGAAGAAGCAGGCTCATAGCAGAGGAGCCCGATGTGGGACTCGATCCCGGTACACCAGGATCACGCCCTGAGCCGAAGGCAGACACTTTAACGACTGCGCTACCCAGGCACCCCCAGGATACATTTTAAAAAGAAAAAGAAAGAAAACGTCAATATCTGTAAGACTCAGTTTCTACATCTGGGTAATAAAGATGATGAAAACACCTATCTAAGTGTTTTAGGGGGTTGAGATGAGATGTATGCACATTGCTAAGCTCTTGGAAAGTGCTCAAAACATTTTTAATTATTATCTGCCTCTTGGAGCCATGAAAACGACACTGCAGCTGGTGTGAGTTGCTTTATACATACCTGTGCAATGATAAATGGAACTGAGGAAACATTTTGGTAGTTCAAGGGTTTTGTATTATTGACTGGTCTTTCACTGGTACGTTTGCTATGCGGGAGACATGAGTGATGATTTTATTATCTGTTTTTACCAAGCCTAGCAGATTGCCAGCAGTATCATAACTGGAAAGAAAGCTAAACAATCTTCTACTTTGATGTCTCTGATTCACTGAATAATATAGTTTCATCCTATTTAAATTATTTCTATCCTTTATTTAATTTTAAAAATAAAAACCAAGCTTCTATTTTGGGGGGGCAAGACACACACAGACGGCCCTGAAGTGTCAGAACCCTGGGAGGGCTCCCACGGAGCCTGCCTGTGTGTTCAGATGGGTCAGCTCCCATGCACGTTGCTTCTTCTGCACCTGCTGCCCTCCTGTTTTTATCCCCTCTAGAATTGGTGTGAGCAGGGGGGCACAGGACCATTAAAAAAAAAAAAGAAAAGAAAAGAAAAAAGAAAGAAGGACAAAAATGTAAAGTATCTATCATATTATTATTATAGGAGATTTTCGGTCAAATGGTTCCTTATTGTATTTTTCACCCCTCTGTTGGGATTCCCTACTGTTCGTTCATGTCTCTCTTTTGCTGTAAGTTTTTGAGAATATTTATAATAGGAATTTTAAATTCCTTGTCTGTTAATTCCAACATCTGGGTTGTTGCAAGGTCTTTTCATATTGATTCTCTGAAACTTTCTCCACGATTTTACTTCCATAGGAAAAGAAAATAAACTTATGCCAGAAAAGTGTATCACTCAATGCTTAGAATCAGTCAATACATTAAAAATGTACAATTTTCTATGATTAAAATTTGATGAATAAAAAAGTTGACTGAGAGAGAGGTAGATACAGAATACATTTTAAATGAAAATGGGATCAAGCTAGACTATTTTAAAAACTTTTTGTTTACTGAACATATTCTAACATGTTATAGAATCAATAAATTTGTATTGATATTATGTCACTCTAAGGATGCATGGTATTTCAGTATAAGGATGTATCATATTTGATTTAAGCAATCCTGATTGTTCCTACTTATTTTTTTTTAAGATTTTATTTATTTATTTGACAGAGAGAGAGGCAGCCAGCGAGAGAGGGAACACAAGCAGGGGGAGTGGGAGAGGAAGAAGCAGGCTCATAGTGGAGGAGCCTGATGTGGGGCTCGATCTCAGAACGCCGGGATCACGCCCTGAGCCGAAGGCAGACGCTTAACGACTGAGCCACCCAGGCGCCCCTGATTGTTCCTACTCTTTGACTTTTGTTACCAACACTACCCTGAAGTTTGTTTCCTCACATGTATTTTTTTATCTTGTCTCAATCTTTCCCCCAAATTAAAATTATTTTCTTGTGATTTGTTTTTAATTGAGGTGTAATTGACATACAGAATTATATTATATTAGTTTTAGGTGTAAGACATCATGATTTGATATTTGTATATATTGAGAAATGATCACCACAATAAGTCTAATTAATATCCATCACCACACACAATTTTTTTCTTGTAATGAGAACCTTTAAGATCTACTCTCTTAGCAACTTTCAAATATGCAAAGCAGTATCATTAACTACAGTCACCGTGCTGTACATTAGATCTCCATGACTTACTTATTTTGTAGCTGGGAGTTCATAGCTTTTGATTCCCTTCACCCATTTTATCCATCCCCCACCCTCCACTTCTGGCAACCACCAATCTGTTTTCTTGTTCTCTGCATCTACGAGCTTGTTCTGTTGTTTTTGTGTTTTTTCTTTGTTTTGATTTTAGATTCCACATATATGTGAGATCACGTGGTATTTGTCTTTCTCTGTCTGACTTACTTCACTTAGCATAATACCCGTTAGGTCCGTCTGTGTTGTTGCAAATGGCAAGGTTTCATTCTTTTTGACGGCTGAATAATATTCCATTTATATTTATCCATTCCATATATATATATATAGTAACTCACATATATAAATGATTGCTAAAGCTTTACCACATCAGTTTAAGGAATTATGGGCTCTTGGTGTTGCCAGTTGTTCCTGACTGGCCCTTTGATGTATGTGCGCGTACACACACACACACATACACACACACACACTTTTGTATGTGGTCAAATCTGTCAAACTTGTCCTGTTCTGTCATTGATGTTATGATTAGAAAAGCTTCCTCTGTCACTAGATTATGTGAATATTTATAAATATTTTTAACATAATAGTGAGCTTAGAATAAGAGAGCACCTTGGGATTGTGTAGATAATGGATCCAATGCCAGCTGTGCCATTAACCGGTTGTAACAAACTGTATTTTCCACAGATGGCTGCAGCAACTTCTCCCACACCACAAGCTCTTCTACACCTTTGCTACTCTCCAATCAAAAAGTGGAACTTGGCCAGGCTTGTGACTCACTTTTAACCAACTGAATGTATCAGAACTAGTAATGCATGACTTCCAAAGCTAGCCAATAAATGTGGTGCAATTTCCACTTTGTTAGAACACACACACTTGCCTTTAGAGCCCTAAGCTTCTGTTTAAGAAGTCTGGAGGCTCCGGGGCGCCTGGGTAGCGCAGTCGTTAAAGCGTCTGCCTTCGGCTCAGGGCGTGATCCTGGCGTTCCGGGATCGAGTCCCACATCGGGCTCCTCCGCTAGGAGCCTGCTTCTTCCTCTCTCACTCGCCTGCTGTGTTCCCTCTCTCGCTGGCTGTCTCTCTGTCACATAAATAAATAAAATCTTTAAAAAAAAAAAAAAAAAGAAGTCTGGTGGCTCCATGCTGTGAAGAGGCCCAAGAAACATGAAGGTCCATATGGAGGTATTCTGCCCACCAGCCCCCGGTGACATCACAACCCATACCAGCATCAACTGCAAAGACGTGTGAGTGAAGACTCCTCCATGTGATTCCAGTCTCCGGTTCTTGAATCACCTCCAGACTCTGAGTCTTCCCAGTTGAGGTCCCAGACATCATGGCGTAAGAGACAAGCTATCCCCATTCTACTTTCTGAACTGTGACCATAGTACCAGTCAGTACAATAATATTTTTATTCAGCAGTAATAACTGGAAAACCATGTGACACTTGTCAAATTACTAGACTTGCCCATACTTGTTAAGTTATCCAGTTAGCTTCCGGGAAACCAATCTGTTCTTCAGGTTTCTCCTCTATTAAATTGTCTTACAATAATTGCTACTCCATAGGGAGTTGTGAAGATTAAATGAGATCATACATGAAAAGTACTTCACATGTGTCTAGCACACTCTGAGGTCAAACAATAATAGTCACAGCAGTATTAAAAAGTCAGTTTTTTTGTTTATTATGTTTAAATCTTTTAATACATGTGAAATTTACTTTGGTCTAATGTGTAAGGTTGTACGAATTATTTACCAGTCACCTCCAAGTTAACACTTAAATTAGTACTCAAAGTACCACCTTTTGAAAGATATATGAAGAAAATTATCCTGATCACTATGTACAGATATGAAAGAAGAGCATGTGGATATCAGAGGAGTGATACTTGGGGATGGTGTCACGTGGATAAAGAAATTTTCACCCAGGTCTTATTGTGTTCATTTGTTCAAGTTGGAAAAAGGAACTAAGAAGAAAATCCCAAGATGGGGTAAACCAAAAGATAATCTCCAACCTTAGAGCACTTTTATCTACGTGGTAAGGAATCCCAGTAAGAAAGATTCTCCATTCCTCCATTCTCTCCATTCCTAGTGATGGTGGAAAACATATGGTCTCCTCAGCTTACAGTTTGGGGGCGGGGGAACGGAAGCAAAAGAGGTCAGGGAGAAAATGTTAACAAGAACATGGTCTCAGCTGGAGACGGGCTTTGGTCAAATCTCATGGAAAAGCTCTGGAACACAAAATGTGCCACAGACCCAGTCCCATCTTGATGCAAGGAGTCATTTATTGGCTGAGGTCTGTGCTCACGTTGGGAGCTTAGCATCTGGGCAAGGCAGCTCCCATTGGGTAGAGTGCAAATCTGCAGAGCAGTAAATAGCTATGAGTTGCCATGAGCCAACACTCGATGCAGCTGGACAGCAGAAGCACTGATCAGTTAGGAGGATTTGGGCAGGGCACCCGAACCAAATGAAAATCATTCACTACATTAAAAAAAAAAATTCAATGCTCCGATGCTGAGAATGCCAACATTTGTTCTTGACCACTGAGGAAAGATTTTATAACTAGAACTTTTTGTTGTTCAATAAAGCCCAGCTGTCTAAACAATGATTCACAAATATTTTTAAAGTCTGTTTTGAGACCCAATGCAAAACAATAATCTCTCTCTCTTTTTTTCCCTAGACTGATGTCTCCCATCCCCAAAGATTCAGTGGGTGAGTGAACCCATACACAACTAGGAATATTTTGTTTCCCTAACTCGAAATATCTATGTTACATTGGCTTTTCCAATCTGCTTGTCCATTTTCAAAAGGTTGTCTTCATGTCTTTCTGCATCCTGGCCCTGTAAAATCCCAAATGAGAATTCCTCGGAAAGGATCACATTCTCAGACTCTCAGACACAGACAGAGAGCACCAAACTAATCAAGCAGAGGAGTGGTTGGTTTATTGTTAAAATTTTTTATGTGGCCTAATGAGGGAGGAAAAAGCTCATGGAAATCCAGGACCAAGAACTTCAGTGTGCCTCATAAAGAGAGAAATGGCAGAGTTATTCTGTACCCAAGGAAGCTTCGCCACCTTGGTCACACTCCACCATCAGTCCTACTCCATTTCTCTCTGCCTATTTATTTCACTCAGTCTGCTGCTTCTCTTCCCACCAGTACTAACTTCTGCTCTCTTACACCCTCTGTTTACTCATAACTTCATCTTACATGGGACACTTTCTAACTACAATACTACCCATGGCATCTCTGTTCATTCTATTATCTTCAACTACCATGCCATCTGCTTTATTATTTACATTTTCCCCTTCATTCTCCCCCCCCCCCCATTCTTATAACGAGTGCTGGCCATCCTTGAACAAGGTTTCCATTCCCAATTAAACCACCTAGTTCAATCTGCTGCTGGCTGGCCAGCAGGGCCCTGGTAATTCAAGCCAATTTCAGCCACACCAAATGGTCTCTCAAATCTTAGTTTCCACAGACTGAAAGTTCCCTACAATTTTCCTTGATGCCTCATTCCTATGCCTGCCCAGTTTTCTTTCTGCCTGAGATTCCCCTCCTCCAAGAGTTCTACCAAAGAAATATATGGCTCATGTTGCCAACAAACTGGGAAGCCAGAGTTATTCCTCTTTTATCTCTATAACCCACGGGTAAAAGGAGAGCACCAGATGTCAGGGTTAATCCAAAGAGAATCTCAACTCCAACCAGAGGAGTGGATATACATGAGCAAAAAGTATGGTCACAGAGTTGTCAGTGCAAGTTTGGAATTATTTTGACCCAATTCTTTGCATTACCATATAGGAGATAATAAAGAACCAGTTCCAAACCCAACCCTATTTGTGGCAACCCTATTTCCATCATAAGGAAATCAAAACTGCCAGGTGTGAGCAACAGGGATTTGCAAAACTTCTGTCTAGTCTAGCCCTCCACCATTAATGAGACTCAGCTACCCTCCACTCTCTCTCTTTGTGACTTTCGCCAGCTGGCTTTCTCACTCTCTACCATTGGTTGGAAGAAGAGATCAAAGTACAGGTTTGGGGGAAGAGATAAAGGGGATGGTGAGTTGAAGAATGAGTCAATCCAAGAAAGACGCAGAACTAGACTCCCTCAGGGAGGTTGCAATAGTTACTATGTTTGCAACATATGATCTCCGTTCTTTTTTCAAAACTCAAGAAGTTGATGTCCTCGCAATTGGTCATACATGACAGTTTGGAATAGTAATACATACTTCGCCCTGAGGAGACGAAAGAGAGAGAACACAAGTGTAATGACTCCATTTCCTGCTATCATGTTCCAAGGAACAACCTCTCCTCAGAGCTTCACAGACCTTTTGCTAAGCCCAAATGAGCTACAAGGCTGAGGCTATTCAGGATTGACCAGAGAATGGATTGTATTTCCGCAACTGATAAAAGACATCAATCTTTCCTTTACTCAATTCTGTCTGAAGGAAAAGTCCATCTTTGTCATCCCCGTTACAGACCCGCCCCATCTTTACCCAGCCACTCACCCACGCACAGGCCACGCTCTACCCCACGTCACCTTTCCTCGTAAGGAAGTACAGGTTCTCAACAGCACAGGACTGTTGGTGCTTTAGGGTGCAAGTCCTCATGACATCATAGCACAACCCGAGATGGTATTTGTCACATTTATAGCACGCCTTTGTAGTCTCTGCCAGACACAGAAAGAGGTGTTTAAAGGATGTAGTCTGAAGATTCTCCAGGCCTGTGGGTTTCTCTACAGCAATTTACTATTGCCCAGTGGTTCCTAATCTTTGTTTGGCCATTGACCCCTTTGATAATCTTGTCAACAATAACTTACATAGACATGAGTCAATTGTTGGATATGATCTCAAAAGATCAGAGTTGCTATGAAGTTTATCTATGGACCCATTATTTAACCTGACAATTTCATCCAGTAATGGTAAAGAAAGAGATTTCAACTTCCTTTCTCCAAAAAATGTACTAAATTAGTCTGCGAGGAGATAAAATCCTAGGAGTGTAGAGTAAGAATGGATTATAGCCCTCTCTGAAGATTGAGAGGTTTTCTCTTCAACATGTCACAAATGACCTTTTTACCAAGGACTGTAGACTAGCCGTGGTTATACCTCTCAGATGTTCCTTCAATTCACCTGGGGGAAAAAAAAGAGAAAAGTCTTCTTTGTCAAAATCTCAGACACATCTGCCAAGATCAGGAAACACACATCTCCTGAAGAATCAACTGTGGAAATTTCCCCTTTCCCAGCCCATCTCTTAATCAACAAACAGCTCTCCCTCTACCTCCAGGACTTACCCTTACTTGAGCAGACCAGAAAGACTATGCCCAGCAGAAACACCACCAACATCCTGGAACTTTTGTCATGTACAGTTTTCTGTGGAAAGTGCTGGTTGATGTCCACCAGTGATCTGTCCCTGGGCTATTCATCCAGATCATATAATCATAAAATTTCAGGGGCAGACGGTACCTCAATGTTCCCATAACTAAGCCACCAACTTAAGTCTCACTACCCCTAAGGCATCTATTTTTTTTAAAGATTATTTATTTATTTATTTATTTATTTATTTGAGAGAGAGAGAGCACGAGCAGGGGGGAGGAGCAGAGGGAGAAAAATTTGTCTACTTTGCCCTCAGATGTTACCAACTAATTGATTGATATTCTACTTAAATAATTTCTAAGCATATACCAAATGCCAATATCACAGGAAGAGGCAATGCCAAGCAACCAGGACATGAATCAGTGGCCTCACAGAGGTTAAAGTCTAGTTACAGAGATCACAAGGACATCAAGCACAGTTGGCTGCATACACCTAGATGAGGGACATTCAAATTCGACTGCCTGACCAGGGAAGGTTTCCATGAAGAAGGGGGTTGAGCAGGACTTGGAGGGCTAGCAATGTGTTAGCTGGAAAAAGTGAGTAGGAACAGGCACCCAAAGGGACAAAAATGTCAAGAGATGTCAAACAGCCTGTCACACTGTGAAGAGAGTGGGCCACGTGGCTGCAGAGACATGAGTGAGCCAGAAACTCATGCACAGAGGGACACAGCTTGGTGGACCTGATGGCATAAGGGTGGAGGGAGGGGCTCAAGGGGACATTGCACTGGTCTTGCTGCTGAGACTACTTGCTTGTAGGATGAAATTTCTTTTTTTTTTCTTTTTTTAAGATTTTGTTTATTTATTTGACAGAGAGAGACAGCCAGCAAGAGAGGGAACACAAGCAGGGGGAGTGGGAGAGGAAGAAGCAGGCTCCCAGCAGAGGAGCCCCATGTGGGACTCGATCCCAGAATGCTGGGATCACGCCCTGAGCCGAAGGCAGACGCTTAACGACTGCGCCACCCAGGCGCCCCTGTAGGATGAAATTTCTTGCTCACTACTGTGCAATTGCAAGATGTCAGTGAAAAGAGCCATTTTTCCTAGAGTTGGGAAAGATATGAAAGTACCCACTCCCCTGCACCAATACTGAATTCTGGGACACCTCCCTTAATCCCAAACTTAAGTTTGTGACACATATGGACTCGAATCCCGACTCTGCTATTTGCCAACAATGTGACTTTGGGTGAGTTACTGATGTTGAGAATAATTGTCATCTCTCATAGGATCAGTATTAGGATTATATTAAAGTTTGTGAAAAAAAAAAAGAAGCTTATATTTGTTAAGGTCCTGGAAACTATCAAGCACTGACTCCCTCTGCAGGGCTTACAATTTCAGAAGTGGCATGGGCCCTTTAGCTAGGGTAGGTGTCAGAAACTTCCATCATAAGGAGTCATATACAGGAAAGGACATCTGGCTAGGCAAGGCGTAGGGTAGTGGCTATAGCTGTGGTTCTGGCATTCGAGGGGCAAGAGCCTGGCGGTGAGGGAGGTACCAGGAGCATCCTGTCAAGGGTCAACTTTCAACAAGGCTGACATTTGGGTTTGGGTGTTCGAAAAGATGGGAAGTTAGTAACCATCTCTTCTAGAATGGACTTTGAAGACAGAAAGTCAGATTCAGAGCTAGCTGTCTAATTTGCCTTGGGTAAGTGAGCAGCTAGGAGCAAGTCGAGTTCTGACACACTGAGACTGGGTGAGAACTGGGTCCATTCTTACAGGTCCCACAGTTTTTATAGTCTTGGGGGGAGTGCCTTGCAATGCATGGCTCAAAATATACAACCATTAAAAAATTATATATGTTTGGCTTCATTTTAAAAAAGCTTCTGAAGCCAGGGGTGGCGTGGGGAACCAACCGCTAACTTGTAAGCAAAGTCCAAATAACAAATAAACAACCAGTTACAAAATATTTGCAACTCATAACGCAGACGGAGGGCTAACTCTTCCTATTATACAAAGAAATCCCTAGCCATCAGGGAAATTCAAATCAAAACCGCATTGAGATACCACCTTACGCCAGTTAGAATGGCAAAAATTGACAAGGCAAGAAACAACAAATGTTGGAGAGGATGTGGAGAAAGGGGATCCCTCTTACGCTGTTGGTGGGAATGCAAGTTGGTACAGCCACTTTGGAAAACAGTGTGGAGGTCCCTTAAAAAGTTAAAAATAGAGCTACCCTATGATTCAGCAATTGCACTACTAGGTATTTACCCCAAAGATACAGATGTAGTGAAGAGAAGGGCCATATGCACCCCAATGTTCATAGCAGCGTTGTCCACAATAGCTAAATTGTGGAAGGAGCTGAGATGCCCTTCAACAGATGAATGGATAAAGAAGATGTGGTCCATATATACAATGGAGTATTACTCAGCCATCAGAAAGACCGATTATCCAACATTTGCAGCAACATGGACGGAACTGGACGAGATTATGCTAAGTGAAATAAGTCAAGCAGAGAAAGACAATTATCATATGGTTTCACTCATTTATGGAACATAAGGAATAGCAGGGAGATCGGTAGGAGAAGGAAGGGGGGGTAAACAGAAGGGGGAATGAACCACGAGAGACTATGGACTCTGGGAAATGAACTGAGGGCTTCAGAGGGGAGGGGGGTGGGAGACTGGGATAGGTCGGTGATGGGTATTAAGGAGGGCACGTATTGCATGGAGCCCTGGGTGTTATACGCAAATAATGAATCATGGAACATTACATCAAAAACTAAGGATGTACTGTATGGTGACTAACATAACATAATAAAAAATTATTATTAAAAAAAAGAAATCCTAAAAATTGATTAGAAAAATATTAACAATTCAAGAAGGAAGGTAGATGGTTAATGATAACATTAGTTCACAGAGAAAGGAATAAAAATGGTTCTTATACAATATGTGCTGAGCCTTACTCATAATTTGAGAAATGTGAACTGAAACTAAACTCGGGTACTATTTTGACATTACAGATTGGCAATCATCGGAATCTGATAACACCCCTAAACTGCCGAGGTTGGAGTAAAGCCGCACTCTCACACATCGCTATCGGAGGCTAAGTGAATACATCAGTAAGGAAGACAATTAGAGAGCGGCTATCAAAATTACAAAGATCTAGCGATCTTACCCAAGTCATTCTGCGGAATTAGCCTTGCACATGTGTGAAAAGGTGAATACACCTAGTTCTTCATAGCTTGATAACTGCAGGATTGAAAACAACTTATACTAATCTCATTTATCTGTGAAATCTAAAAAAAAAAAAAAAAAGTCAAACTCAGAAACAGAAAGAACGGTGGTTACCAGGGGCTCAGGGTGGGAGAAATAGGGAGGTTGGTCCAAGGGTACAAGCTTTCACGTATATGACGACGTTCTGGGGACCTAATAACGTACAGCATAGTGATGATTGTTAACAATACTGTGCTGTGTACTTGGAAGTTGCTAAGAGAGTAGATCTTAACATTCTCACCACATACACACACACGTGAGCACACGTATGCACACACACACAGAGGTAATTATGTGGGGTAATTATGATAGATGTGCTAAATAATCTGACTATGGTGATCATTTCACACTGTACATTTTCAGTATATATAATTTTGTTTGTTACATATAACAAACAATAAAGTTGGGAGAAGAAAGAAGAGAAAGTCTATGGACCAGTCGGGAAGAGCTAAATAAATTATGGTACAACCACACAACGGAATATTATGCAGGTGAAAAAAAAAAAGAAATGAAGAAGGCTTTTTTGAAGTGAATTTTAGTAACACATCAAGTATGCCTTTTAGACTAAATGAGCAACATCCTATTCGGCTGAAGCTGAATTTAACCTCACAAAATGATCTAGGAAATGAGGATAAGGCTGAAATTTTATCAAAAAATCATTAGGAGACTATTACATAAAAATAGAGATTGATTTGAAAAGCCTGCTGTTAGAGTTCCAATACAGTACTTTCTCAACACCATTCGCTTTTAGATTGCCCGTCTGGCCACTCTTCTGCACATTCGCAATACTCAATACCAGCCCATTTTTAACTGAATTTAGTGAAGGAATAAAAAACCTTTAAGCCAGCTCTGCCAGCCACAGATACTGATGAATGTCATATAACTATCCGGATTTGGGGCACTTCTTTCCCTCTAATAATAATTAACTAAAAAACAACGATCTCCACTTCAACTCCTGGTCAGTGGTGATGATGCAATCTCATTGAAGTCACCCCATAAACTGAAACTCTGTATACTGCTCCATCATCCGGGTTAGGAAAGCCAACTTCGCCAGTCCCCCCCAGAAGCCTGTCCATGTGGCCCATCCCAGTCCCAGCCCTCTCCTTCATACCCAAACTGTCCGCTCTTCTGAATTTTGTAGGAATCACTTCTTTCTATTTCTTTATGATTTTATCACTGGAATATGTATCCTTGGAAACTATAGCTTCATCTCACCCAGTTTTTTTTTTAATTTAGTATGTTTTGAAGACTCTTTTACATTATAGGTACTTGAAATTTACCTATTGAAAAATCAAGGCTGTTTGATTTGTGGAGTTTCCTACAGCCAAATTTTGATGACCGCAAACTCATGGTTCAGTTAAACACGTTCTTATGTCTGCATATTTCCAACAGTTCAAAACCGGACCCATAGACTTGATCAGACTCAGATTTGATCTCTTTGGAAAGACAACAGGTGATGTGCTGTCGTTTAAACAAGGGGCAGAATATGTCTGGGCTTCTCTCTCTTTGTGCTGGAAGCAGCCATTTATGCTTATTATTTAGATTCATAATTCATCCGGTTTTCAAAATGGCGATTTTCCCCCAAGTTTTTATTTAAATTCCGGTTGGTTAACCTACAGTGTAATGTCAGTTTCAGGTGTAGAATTTAGTGATTCAACACTTACGTATGTCACCTGGTGCTCATCACAAGTGCCCTCCCCTCTGGTCACCATCAGTTTGTTCTCTATAGTTAACAGCCTGTTTCTTGGTTTCCCTTTCTTCCCACCCCCCCCCACAGCCATGTTCATTTGTTTTGTTTCTTAAATTCCACATATGAGTGAAATCATATGGTATTTGTCTTTTTCCGACTGACTTATTTCGCTTTGCATAATACTCTCTAGCTCCATCCGTGTCCTTGCAAATGGCAAGATTTCATTCCTTTTATGGGTGAATAACATTCCTTTTGTATATCGATACCACATCTTCGTATCTCTTCATAAGTTGATGGACATTTGGGCTCTTTCTGGAATTTGGTTATTGTACACGATGCCGCCACAAACAGTGGGTGCCTGTATCCCTTCAATTAGGATTTTTGTACCCTTTGGGTAAATACCTAGTAGTGCAATTGCTGGATCATATGATAGTTCTATTTTTAATATTTTGAGGAATCTCCATACCGTTTTTTACAGTAGCTGCACGAGTTTGCATTCCAAAATGGTGATACTTAATCTCCCAACTCATTTTTAGTTGTTAGCAGGAATAATTTTATAGAGACACTTTCCTGATCTACTATTTGGTTATCCAGTGGTTCCATTCATATGGGTCCTAATTGATTACCCTTCAAAAGTAACCAATTTTTTCTAATATCATTTTGAACTCATGAATTCAAACATATTTTATCAGTTTCAATATACTATATTTCTTATCATTACTAAAGCTCAAATGATTACATCTTTATGGGAGCCTTTTGAAGTTGCCTCTATTTGACCCTTATGGTGTTTGATAATTATCCTGTTACATGGAACGAAAAGATGTTCCAGTTATCTTGTATGTTGCTTGCTCCAGACTAGAAATTCAAGAAATTCTGTAATTTTGTAGTCAGGACCAGAATCTTCTTACCTCTGAATTGGTCATTATTCCTAAAAATTTTCAGGGAATAAATAGATAAATAGATGTCAAATACCTTGTGAGTACCAACTGATATTTCCAATTCGAATACTTAACTTCTTTTATATCTCTTTTGTTTCAAACTGCAAATTCTGGTTCTTAAGGACACAGAATAAAATTAGAATCATATATAACATGCATAACATAAAATTATATCTATATGAATTACAATATTGGCATATATAAAACTGAATAAAATAATCGAATAGAGTTAGAATATCCCATAATTAATTGTTTGCTTTATCCCACATTACACACACAACAGTCTAAACGTAACAATGTTAATGCTACCACCACGAATTATAGTTACTAAAATAGTTTTAAAATTTTGCATGTGCTCTCCACTTCTTAACCATCATCACTCTTTTTTTTCTTTTTTAAGTGATTATATTGTATCTACATCCCGTCCTAGGGCCATTACATGCTATCGTCTCTGGCTTTTAATTTTCATTGAGTTTTTATTTTACTTGAAGGTTTACACTGAAACTCCACCAGTAATTCATACATTGAGGTCTCTCTAGTCATTTCCTTTATCCAAAGCATTTTTTCCCCAACGGATTCTTTAGAAATGGCTTATGGGAATAATAATCCTGAAATTCTTGTATGTTCAAACATTCTATTGTTCTTTGCACTTTTAAGTGAATTTTGCTAGGCATGGAATCCTTGGTTCACATTTTCTTTCCTTACATACCATAAACAGAGTACTTCCTTCAAAAAGGTCTAATGATTAACCAATTTTCTATCCCTTGTAAGTTATGGACGTTGGCCTAACAGCTCAAAGGATATTTTTTCCCTTTTTTTAAAGTTTGGTAATTTTACAAGAATATGTCTTGATGTTGAGCGTTCTAAGTTGCTATCATCAGTGACACAGTGTGCTGTTTCAGTGTAAAATTTCAAGTCTTTTAAAATCATTTCAGAAAAATTTTCTTACGATTATTAATTTTTAGTATTCTGTTCTTTTTCCTTGGTTTTCTTTTTTTCGGAGCTTTTCTTATGGGTATGTTGAATCTTTTTTGTTTATTTAAAAAATTACAACATTTTAAAATCAATACATCTCTTCATTTCTTTTAGATTTTAAAATGTCTGCCTTTTTCACTTTCTGTTTTTCTTTCTCTTTCTGTCCGTATTTCACTGTTTATGCTTGTATTCTTCAACGTTGGTTAGTAGAGATGGTGGACCTCGGCCCTAAGCATCACAGCGTCTTCTTTTTGGGTATGCCAAGATGCAAGGCCTTGACTACTCTTTTCTCAGGCCATCGCTCAGGGTTGTGCTCACAGAGAAAAAGTGTTGACGAATGAGGTAACGTTTCCCTCAGGACAAAGAGCAGACTTGCTTCCACTTAGTATATAAGCGGTCGATTCCTCAAGCTCAGTGTTCCCCAGCTGTGACAGAAACCCACGGCGAGTAGCATCTCGCTGGACCTCAGCTATATTGCCCCGTGGGACTCGGGGAACACGAGCAACATGGCGCTCTGGCTTCTGCTCTCACCGAGAATAAAGTCCTTTGCCTCAACATCTTGCTCCCAGGGAAACAGGGGGGAAAAGCTGCAGTAAAAAATGAAGTAAACATGTAGACTATAAAAATCCCACCTGTATGATCATAGTATAAAACTGCAACCTCTTGAATCTGCACACAGACTAAAACTGGAAGTTGTATTAGAAGAATAAAAGTACTATCTTTGACTTCAAAAAATAAAAATTAAAAAAATAAAGTCCTTTGTCTCTGACCCAAGAGTTCTGTTTCTCCTACCAGCATCTCTGAAACAAGAACAAGCCAGCTTGTTAGCTTGCAAGTAGGAGAAAGCCCAGACCCTTCACTGTTCTTGACAGTTTGGGAGATGAGAATGAGATAGTGACAGGGACATGGCTTTCTGGAAGATGAAGGACAAGGGCTCCCACGGGATTGGGTTAAGAGACAGAGAAGACGTCTTGGGGTCCAGTAGCAGGTGCTCTCACCCTAAGTGGAGGGAGGTAAGGGAACGTCCCTTCTCCTAGCTGTTTGTATTACTCACCTATTGCTGCAGAACAAATTACTGTACACACATGGCTTAAAACAACACAGATTTATGATCTCACAGTTTCCGTAGGTCAGAAGTGTGGGCACAGCGTGACTGGATTCTCTGCTCAGGGTCTCACCAGGCTAAAATCAAGGCGTGTGGTTCTCATCCGAAGCCAACAACCAGGGAAGAGCTCAATCTGTGAGCCACCATGTGAGCGAGCTTGGAAGTGGATCTTCCCCAAGCCGAGCCACAAGATGACTACAGCCTGGCCAACACCTTCATTGTGTCTGTGAATGACTCTGAAGCCAAGGACCCAGCTAAGCCACACCGATTCCTAGCCCAAAACTTTGAAGTAATACAGTCTGCTGTCCTAAGCCACTAAAGTTTGGGAAATTGGCTATGGGGCAATAGGTAATGGATATATTAGCACGTGCGGGGATAAAAGGAGAGAGCCCCAGAGAATGGGAGTTATGTAGGAGTGAGGGAGGCAGTCCTAATAGTGAGACAAGGTGCAAAAGAGGGAAAAGCCTCCCCTTGCTCCAGCCATCCCTGCAGACTAGCTTCTCTTCCTCCCTGTGTGCACCACACTCCTGACCAGAGAACAACAATCTCCTGGCAAGTGTGTCTGTTAAACAACCGGGTCTTTTTCCCATAGGGGGGAAAAAGCACCTGGATTCAAACGGCAGGATTTGGGGAAAACGTGCAGTGGGGCCCAAATAATGTAGCTGTGCTGGTCCTCTCTCCACCTCTGAGTCTACAACACTAACGGCCTCTTTGAGCTACAGGCACTGTCACTGATGACCGTCTGCTGGAGCTTCTGGCAACAGAGAAGCAACATCCACATGGAGATACTCCTTGGAGATGTGGACTTGTCACCTCCTTGGCATGGCTCTAGCCCTTTTGGAAAACAGCTATTGACCTGCTACAGAGTGCTCATGAAAACTGAAGGCCGATCCAAGGGAGTCTTGTGATGTCTTTTCTGGCCTGATATTCACATTTGGGAGCGAGTCAACTCAGACTCAATAACTTGATAGGTGGGAAGGGCCCCAAAGGCCTCATTAATCGAACAAAATGGTATATTCATGAGGCATGGGAGGTATTTTCTCCTCAACTGTGGCTGACCTTTGTATTTTTTTTTTTTTAAAGATTTTATTTATTTATTCGACAGAGATAGAGACAGCCAGCGAGAGAGGGAACACAAGCAGGGGGAGTGGGAGAGGAAGAAGCAGGCTCACAGTGGACGAGCCTGATGTGGGGCTCGATCCCAGAACGCCGGGATCACGCCCTGAGCCGAAGGCAGACGCTTAACCGCTGTGCCACCCAGGCGCCCCATGACCTTTGTATTTTCTTAGTAGTGATTTTTAAAAATCAAAAGACATACATTTTGATAAAGTTAAATTTATCATCTTTTTCTTCTGTAATTTGTGCTTCCACGTTCTGTTATAGAAATCTTTGCCTACCTGACTCTTGTGAACATTTTCTCCTAAGTTTTCTTCTAGGAGATTTATCATTTTAGTTTGTACATATCCGTATACGATCCATTTAAAGTTAATAGTTCTGTACGGTGTAAAGGAAAAGTTACATCTTTTGCCGTATGGATATGTTGGAAAGACTACTGATTTAATAATTCACGATTAAGTGGATTTTTATAGACACTTTTTATCAAATTGAAAACGTTCTCTTCTACTCTTTGATGATAATTTTATTATAAATTGATACTCAATTTTATCATCATATTTTGTTTTTCTTTTTCCATGCATGTGGACAATTAAATTGATTCCTTCTTCTAATGTTAAACAACACTTGCATTCCTGAAGTAAATCTACCTGGTTGAAGTAGATTATCCTTTTTGTATATTATTATTATTTTTTAAGGATTTTATTTATTTATTTGACAGAGATAGAGACAGCCAGCGAGAGAGGGAACACAGCAGGGGAAGTGGGAGAGGAAGAAGCAGGCTCATAGCCGAGGAGCCTGATGTGGGGCTCGATCCCATAACGCCCAGAATGACGCCCTGAGCCGAAGGCAGACACTTAACGACTGCGCCACCCAGGCGCCCCATCCTTTTTGTATATTATTGAATTAAGTTTTGTAATGTTTGTTTTGGAATTTTTGCATCAGAGTTTGAGAGATCAGTCTCAAAAAATTTCCTAACATCCTTATCATGTCAAGGTTATCCTGGACCCATAAAACTAAGTTAGGGAGTGCTTCCTGATATTTTGTTCTCTGAAAGAATTTGCATGAGGTTTTTTCACTTGGTGTTTGAGAGAAGTCACTGGTAAAGACATCGAAGGTTATGATTTCCTTAGCAACAGAGTCATAATTACGGATCCAATTTCATTAGTAGTGATATTTCTTCTTTTGACAGTTTTCACAAGTTGATTTTTTCAAAATGTTGTGTTTTGTGAAATTGTTAAATTTATCAGTATAGATAGATTGTTATACTATCCTCTTTATTTTCTTTCAAATGTCTGTTGGAAATGTAGTGATACAGCTCTTTATTCCTCTTACTCTTTTTTTGTTTTTTTCATTTGCCTTTTTAAAAATCTTGTTTTTAAAATGTATTATTCATTTGTTTTTGTGGAAGTCGAGTTGACACACAAATGTTCCATTAGTTTCAGGCGCTCACCACAGGTGTCGTAGCGACCATCTGTCACCATACAGCTCTAGGACGATACCATTGCCCAGCCTCTGCTGTGCACCGGATCCCCGTGACTTACATTCATTCTGTGACTGGAAGCCCGTACCTCCCACTTCCCTTCACCCATTTTGCCCGCCCCCTCCTCTCTCCCCCTATTCCTGATATGCATAAGTTTTGTTTTCTCTCCGTTTTTCTTCATTAAAGCTGTGATTTTCAAAGAAATACATTTAGGATTTGTTGATTTCGCCTTTTGAATATGTACCTCTGCTCTTCTCTTTATTTCCTTTCTTACACTTTTGCCAGGTTTGAGATGCTCTCCTTTGTCTAGCTCCTTGACGTCGATACTTAAATAGTTAATGTTCTGCATTATTTCTTTACTACTATATCCATTTTAAGACTATAAACTTTCCTTTTAGCCCTGTGTTAGCTGCTTCCCACAATATGAATGTCACACATTCATGAGCACTCACTTCAAATTATTTCTAATTTCCATTATGATTTCATCTTTAATAATACCAGTGTTGGGTTTTTGAAAATACCATCTCACAATTTTGGACTATTAATTAGAATATCTAATCTTTTGTATTTAATTCAGTTACTACTGTCTATAGAAGATTATATTTAGCACCTAATTTTTTTTCCTATTTTGAACTATCTATTTTGGGTTCTTTTAAATTGTTTCCTGGACTTCTTTTGGATTTCTCAAAAATATTTATTATTTCATTTTCACTGTACTTATTTGCTGTACTTTTTATTTAAGCTCTTCTCTAAATTGTTACCTTGATAATACTGCTTACATCTTTAACTTAATACAGAAAATGGCCAATTTTCACTTTTCCCACTTTACCAATAATTCTAGGACCTTAACACACATTCATGTAGGCCTACCTGGCTTTTGTTTTATTGTTGTAATTATTAAAAGCTACACAGCCAAGGAATAACCAGTGAGCTTGGAAGATAATGTCAAGAATAACTTCCAAAACTGAAATGCAAAAAGAAAAAAAATGAAAAAGATAGAACAGAATAATCCAGCCTGTGGGGTGATTAGAAAAGGTGTAACATGCACAGTGGGAATGCCAGAGGAAAAGAAAGAGATAAAGGAATAGAAGAAATACTGCAAGTAATGACTGAGAATTTTTAAAAATTAATTAGAAACACCAAACCACATATCCAGGAAGATCAGAGAACACCAACCAGGATTTTAAGAGATAATAACAGACAGCTGCTCCATGAGCCCCAATTCCCAGCCCTTCTTCCCTACTGCCCACACCGGTGTTCCCCCAGACTGTGAGATGCTCAAAGAGGAGCACAGGGTGGCTGTACTGAGGGTACCCCAGAGCTCAGCTCCCATGGTGACCACCGTGATCACTGTACAGATAAAGAGGGGCATTATAGACTTTTAAATGGGTCAATTCTCCAAGAAGACATCATAATCCTTAATGTGTATGTGCCTTGCCACAGAGCACCAAAATATGTGAGGCAAAAACTGATAGAACTGCAAGGAGAAATAGATGAATCCACTGTTATCATTGTAGATTTCAGCACCCCTTTATCATTAATGGATGATCCAGTAGGCAGAAATTCAGAAGGACATAGCTGAGTGAATAGCACCAATCAATCAGTTAGATCTAATTGACATTTATAGAATATATTATCCAACAGAATACACAGTCTTCTCAAGCTTGCACGAACCTTTCACCAAATAGACATATTCAGGGCCACCATACCTTATTAAACTTATTTATGTATTTATTTATTTATTTTTAGATTTTATTTATTTATTTGACAGAGAGAGAGAGACAGCTAGCGAGAAAGGGAACACAAGCAGGGGGAGTGAGAGAGGAAGAAGCAGGCTTCCAGTGGAGCAGGGAGCCCGATGCGGGGCTCCATCCCAGGACCCTGGGATCAGTCCCTGAGCCTAAGGCAAACGATTAATGACTGAGCCACCCAGGTGCCCCACATTAAACATATTTAAAAGAATACAAGTCATACAGTGTATGCTCTCAGATCTCAATGGAATTAAATTAGAAATCAGTAACAGAAATATAGATGGAAAAAAAAATCCCCAAATACTCGGAGATTAAATAACATACTTCTAACTACTGTATGGGTCAAAGATGTCTCAAGAGAAATTTAAAATATTTTGAACTAAATGAAAACTAGAATATATTATCAAAATTTGTAGGATGCAGAGAAAGCAGTATTTAGAGACACGTTGATAGTACTGAGTGCATATATTAGAAAAGAATGAAGATTTAAAAATCAGTCATCTAAGTTTCCACCTTAGGAAACTAAAGAAGGGAAAATAAAACCAAAGTAAGCAGAAGAGAAAGAATACAAATTAGAACAGAAATCAATCAAATTGAAAACCAATAGAAAAAAAATCAACAAAATTAAACACCAGTTCTTTGAAAGGATGGGTAAAATTGATAAAGCACTAACCAGGGTAGCTAAGGAGAGGGAGAGAGAGAAGACAAATTTCTAATATTAGAAATGAAAGGGAGGCCATGATTCCTGATCCCATGGACATGTAAGTGATCATAAAATAATATTATGAACAACACCATGCCTACAAATTTGATAACCTAAATGAAAAGGACCAATTCCTTATAAAACATGATCTGCCAAAACTTACACAAGAAGAAAGATATAATCTGCATAAGTCTAGATCTATTAAAGATATTGAATCAAGGGTTAACCCCCCCAAAATAGAGAGCCCCTCCATACACTCTATAGGTTCACTGGTGAATTCTACCAAGAACTTAAGGAAGAAATTATACAGATTCTGTACAATCTCTTCCAGAAAATAGAAGCAGAGGGACTATTTCCTTAAAAATATGGAATAAAACTACTTTCTCTATGGATTTTTTAACAATAATAATGAGCATTATTAACAACTTAAACATACACAACATTATATGTCAAGTATGTGCCAATAAATCTGAGAAAATTATTGAAAGGGGCAAAAGATTTGAACTCATTAGAGAAACGCTAATTAAAACCACTTCACTCATTAGAAAAGCTAAAATTAAAAAGACTGATCCTAGCAAGGGTTGGCAAGGATGAGGAGGGACGAGTGAGTGAGCACTCCTGGTGAGTATGTAAAATGGTACAACTTCAGATAATAGTTTGGTATTTTCTTAGAGTTAAAATTATATTTACCATTTGACCCAGCTATTCCACCCTTAGACAATTCCTTAAGAGGAAAGAGTGTACGTCCATATAAAGATTTATACATAAGTGTTCATAATTGCTTTATTTGTGATAGCCAAAATCTGGAATCAATTCAAATGTCCTTCAACAAATGGATAAACAAGTTGTGGTATGTCTACAGAGTAAATACTACCAGGCAATATAAAGGGATAAACCATTGACTCAATAATGTGGATGAACCACACAAAAGATATGCTGACTGAAAGAAGCCAAACCAAAAAAAAGTACGTGCTGTATGATCTCATTTTATAAAATTCTAGGAAATGCAAACTGATCTAAAAGTACCAGAAAGCAGCTTAGTGGTTGCCTGCAGATGCTAGGAGGCGAGGGGAGATGGAAGAGAGGCATGACAGAAGAAATTATGAAGGGTCACATGGAAACTTCTAGACCTGATGAATATGTTCACTGTCTTGATTTTGGTGATAGTTTCACAGGCATGAACATGCCAAATATTATCAAATTGTACATTTTAAATAAGTGCAGCTTTTTGGATATCAATGATACCACAATAAAGCTATTATAAAGAAAATTATTTTAAAATAGAATGTAATGTATTTTAAAATCATAATTGAGGGACAGATGGACATTTTGTACTCCAGATATGTTACAAAGAAGGACAAAATATCACCAATGCAGTATTTCAGCCTTGAATGCATAATCTAAGACTAATCACGAGGAATCATCAAATGAACTCCAAATGAGGAACGTTCCGCATAAAAAGGAGGGAGGACTGTATGATATATATGTATATATATAAATGCCGTGGAAGACAAAGAAAGGCTGTGGAAACCAGATGCAATGCCTGACCCTAGACTGGGTCCTGTACCCAAGGAGGAAATTGGACATTATTGGGTCAAATGACAAATTACAATATGAGTGATCAAGTAGATGAAAGTATTGTATCAGTGTTAAATTTACCAAGGTTGATAACTTGTCACTGTGGTTATGTGACACAATAACTCTATTCTTAGAAAATAAACACTAATAGAGTTTTAAGTGCTCTAAAGCCATGATGCAGGTAACTTAACCAAAATGGTTCAGAAAGTGGGGAATGAGGTGGGGCTGAAGGGGGCCGTAAATGAGAAAGAGCATACCGCAACTAGAAAAGCAAATGGGATTAAATGTTAACAACGTGTGAACCTGGGGAAAGGAGAAATGGTATTCTTTGTATTGTTTTTATTTTTGGAAATTTTTCTGTAGGTTTGAAAGAATTTCAATATATAAATATATTTTATATTACATATTATATATTATAAATATATATTTATAAATATATAAAACATAAAATATTGTGGAGGCACCTGGCTGGCTCAGTCAGTGGAACATGCGACTCTTGATCTTGGGGGTGTGAGTTCGAGTCCCACTTTGGGTGTGGCGCCTACATAAAATAAAAATTTAAAAAAAATTTTAAAATATGAAATAGTGTGATTCCTGGACTCAACATTAATGTCATCAAGACAGAAATGACTTTCAAAAGACTTCTGGGGTGTTTCTAGATGATCATGGATTTCTCCTTTCAAATAAATTGACCCAGAATTTTGTATTTCAATTCCATTCTGGTAAATGGAACTTGAACGTTTGCAAGGAGAAAAAAGGGGAGATATTGGTCAAACAGTACATACAAACTTACAGTTAGAAAATGAGCAAGTTCTAGGAATGTAATGCACAGCATTGCGATTACAGGTAACAATCCTATACTACATTACTTGAATGTTGCCAAGGGAGTAGATTTTAAATGTCCTCACCACAGAAATGGCAATTATGTGTGACATGGTAGAGTCATTAGCTAAGGCCACAATACTAGTCAGCTAACTACCACCATTGGGTTGTATCCTATTGCAATATGTAAGTGTATAAATCAACACACTGTACACCTTAAAGTTACACAAAGCTATATGTTAATTATATCTGAATAAAGTTGAGGGGGGTACATACATTTGCAAGGATATTGGCCTCTACCTTCTTCATTCACGTTGGCAATTTAGCCAAGAAAGCTCTGATTTTTTTCAGTAGCACCTTAACAATATGTTCTTGACCTTGAGTGCAAACATTTATCACATTCAGATGGTTTAAAGTATCTTTGAGATGAGCCTAGCCAAAGGCAGATGCCCAACCCACTGAGCCACCCAGGTGCCCCAGAAATATGCCAAGTTTTTCAAACTGATCTTTCTTATTAGGAAATATTCCTAATTTTCCAGACAGACAGAAGTGAGACGCAACTTCATTGTATCTGGCTTCACACTTGCCTTCATGAGAATATTTACACACATACACACACACACCCACTGTGGCCTTTGTATCCTAGTAAGTTCAAAGATGCAAATGAAAACATCTAATTCCTGTTCTTTCACTTACTTCTATTAGTAATAAAGTCTTGGGCACTGCTAACATTTTGCAGTTTGTTGCCAACATTAAATATGGAAGAAAATGAAATATCCTTTATAGTGTAGGAACCAATAGCAGGCCACCCCAAGGTGGGCTGCTTTGGCATGAAGATTATTTTGAGTCAAAAAGCAATCCATCAGGGGCTTCTGGGTGGCTCAGTTAAGCATCCACCTTTGGCTCAGGTCATGATCTCAGGGTTCTGGAATCGAGCTCCACCTTGGGCTCCCTGCTCAGTGGGGAGTCTGCTTCTTCCTCTCCTTCTGCTCCTTCTCCCTAATCCCTCTCTCTCTCTCTCAAATAAATAAATAAAATCTAAATTTAAAAAAAGCAATCAGGGGCGCCTGGGTGGCACAGTGGTTGGGCGTCTGCCTTCGGCTCAGGGCGTGATCCCGGCGTTATGGGATCGGGCCCCACATCGGGCTCCTCCCCTGGGAGCCTGCTTCTCCCTCTCCCACTCCCCCTCCTTGTGTTCCCTCTCTCGCTGGCTGTCTCTATCTCTGTCAAATAAATAAATAAAATCTTAAAAAAAAAAAAGCAATCAATCAGAAGCCAGCAGATTCAGGAAAAGTTCTTTACCTACCCCTCAACAGCCTGAAAGAATGTAGATGGAGACCTGCTCCAGGAAGCGAGCTATCACTGTTGATAAAACTGCACTATGGTAAGAACTAGGTTTGGTAGATGGGGAGGAACCTAACCCTCTATGTCCCATTGTTTCTAAATGGCCCAGCAAACTTCTGTTTACCAAACATTTACTTTTTTATGTTCCAGTAAATTGTATTCCTTTCCTCTGAAGTCCCAGACTCCTACCCCCTTCTCCTTAGTTTGGGTGGACATATATACCTCATTTTGCCTACCTGGATTTGGAATTTCCATGTCTGAGTGGATTCCCCATATGTATGCTATTAAATTTGATTTTTCTCCTGTTAATCTGTTTCATGTCAGTTTGATTCTTAGTCTGGCTAGAAGGACCTTGAAAGGGACAGAAATTCTTGCTTCCCGACAAGAGGTTAATGGAAAATACAAAATTTTCTACCAAGGTTCATAGAACCCATGAAACGAAGAGGATGCTAGACCCCATATTAATAAATTTTGCTCAGGAATGAAGGTAAGGTGCTGACAAAAATCTGCAACTCACATGCATAAGATCAGTCCATAAACAATTCTGCAAGGGTTTTTTGAAACTTTTCATTACACTGGGACTTTTCACCTGAAGTATTATGTTAACAGCAATATTGTGAATGAAGCCAGAATTTTAGTGACATGATCTATGCTTGAACCTCCGCTGGGCTCCTTGATAGACACTTCACCACCAGGGTGTTGTGAGGGCTCCATGAAATGATCTAAGTAGAAGTGCTTAGCCTCATGTGTGGCACATAGCAAGCACTCAATAAATGTTGGTTTTGTTCTTCGTTCCTTCACCTCTTTTCCCACCAGCCATTGGATGTGTGAGGGTGACTTCCCTGGGCCCTGCAAACAGGCTCCTTTCCACCAGACTTTTTAAACAATCATTATCTCACACTCTAGTCTCTGTACACACTCTGGAAAGCCATTGCTGCCCCTGGGAGCCCAGGAACAAAGTAGCCCGATTTCTGACTCTATGCCAAGGTCCATTCCCCAAAACAAAGAGCAGCATTTAGAAGCACAAGTTAAGAGGGTTGCTCACCTGTGGAATCGTCAAGATCTGTTACCTACCCTGAAGCCAAGAAAGACCATGAATATGAGGACACAATGTTCTGCCTTCTCCTCCTCAGAGCAGGGCAAATGGCATCTATGCTGAGTAGATGGCCGTCTTGTCATGGAGTGCATTAATTTGGGACTCTGTATCAGTGGGATAGTGGATGGTGGTATCAGGTGAGGTTTAGCCTTCATTCATTCCCTCCTTCATTTAGCCATCACATGTTCCGCACATCATCATGTGCCAAGCAAACTGCTAGGTCAGAATAACAGAACTTAGTACCCAACCTCATGATTTACATTATGAAACCATAGAATGTTGAAGTTGTAAGGGGCCATAAGAATGGCTGAAGTCTAACATCACAGATAAATGGCTTGCTAAAGATGCCGTGAATTACGTAGTAATCAACCAAAGGTTTCCAGACTCCCAGGAAAATCCTCTTTCTGTTGTACCACACTGCCTCTAGTAGGTTCTAATACTTATTCTTTCCTATGTCATGCTAAATGAAGAAAGAAATTGTTTTCAAGAGAAAATCTGATGGATAAGGTACTGGCGGAAGATGAGGAGTAAGTCAGAGGACCCCAGTGTTTGGGTAGAATTGCAAAATTTCACAATCCTAACTGGAACTAATCCAGTAGAAGAGAGATTCAAAACTCAGTGGGCCTTTCGGAAAGCAGCTGCCATGGAAAGAGTAGGCCCCGAAAACCAACTGCTGTTTAACATAGAATGTCCTTTGCTTCCTTTGCGATGGTTTTAAACAGATAAAGCAGAGAAAATGGGTGACAAAGGAAATGCTCCAATGGCCTTGTAAACCCAAGCACCAAAGGCTCAGGGCTTTGCCTTCTTGATAAGCCTTTGGAAAGTCCTGAAAAATGCCATTCAGTTTCTAAGATGCTCTCCTGAAATATGACAGAATAGAAAATTAGATTCAGTCTTGCTCGCCATTCTGCAATCAATTCTTTTCAAAGAAACCAATTCCCTGACTAAGGCTTTTGGCTCTCTTCTTAGGCAAAGATGGGCTCCACACTCTGAGTGGTCATAGAAAAAGAACATTGTAAATTCTGTGGCATTTGAACTAAGACCTATGTCCTCCAATCTTCACCTGATGTCTAAAAATGTCAGACTTGATATGTTTTAGTGAACATATTGTTCCTACAAGAAAGAAGATGTTGTTAAATTAGTTCTGTATGGAAGATTCCTAATATTTCTAGTCAAGGTGCCATCAGCTCACTGATAGGTTTAGGAGCCCTAGAATGCCAGGACTGGCCATGGTTTCCCAGAACTTTATCCATGGTGAACCTTAACTGAGTTAACTTTTGTAGAGACAGATACCTAAATCATAGAAAAACCAGCTGGATCACAATGTAAGTTTGGTAAAGATCATGTTGTGTGATAATTCTAGGGGGGATTTCATAGCCCTACAGAATAAATAGTCTCTGGCTGTGGAGAACAGATTTCCATGAAGGTGAAGTAGTCCTGGGCTGAGAATCAGAAGTTCTAGGTTGAAGGCCCAGCTTGATCATAGATTATACATATTTTCATCTCTTTCACTCTCCTGTTTCTCATCCATAGGGTGAGGAGCTACAGGAGCTTTCCTGACTTACACATTGTTCTACTTTCACACGTGGGACTAGGCCTGGCACACAAAAGATCCCAGTAAATGTCTGTTGAATGTAAATAAATCTCCAAGAGGCAGGGCCGCCTGGGTGGCTCAGTCGATTAAGCATCTGCCTTCAGCTCAGGTCATGATCCCGGGGTCCTGGGATTGAGCTCCACATCGGGCTCCCTGCTTAGCAGGGAGTCTGCTTCTCCCTCTTCCTCTCTCTCTGTGCTCTCTCTCAAATAAAAAAATAAAATCTTAAAAGTCTCCAAGAGGTACTGAATCAAGGTGGTTACAAGTGTGGCCTCCACTCACTATTGTAATCATGGGTAAGTTGCTAGACCTCATCAAGCCTGTTCCCTCTCCTGTAAATTAGGATAAGAATGATAATGTCATAACTCTAACAATAATTACTATGAGAAAGATTTTATTTAAAAAAAAACAAAGCTTAACGTAAACCCCCAAATTTACTAATTATCATTATACTTTGCTATGGGGTAAACAGAGAATAATCTGGAGCTACCAGAGGAAACCTTGTGTGACTGATTCCCTTTAGGCATGAATAATCCCTACCCTATGATGAAGGTTTCGTCCCTGTAGCCTGAAGAGCTGTTCTTGCAGTTCCTGGCTTCTCCTGTGCAAGGGACTTCTGGCTCAGGATGGACAAACACTTCTTGATGGTTTTCTTCCTTTGCTGCTTCATTGTAGGTGAGTCACAGACCTGAGAAGCGGGCTTCAGAGACAGGCTGTAGGGAGCCCCTGGAAACTCTGCATGTACCGTAGGCACCCACAGAGGGCTGAGCCTTGACCACATTTATGAGGGAGAGGAAGCCATTCTTCAGAATGCTCCTTCTGCCTTACAGGCCATCTTTTCTGACCTTCTCAACATTCTGCCATTCCTCACCAGGGGCTCAAGCCTCTATGGCTGCCCCTTGGTACTCTTTCTCCATTCTGTCTCTACCATTCCCCATAATTCAAAATCCTAGCAAGATTTTCCTGAGGACATCCTTTCATTCATAAATCTGTATCCCATTCGCTGACAGAGCTGGTCAGCCCATAATGGATAATTCTGTAGTTTGTTTAAGTGCTGAACAATGGCTTTTGATACACTTACAAGGGACTTCACATGAAAACAAATTATTATAGGAGAGGAAATATTGGATGCTCTAGAATCAGATTTTTTAAAAAACGCTTTAGTCGCTGTCTTAAAGTCTCCGTACCTCTGGTTGCTCATCTGAGAAATGGGGAAATACTTACAAAGCTTTTGTGATGATTAAATCAGATACAAAGTGAGAGATCATGGCCCAAATGAGATGCTTAATAAATGTTACTTTCTTTTTGCACCTAGGTGCACCAGGGAGAGGTTTTTTGTTTGTTTGTTTGTTTTATTAAACCTGTATTTCGATTAGCTCATCCCACAACACATGTTACTATCATAATTTATGAGGACTTTACATAGATTCAGTTCAAAGTTCAAAATTACAGAGTACATTACCTAACAATATCTTAAAGCAGCAAATGTTAGCAACATAAGCTTGGGTAAAATATTTAAAGCACTCACCCTCATTATTACACTCCCGCCTATCTACACTGCTGTTCAGGTAGGCTAGGCCATCATTCATAGAGCCATTTCAAAGCTGGAAAAACCAATGCCATTGCTCTAAGTAATCCAGGTGAAGAGGGCTGAAATAGGGACCAGAAGAATCCTTTTCTTCTCACAATGGCATTTCTCTGGGTTATGAAGTTGGTAAGAGCTCCCAACCATTTACTACCTGCTCTTCTACCCAACGCCAGCTCTTCATCCACCCCTTGCACCCCACCCCCCACCTCCCACAATCTAGATAATTCCAGCTCCTTCCAAAGTCCCCCTGGTCTCACAGCAGCTCTATGCCCTCCAGCAGCAACGTCGCTGAAGTGCATGACCTGCCACCTTCGCACACGGACAGATCGCTGTAGAAGAGGCTTTGGCTTCTGTGTTGCTCAGAAGTTCGAGTCATGCATGACTTTAAAGATCTTCCAGGGTAAGTTAGAGGGTCAGGGGAGGCCTGACATTCTTAGGAGAGTACTTCAGTAATTTCATAACATACCCTGATCTTCCAGGGTAAGTTAGAGGGTCAGGGGAGGCCTGACATTCTTAGGAATGTCAGTAATTTCATAACATACCCTGATCTTCCAGGGTAAGTTAGAGGGTCAGGGGAGGCCTGACATTCTTAGGAGAGTACTTCAGTAATTTCATATCTCCACTCAGGCTAATCCAGGAGAGGACCCAAATAGCAGAATGCTCCTGAGCTTAGGTCCCTGTGCATGCAGACAGAAGAGGACGGGGGAAGATGAGACAGGAGGAAGGAGATGGTGGTTCTATATTCCCAATAAAACTGACCAAACAGATTTGAACTCTGAAGACACCAAAGCACTAGTTGCTAATCTTCTACCAGGAATAGGAATGAAGCAGCTGTAGAGAATTAAGGGTCGTTAGGGACCTCAGGCAAACAACCATGAAGGGGGCCAGTGATTTCTACAACTTCCTGCCTCCGTCCTTTTGGTAGGTATAAGCTGCGAAGCCATTCCTAAACCCACCCTGATGCCTAATTAAATTTTCAGACAGGACTGGTGCCAGGTTGACCTGTCTTTACAGAACTTGGATCACTGGGTTATTTTCTATGTTCCTTCTTATTACAGGTAACATTCTACAGTTATCATATATGGTGTGTCAGAAATTCTGCAGAGACTTGACCTTTGATCTCAACAATCGGACTTATATTCATAAATGCTGCAAGCACAATTTTTGTAACCTCAAAATCTAAAATACTGGCCCTCCTGAGGTCTCAAGTCAGAATGTTGTCAACGTTTCTCCCCCTTCGTGCTCTGCGTGGCCTCGCCTTCCTACCTTGTCCATCTTTGATGTACTGCAGCTCTCTTTCTTTCAGTGTCATCCTTCCTCGTGCCTCCAGCTCGGTTTCTACCTCAGTCAGAGGATAATGATCCTGAACAACAGATTTCTCCCATGACAGGGAATGGCATTTCCATACTCCAAGAAGCCTGTCCCAAGAGGCTCTGTACAGCAAAATTTAAAACATGACTGCTCCCAAACCTTACGATTAGCTTAAATTAGTTGAGGCGGACTAGAAACACTTCAGCTGAAAGTTCACAAATATTTGAATCTAAAACGCCCATTTATTGTTTACTATAACTAAGCAGAAATTACAGCAAAATGGATGGTGGACACTTGAGATTTGCCTCTATGGACACATTATTTTCCCAAGTGGACAGTGTTCACTTCAAACTCAGTTATGATTTTCTTAGCCTTTGCAGAGTACATCCATATACAATGTCAGTACAAATCGGAAAATAAGGAAAATCCTGCCTCTGTGATAGTCACAGCTCATGCACGGCCGCTTGGAGGTCTGTCAAGATGTACACTCAAGATACATGGCAACTCTCCCTTCTTCTCCTTCCTCTCCTAATCTGCTCCTTTCCTCTTTTGCTATCCATTTCCACTATCACCTCCCCAGCAACCCACACCATTGCTGTACAAATTCTCCCGCTCTGAATACCCAAGTCACTTTATGGATACTTTTTTTGACACTCTCAATGAATCATTTCTCTGTTTATCTTATTTACCCCAGTATGTTACAAATCACAGCAAGAACAGATCCCTGTCTTACTCGTTTCTGCTGCCGTTAGCTGGCCAGTGAAAGTTTATTGCATTTAATTGAATGGCCAGTAATGTTGATGCAATTCTTCTTGTGCATCTATTTAGTTTACAGGACTTATGATGCTTTTATGCTTTTTCTGGCTACATACCTATTTTCTTGCGTACTAGGAATGGTAATCTCTACTTCTTACCAAACAAAGAATGTTCACTATACTAAGTGTTTTCCTTGAAGCAGATTATGCAAAAGACATTTCTTTTTGTGGGACACTTTAGTATTCAAATATCTTTAAAGATTTTTTAAAATTTATTTAACAGAGAAAGAGAGAGCAAGTGAGCACATGCAGGCGGAGTGGCAGAGGGAGAGGGGGAAGTAGGTTCTCCGCTGAGCAGGGAGCCTGACATGGGGCTTGATCCCAGGACTCTAGGATCATGAACCGAGCCAAAGGCAGATGTTTAACTGACTGAGCCACCCAGGCACCCCAGTATTTGAATATCTTAACTAACAATTACTTTTGATGGGATTCTTCCAAAACTTATTAGCTAATCTTACTTCAAAATTCATAATCAATACTACCATTATAAAACAGAAATGTAAGTTTAGAAAGGGTAATCTGACCCAACATATTGGAAATACCTGAAGGCACATGTTTTCCTAGTTTTAATGATGTCAAGATTGATCACACAGATATTTTTGATCTCAGATTTATTTTATACAATATAAAGTTTCCCTTCAATCTTTTATCTGACAGCTTTAGCCTCCATCGATTATTATTAACTAGATCTAATATTCATTATGAGTTGAAATATAATTACTTTATCTTCTTTTTTTTTTAGAGAGGGAGGGGTGAGGGGCAGAGGGAGAGAGAGAATCTTAAGCAGGCTCCACACCCAGCACAGAGCCCAATATGGGGGCTCCATCTCACAACTCTGAGATCATGACCTGGGCCGAAATCAAGAGTCTGATGTTTAACTGAATTAGCCACCCAGCCACCCCTAATTACTTTATCTTCTTAATTGAAGTATAATTCATATATAATAAAATAAATATATGTTAAGTATATGGTTTGATGTGATTTGAGAAAAGTATAAACCTATATAGCCACCATCCCAGATAAAACACAGAACATTTCCATTAACCCAGCAAGTTTCTTCAGGTAACCACCCACTCTCAAAGTTATTGTTCTTCTATTACCATAGTACAATTTTACCTGTTCTTGAATTTATGAACTTGAACAAATGAAAGTACACACAAACTACTCTCTCAAGTCTGGCTTCTATAGCTCACCAGATATTTTGAAGATTAATGCATGTTTTTGTTTACACCAAGAATTTGTTCTTTTTTCCCCCCATTGTATACATATACAATAATTTATTAAATCAATTCTCGTATTGATGGACATGAAGTTGTTTCGAGGTTTGGGCTATTATAAATAAAGCTACTACGGACATCCTTGTAATAAGAGTTTTGGTGGACATACACATTCATTTCTCGAGTAGTAAATAAAAGTAAAATTCATTAGTCATAGGGTAACCATATAGGCATACACATAATTTTGAAAGAAACTGCCAAATAGCTTGTGAAAGTGGTGATACAAATATATAGTTCTACCAGCCCTGTATGAGAGTTCCACATACCTCCCATCACCAATTATTATCAGTCATTTAAATTTTAGCTATTCTAGTGGTTGTAAAGGATATCTTGTACTTTCCTGATGATTAATGGAATTCAGCCACTTTTTATGCCCCAGTTAGAAAATAATTCATGCATGTTTCCTTCTAATACTTACATTTAAATTAACACTCAACTTCTCCATTTGGAATTTATCCTTGTAAGAAACTGATCCAATTCAGTGTATTTCCACATAACTACCCAATTAGCTCAATGATGTTTATTTAAAAGTTTATATTCTTTGCAACTAATTTGAGATGCTCCTTTCATAGTACACTGCATTTCCATTAGCACGAATACTAATTCTGGGTCCTCTACACAGTTAAATTTTTCTATCCATTACCTCTTCTTATAACATGCACAAAGAACAAATTCAAACTGAATTATAAGTTGAATATGAAAAGTACACAATAAAACTAGAAGAAAGTGTAGCATGCATTTATAACTTTGGAAGAGGCAAAGATTACTTACTTAAACATAACCTAAAAGCAAAGCCATTTTTAAAAAATTATAAATTAGACCACATTAAAATAACGATGTCTGTTCATCAAAACACATCTCTAAGAGAGCAAAAGGCAAGCTAAAGACTTAGAGGAGATATTTGCAATACTTATATCTTCCATAGAACTTGTATCCAGAACATAAAAATCGTTCTTACAAAAAGCTGAGGGACTTTATCACCACTAGACCTGCCTTGCAAGAAATGCTGAAAGGAGCTATTCGAGCTGAAATAAAAAGGTGCTAATCAATGGCATGAAAACATACAAAAATATACAACATGCTGCTCTAGGTTAATATACAGTCAGACCTAGAAAACTGTAATAAGATGGTGTGTTAACCACTTACTGTAGTACAAAGGGCAAAGGGAAAAAGCACTCATGTAATGGTAGCTACTATAATTTATTAATACACAATATAAAAAGAGGTAAATAATAACATCAAAATAAAAAAGGGGGGAGTCAAAGGGTGAGGCTTTTGTAGACAATCAAAGGTAAGCTTCTATCAGCTTAAAGTGGACTGTTTAATCTACTTGACACTTGATCTCAGCAATCAGACTTATGTGCAAAAATGAGGCAACTATAATTACTGTAACTTCAGTTAGACTCAAGCACAAAGCAAAAACCTATAGTAGACACACAAAAGCTAAAGAAAGGGCAGACAGAGCAAACAACCATGGAAAATTACCAATTTACAAATATAGGCAAAGACAGAGGGGAAAAGAAGCAATATAAATACAGAACAACCAGAAAACAATAAGATAGCAGTAGTAAGTCCTTACATATCAATAACAAGTCTAAATGTAAATGAATTGAACTCCCCAATCAAAAGACACAGAGTGGCTGAATGGATAAAACAGAACCCAATTATATGCTGGGTATAAGAGACTCGTTTCAGTTTTAAGGACACACATAGGCTCAAAGCGAAGGCATGGAAAAAGATATTCCATAGAAGTGGAAACCGAAAGAAAGCAGGGTAGCTATACCTATATCACACAAAACAGACTTTAAGCCAAAAACAGTAATAAAAGACAAAGAAGGTCAATACATAATGATAAAGAAGTCAATTCATCAAGAAGATATAATAATTATAAATACATACAAACCTAACATAGGAGCACTTAAATGTATTAAGCAAATACTAACAAATTAAAGGAGAAATAGACAATGATACAATAGTAGCAGGGGACTTTAATGCTCCACTTTCAGCATGGATAGATCACCCAGACAGAAAATCAACAGGTAAACAATGGACTTAAACCGTACCTTA
This sequence comes from Ursus maritimus, assembly GCF_017311325.1. Taxonomy (NCBI): domain Eukaryota; kingdom Metazoa; phylum Chordata; class Mammalia; order Carnivora; family Ursidae; genus Ursus; species Ursus maritimus. The sequence goes on along the minus strand of NW_024424008.1, from coordinate 42,821,209 downwards.
GATGAAATGGACCTAATGGACATTTATAGAACATCCTATCCAACAGAAACAGAATACACATTCTTCTCAAGTGCACATGTAACATTCCCCAGGGTTAATCATGTGACAGGACATAAAACAAGCTAAGCAAATTTAAGGAGATTGAACTCATACCAAGTATGTTCTTGCCACAATGGTATGAAACCAGAAATCAGTAACAAGAAGAAATTGAAAAATCTACAAACATACAGAAATTAACACATTCCAGAACAACCAATGGCTCAAAGAAGAAATCAAAAGAAAAATTAATAAGCCAACATCTAGCAGAAGCAAGGAAATGCCAAAGATCAGAATAGAAATAAACAAAATAGAGACAAGAAAAACAATTTTAAAATCACCAGAACACAGAGCTAGTTTCTCAAAAACATAAACTAATTGACAAACCATTAGCTAGACTAAGGAAAAAAGACAGAAGATTCAAATAATAAAATCAGAATTGAAAGAGGAGACATTACACTGATAACACAAAAATAACAAAAATTACAAAAGACTACTAAGAACAATCATATGTTAACTAATTGGTGAACCTAGAGAAATGAATCAATTTCTAGAAACATACAACCTAACAAGTCTGAGTCAGGAAGAAATAGAAAATCTGAATAGACCAATAATGAGTAAAATCCTCACAACACAGAAAACCCCAGGATCAGATGGCTTCACCAGCAAATTCTATCAAACATTTAAAAAAAGAATTAACATCAATCCTCAAACTCTTTTAAAAAATTAAAGAGGAAGAACACTTCTAAATTCATTTTACAAGACCAACATTAGCCTGATACTAAAGCCAGATAAAAACACTAATAGAAAAGAAAACTATAGACCAATATCCCTGGTCAATATAAAAACTCTCAACAAAATATTAGCAAACTAAATTCAACAGCACATTGAAAGGACTAATCATAACCAAATGGAATTTATGTCTCAGATACAAGGATGGCTCAATAATCTGCACATCAATAAATCTGATGTACCACATTGATAGAATGAAAGATTAAAATCATATGATCATCTCAATAGATACAGAAAAAGCATTTGACAAAATATGACAGCATTTCATGAGAAAAAATCGTCAACAAAGTGGTTATAGAAGGAGCATATCTCAACATAATAAAAACCATATATGACAAGCCCACAGCTAACATTTATACATACAGTGACAAATTGAAAGCTTTTCCTCTAAGATCAGGAACAAGACAACAGTGTCCACTCTCACCATTCTTATCCAAGATATACTGGAAGTCCTAATCAGAGAAATTAGACAAGAAAAAGAAAAAAAAGATCAGAAAGGAAGAAGTAAAATTATCATTATTTGCAGATGATGTGAACACATATATAGAAAACTCTAAAGGCATAACCAAAAAGCTGTTGGAAGTAAGCAACAAATTCAGCAGAGTTGAGGATATAAAATGAACACACAAATATTGGTTGTACTTGTACACTAACAACAAAACAACTGAAAAAGAAATAAAGACAACTATTTCATACATGATAGCATCAAAACAAACAAAAATATTGGGAATAAATTTAAAGAAGGAAGTGAAAAATCTGTACAATGAAAACTACAAGACATTGAGGAAAGAAATTGAAGAAGACATAAACAAATGGAAAGATATTCCATGTTCATGAATTAGAATTAATATTGTTAAAATGTCCATATACACAAAGCCATCTATATATTCAACACAATTCCTATCAAAATGCCAATGGCATTTTTTAAAAAATAGAAAATCAATACTAAAATTTGTATGGAACCACAAAAGACCCTGAGTAGCCAAACCAATCATGAGAAAGAAGAACTAAGTTAGAGGCATCACAATCCTTGGTATCAAACTATATCTTAAATCTATAAAAATTAAAACAGTATGGTACTGGCATAAAAATAGAAGAATAGAATAATAGAACAGAACAGAGAGCCCAGAACTAAACTCCTTATTTACGGTCAATTGATGTTTGACAAGGGAGTCAAGAACACTCAATGGAAAAAGGATAGTCCCTTCAACAAATGATGTTGAGAAAGTGGGTAACCAGACACAGAAAAATGAAATTGTACCCCTATCTTACACCATTCACAAAAATTAGTTCAAATAAGACCTAATAGTGCAAAACTCCTAGAAGAAAACATAGGAAAAAAGCTTCTTGACCTTGGTCTTGGCCAAGACTTCTTAGATATGACACCAAAAGCACAAGCAACAAAAGTAAAACCCAACAAGCAGGTTTAAATCAAACTAAAAGCCTCTGTGTAGCCAAAAAATAAAATACAAAATGAAAAAAGCTCTTTGTCTTTAGAAACATGCTGGCTGATGGCGGTCTTGATGGTGGTCCAAGATGGCAAAGGAGTAGGAGACCTTAGCTTCATCTGGTCTCAGGCATTCAGCTAGATAGCTATCAAATCATACTGAACATCTGCAAACTCGACCCGAGATCGAAGAAAAGAATAGCTGCAACACCACGAATAGAAAAGCGACCACTTTCTACAAGGCAGGAGGTGCCAAGAAGTGAATCTGAGGTGACATATGGGAAGATAGACCTTGGGGGGAGGGAGCCTCTGTCAGCCATCTACTGGTAAGTGATAGAGTAGCCAAGTGCCAAATTGGAACTTTTAGAAGTCTGCTCTGGTGAGGGACGTCCCAGCCTAAAAGGCGCTCAAGTGGCAAAGCAGGGCAGAGTCCTAGGTGGGACAGTGTGGTCTCAGGATCCTCGGGGTCCCAGGAAGACTGGGAATGCCTGAGGTGGCAGAGTTCCCAGGCATTGGAGTGGGAAAGCCGTCTACAAACAGTGAGCCCAGGAGTGGGCTCTTGGCTCAAGGTTGCCATATACCGTGAACCAGGGTGCAGTCAGGTGACTGCTCTCCAAAAAGGGGCTCAGCAAGCAGCAGAACCAGTGAGACCGGGAGGAGCAGGGCAGGTGTGCGCTGCAGGAGTCTGCAGGGTTTGGAGACTTGAAATGTGTTCGCACGCGAGAGATACAAATGCTCAGTCCCAGGCTGGGTGAGCACAGAGTGAGGATGGAGACCAGGGAGACAGGAGTGATTGACTGCTTTTCTCTGAGGACTAACCGAGGAGGGGGGGGTCCCAAGCTCTTGGCTCCTGGGCTGGAGATTGGGAGGTCGCCACTATCATTCTTATCCTCTAAAGCTGAGCAGAAAGCCTTCAGGAAACAAAAGCCACATAGAGCAATCCGAAGCGGATTAGTTAGCCTGGTCCCCTGGCAAGGGCAGTACAATTCACCTGGGGCAAAGACGCCTGAGAATCAGCGCAACAGGCGCCTCCCCAGAAGATCCGCAAGAACATGCTGCCAAGACCAAGTTTACCACTCAATGAGAACTGCAAAACTCCAGCACTAGGGGAATATGGACTATAGAATTCATGGTTTTTTCCCCATGATTCTTTAGTCTTTCAATTTTAATTTTTTCTCTTTCCTTTTCCAACCAATTTCTGATTTTATCACTTTTTATAAAATCCTTTTTAATTCACATTTTTACAGTTACATTCTATCCTTTCATTGTATTTAATTTTATTTTTGTATATATATTTATATAGGTTTTTCCTTCTTTACAATTTTGGGATGCAGTTTCTTCTAACAAACAGACCAAAATGCATCCAGAATCTAGTCTATGGCTCTGTTCTCTTCACCTGCCTGATCGTATTCTCTCTCTCTCTTTTTTTCTTCCTCTGTTTTTTTTGTTTTGTTTCCTTAAATTCTTTTTAATTTTCTATCTTTTCAAAGTATTTAATTTTATTTTTGTACCTATATAAGTTTCCCTTTCTTTACAATTTTGGGATCTAGTTTTCTAACAAAGAGACCAAAATACACACAGGATCCAGTATATTGCTCTATTCTGTTCACCTGTCTGATTATATTCTCTCTCTCACTTTTTTTATTTTAATTTTTTTTTTTCGGTTTCGGGTCTCTTCTGCTTTGTTTAGTGTATATGACTCTGGGGTCATTTTGTATTTTGTTCTCTTGTTTATCTATTCTTCTCTGGACAAGATGGAAAAACTCACCTCAAAAAAGAGAACAAGAGGCAGTACTGATTGCCAGGGATGTAATCAGTATGGATAAAAGTAAGATGTCAGAACTAGAGTTCAGAATAATGATTATAAAGATACTAGCTGGGCTTGAAGAAAGTATAGAAGACACTAGAGAATCCCTTTCTGGAGAAATAAATGAACAAAAATCTAATCAAGTCTAAATTTTAAAAAAGCTATTAATGAAATGCAATAAAAAATGGAGGCTCTAACTGCTAGGATAAATGAGGCAGAAGAGAGAATTAGTGATATGGAAGAAAAAATGGTGGAGAATAAAGAAGCTGAGAAGAAGAGAGATAAACAACTACTGGATAATGAGGGGACAATTTGAGAGATAAGTGAAACCAGAAAGTGAAACAATATTAGAATAATTGGGATCCCAGAAGAAGAGGAAGAGGGGGGCAGAAGGTATACTGAAGCAAATTATAGCAGAGAATTTCCCTAATCTGGGGAAAGAAACAGTCATCCAAGTACAGGAGACACAGAGAACACCCCTCAAAATCAATAAAAATAGGTCACCACCCCGACATATAATAGTGAAACTTGCAACTCTCGGAGACAAATAAAAATCCTGAAAGCATCTCAGGACAAGAGGTCTGTAACCTACAAGGGTAGAAACATTAGACTTGCAGAACACCTATCCACAGAGAACTGGCAGGCCAGAAAGGACTGGCATGATATATTCAGGGTGCTGAATGAGAAAAATATGCAGCCAAGAATACTTTATCCAGCTAGGATGTCATTAAAAATAGAAGGAGAGATAAAAAGCTTCCAGGACAAACAGAAACAAAAAGAATTTGTGATCACCAAACCAGTCCTACAAGAAATATTATAAGGGGTCCTTTAAGCAAAGAGATAGCCCAAAAGTAACATAGACCAGAAAGGAACATAGATAATATACAGAAATATTAACTTTACAGATAAATATAAAGGCACTAAATTAATATCTTTTAATAGTTACTCTGAATGTAAATGGGCTAAATGGCCCAATCAAAAGACACAAGTATCAGATTGGATTAAAAAAAAAAAAAAAAGCAAGACCCATCGATATGCTGTCTGCAAGAGACTCATTTTAGACACAAAGATACCTCCAGATTTAAAGCGAGGTGGTGGAAAATCATTTATCATGCTAATGGACATCAAAAGAAAGCTGGGGTGGCAATCCTTATGTCAGACAAATAATATTTATTTTTATTTATTTATTTATTTATTTTTTATTTTTTTAAGATTTTTTTTTTTAATTTATTTATTCGACAGAGATAGAGACAGCCAGCGAGAGAGGGAACACAAGCAGGGGGAGTGGGAGAGGAAGAAGCAGGCTCATAGCGGAGGAGCCTGATGTGGGGCTCGATCCCATCACGCCGGGATCACGCCCTGAGCCGAAGGCAGACGCTTAACCGCTGTGCCACCCAGGCGCCCCCAGACAAATTAGATTTTAAACCAAAGACTGTAATAAGAGATGAGGAAGGACACTATATCATACTTAAAGCATCTTTCCAACAAGAAGAGCTAACAATTGTAAATATTTATGCCCTTAACATGGGAGCAGCCAAATATATAAGCCAATTAATAACAAAATTAAAGAAACACATTGATAATAATACAATAATAGCAGGGGACTTTAACACCTCACTCACTGCAATGGACAGATCATCTTAAGCAGATCAATAAGGAAACAAGGGCTTTGAATGACACACTGGACCGGATAGACTTCACAGAGATATTCAGGGCATTCCATTCTAAAGCGACAGAATACACATTCTTCTCGAGTGCACATGGAACATTCTCCAGAATAGATCACATCCTGGGTCACAATCAGGTCTCAACTGGTACCAAAAACTTGGGATCATTCCCTGCATATTTTCAGACCACAATGCTTTGAAACTGGAACTCAATTATAAGAGGAAATTTGGAAAGAACTCAAATACATAGAGGCTAAAGAGCAGCCTACTAAAGAATGAATGGGTCACTAGAAAATTAAAGAAGAATTTAAAAAATTCATGGAAACAAATGAAAATGAAATCACGACAGTTCAAAACCTTTGGGATATAGCAAAGGCAGTCCTAAGAGGGTGGTATACAGCAATATAAGCCTTTCTCGAGAAACAAGAAAGGTCTCAAATATACAACCTAATCTTACACCTAAAGGAGCTGGAGAAAGAACAGCAAATAACGCCTATACCCAGCAGAAGAGAAATAAAGATTAGAGCAGAAATCAATGAAATAAACCAAAAGAACAGTAGAACACATCAATGAAACTAGGAGCTGGTTCTTTGAAAGAATTAATAAGATTGATAAACCCCTGGCCAGACTTACCAAAAAAAAAAGAGAAAGGACCCAAATTAATAAAATAATGAATGAAAGAGGAGAGATCACAACCATCACCAAAGAAATACAAACAATTATAAGAACATACTATGAGCAACTATATGCCAATAAGTTAGGCAATCTGGAAGAAATGGATGCATTCCTAGAGATGCATAAACTACCAAAACTGAAACAGGAAGAAACAGAAAACCTGAACAGACCCATAAACAGCAAGGAAATTGAAGCAGTTATAAAAAATTTCCCAATAAACAAGCGTCCAGGGCCAATGGCTTCCCAGGGGAATTCTAACAAACATTTAAAGAAAAATTAATCCCTATTCTTCTGAAGCTGTTTCAAAAAATAGGAATGGAAGGAAAACTTCCAAACTCTATGAGGTCAGCATTACCTTGATCCCAAAACCAGAAAAGACCCCACCAAAAAGGATAATTACTGACCAATATCCTGACGAACATGGGTGCAAAAATTCTCATGAAGATACTAGCATAGGACCCAACAGTACATTAAAAGGATTATTCACCACGACCAAGTGGGATTTATTCCTGGTCAGCAAGGGTGGTTCAACATCTGCAGATCAATCAATGTGATACACTATGTTAATAAAAGAAAGGACAATAACCATATGATCCTCTCAATAGATGCAGAAAAAGCATTTGACAAAGTACAGCATCCTTTCTTGATCAAAACTCTTCACAGTGTTGGGATAGAAGGAACATACCTCAATATCATAAAAGGCATCTATGAAAAGCCCACAGTGAATATCATTCTCAATGGGGAAAAAAACTGAGAGCTTTTCCCCTAACGAAAGGGACGCCCACTTTCCCCACTGTTGTTCAACATAGTACTAGAAGTCCTAACCTCAGCAATCAGACAACGAAAAGAAATAAAAGGTATCCGAATTGGCAAAGAAGTAGTCAAACTCTCACTCTTCACAAATGACGTGACACTCTGTGTGGAAAACCCAAAAGACTCCACCCCAAAACTGCTAGAACTCATATAGGAATTCAGTAAAGTGGTAGGATATAAAATCAATGCACAGAAATCAGTTGCATTTCTATACACTAACGATGAGACAGAAAGAAGAGAAATTAAGGCGTTGATCCCATTTAAAATTGCACGAAAAACCATAAGATACCTTGGAATAAACCTAACCAAAGAGGCAAAGGATCTATAGTCAGAAAACTATAAAATACCCATTAAAAAATTTAAGGAAAACAAAAAGAAATGGAAAAATGCTCCATACCCATGGGTTGGAAGAGCAAATATTGTTAAAATGTCTATGCTACCTAGAGCAATCTACACATTCAATGCAATCCCTATCAAAATACCATCAACTTTTTTCACAAAGCTGGAACAAATAATCCCAAAATTTGTATGGAACCAGAAAATACCCTGACTAGCTAAAGGAATGTTGAAAAAGAAAAGAAAAGCCGGTGGCATCACAATTCTGGACTTCCAGCTATATTACAAAGCTGTAATCATCAGGACAGTATGGTACTGACACAAAAATAGACACATAGATCAATGGAACAGAAGAGAGAACCCAGATATGGACCCTCAACTTTATGGTCAACTAATCTTTGAGGAAAGAATATCCAATGGAAAAAGGACAGTCTCTTCAACAAATGATATTGGGAAAATTGGATAGCCACATGCAGAAGAATGAAACTGGACCACTTCCTTACATGATGCACAAAAATAGACTCAAAATGGATGAAAGACCTAAAGGTGAGAAGGAATCCATCAAAATCCTAGAGGAGAACACAGGCAGCAACCTCTTTGACCTTGGCCACAGCAACTTCTTGCTAGACACGTCTCCAAAGGCAAGGGAAACAAAGGCAAAAATGAACTGTTGGGACTTCATCAAGATAAAAAGCTTTTGCACAGCAAAGATAAGAGTCAACAAAACCAAAAGACAACCAACAGAATGGGAGAAGATATCTGTAAAGGTCTTATCAGATAAAGGGCTAGCATCCACAATCTATAAAGAACTTATCAAACTCAATACCCAAAGAACAAATAATCCAATCAAGAAATGGGCAGAAGACACAGACAGATATTTCTCCAAAGGAGACGTCCAAATGGCCAACAGACACATGAAAAAACGCTCCAAATCACTCAGCATCAGGGAAATACAAATCAAAATCACAATGCGATACCACCTCCCACCAGTCAGAATGGCTAAAATTAAGTCAGGAAACGACAGATGTTGGCGAGGATGCAGAGAGAGGGGAATCCTCTTACACTGCTAGTGGGAATGCAAGCTGGTGCAGCCACTCTGGAAAACAGTATGGAGATTCCTCAAAAAGTTGAAAATAGAGCCATCCTATGACCCAGCAATTGCATTACTTGGTATTTACCCCAAAGATACAAATGTAGTGATCCAAAGGGGCACCTACATCCCAACGTTTATAGCAGCAATGTCCACAATAGCCAAACTGTGGAAAGAGCCCACATGTCCAGCAACAAATGAATGGGTAAAGAAGATAAGGTAGATATATACAACGGAATACTACTCAGCTATCAAAAAAATTGAAATCTTGCCATTTGCAACAATGTGGATGGAACTAGATGGTATTAAGCTAAGCAAAATAAGTCAATCAGAGAGACAATTATCATATCTCACTCATATGTGGAATTTAAGGAACAAAACAGAGGATAATCAGGGAAGAGAGGAAAAAATAAAACAAGATGAAATCAGAGAGGGAGACAAACCATAAGAGACTCTTAGTCATAGGAAACAAACTAAGGTTGTTGGAGGAGAAGGGGGTGGGGGATGGGGAAACTGGGGGACAGACATTAAGGAGGGCACGTGATGTAATGAGCACTGGGTATTATATAAAACTGATAAATCGCTGACCTCTACCTCTGAAACTAATAATACATTATATGTTAATTAACTGATTTAAAATTTTTACAAAATGAGAAGGAAAAAAATAAAATTGACCCACGGGGGAGAAAAAAAGAATAATATGAAAAAAATTTCAAATGATGTAACTGGAATTAATACTATTAAATAAGATTCTAAGGGTTTATTTACCCATATAATGCTTCATTTACCTATTTTAATTAGTTTTAAAATAATTTTAACAAAGGGAGACAATAGAATTGCTATAAATGGATAAAATAACTTCCAAGTGTTAGAAAAATAAAAATGAGTTTTTCTAAAAAAAAAAAAAAGAAAGAAACAAGAATATAAAATGAATAGGTAACTTACAAAATAGGAGAAAATATTTTAAGCCATATATCAGATAAGGGGTCAATATCCAAAATCTATAAAGAACTCATACAATTCAATTACAATAAAACAACGTCTAGCATTTATTGAGCACCTAATACATGCCAGGCAATTAATGTAAGATCTCATTTCTTTCTTGCAACAACTCAGTAAAGAAGATGCTATCATTTTTATTTCATAAATAAGGAAACTGGGTTTCTGAGATGTTAAGAGAGTAGTCCAGGGTCATTTGGTGAAATAGTAACAGAACGGAAGTGATTCATATTGGGATCTTTGGGCTTAAAACACATCATTCTCTCATGAATTCATGAAAGAAAAGAAGAGAAAAGAAAAGAAAAGGAAAGGAAAGAAAAGAAAATGCAACTAAAAATGGGCAGAAGAACTAAACAGACATTTTTCCAAAGAATTCCAGCGGCCAACACGTACACGAAAAGATGCTCAACATTACTAATCATCAAAAAAATCCAAACCACAATGAGCTATCACCTCACACCTGTTAAAATGGCTATCATCAAGAAAAATACAGATAACAAGTGTTGTGGAGCGAAAAGGGAACTCTTAGGCACCGTTAGTGGGAATGTAAATTTGTACAGCTACTATGGAAAACAGCTTGGAGGTTCTTCAAAAATTTAAAAATAAAACTACCATATGGTCCAGCAACTCCACTCCTGGGTTTATATCCAAAAGAAATGAAAACAGGACATCAAAGAAATATACGCACTCCCATGTTTACTGCAGTATTATTTATAATAGCCAAGCTATGAAAACAAATTGTATTCCTCAATAGATTAATGGATAAATAAGAGATGTGATACCCCCCAAAGGAATATTGTTTAGCCACGATAAAGAGAGAAATTCTGCCACTTGTGACAACACAATGAAACTTTTTTAAATTTTAATTTTTTAAATTTCTAAAAAAGATTTTATGCATTTATTTATTTGACACAGAGAGAGAGAGAGCATGAGCCAGGGGGAGAGGCAAAGGGAGAAGCAGACTTCCCACTGAGCGGAGAGCCCGACTTAGGGCTTGATTCAGGAATCCTGTTCATGACCTGAGCTGAAGGCAGATGCTTAACTGACTGAGCCACCCAGGCGCCCCAACAGGATGAAACTTGATGGCATTTTGTGAAATAAATTAGACAGAGAAAGACATATACTTTATGATCTCACTTACATATAGAATCTAAAAATGTCAGACTAGTACAAATAGAGATTAAGAAAGGTGGTTGGGTCTAGGGGGTGGATGAATTGAGGAGATGTTTAAAGATACAAACGTGCAATCAGTAGATAAATAAATCCAGGACATCTAATGCAAAAACAGTGATTACACACAATACTGTATTATAAACTTTAATGTTGCTAAGAGACTAGATCTTGTTTCCACCACACAAAAAAAATGATAATAATGTGACATAATAAAGGTGTTAGCTAATGCTTCAGTGGCAATTTTATTGTAATATATAAATGTATCAAATTGATACATCATACACCTTAAATTTACACAATGTTATATATCACATATCTCAGTAAAATTTTTAAAAAGAATTCTTACAAATCAATTTGATAATGAAAAACTACCCACCAAAAGAAGAGGCAAAAGACTTAAACAGGTCCTTTACCAAAAAAAATTACCCATGTGGTCAATAAGCATCTGAAATATGTTGATGAGACTGTAAATTGGTATTTTGAAAATATATGGTAAGTATCTTCTCAACCTCATCATTAAGTGCATCCTATAATTTAGCAGTTCTACCCTATGTAGCAAATGAGTGAGTGGTCCACCAAAAGATGTTTATAAGAATATTCAGAGGAGGAAACAGGCCAAGAGACATGACAGAATTTTTATAAATCACACAATCTAAAGTCATAATTATAGCTCTAATTCCTCTGATTCTAAAGGCTTGTCTCTTTCTTTCACGTCACTGTGGGCAACTGGACAAACTTCCAAATTCCCCAGACAGCATTTCTTTCTTTAATAGAAAGTAGCTCACTGGAGGGCCAATGCGTAATTTCCATTTGAATTCCCCTATGATAGGCATGTGACTCCAATGTGTTACATTTTAATCTTTAAAACCTGTAAGGAATTATTTAATAGTTTCATTGCCTGCTACTTTTCAAGAATGCAATTTCATTTATTTATTTATTTTTAAAAAGATTTTATTTATTTGAGAGAGAGAGAGAGCACGCATGAGTAGGGGGAGGGAGGAGAGTGGGAGAGGCAGGCTCCCCGCTGAGGAAGGAGCCCAATGTGGGACTCAATACCGGGACTCTGGGATCATGACCTGAGCCAAAGGCAGAAAGAAGCTTAACCGACTGAGCCACCCAGGTGCCCCATCAAGAATGTAATTTCTTTTAAAACCCTAACCTTCTTCTTGAGCCCTTTAACTGCTCCCAACCATGTTCGTCCTAGATCAAATTAGGAAATTGTTTTACGCGTTGTTTCTCAGGCCTTTACAGCACCTTTTATAGCTATTTTGCTTCCTTTGAACGAACAACCCACACAATATCAATTATTTTTTTATCAGTGCTATTTTCTAATGAAGGGTTTGCCAAAAAAAGAAAAAGGAGGAGAAAGAGGAGGACGGGGCTGGGGAGGATGGAGGAGGTGGAGGTTCATGACTGTTTTATTTGTGATAACTAAAAACTAGAAACAACCCAATTATTCATAGACAGCAGAAAAGATAAAATGTGGTATATATATACAGTGTAACACTACACCGCAATATAAAGACTGAACTATCGCTATATGCAGCAACATGGATAACTTCCAAAGACATAAGGATGAGCAAAAGAAGCCAGGCACAAAAGAATACAGTTCATATCACTTACACGATTTCACTCATATGAAGTGTAAAAACAAGATAGAAGCATGGTGAAAGAATTCAGAAGTGTAGTTATACTTGAGGTTCTGACACAGAAAGGAACAGAGAAAGCATTACTTCAATAAAAAAATTGTTTTGAAAGCCATTTAAACGACCAAGGAATCTTTTCAAGAAGTCCTCTTTGTCTATTCACGTATTAATAACCGTGTTGTTTTAATTATAAAAGCTTTGTTATTGATTTCAATATTAGGAAGAGCTAGCTCTCCTTCATTGCTCTTTGTCTTCAGCATTTTTTGGCATTTCTTGTTTGTTTTTTCTTCCAATTGATCTTTATAGTCAACCTATCTAACTCCAGGGTAAAAAGTGATGGTATGCTTTTATTGGTATTTTTTCACTGGTATCTTAAAGGTATTTTTTTTTAGAATAGTTTTTTTATAGTTTTCTTTATATGGATTTTTTTCTGCTCTAAGTGAGACATCCCATTTTATATTCTACATAGTTACTGCATATGCGAATGCTATTGATAATTGAATGTTAATTTTTCTGTTATTTGTAGCAGTTTGGCTATTGATTCTTTTGGTTTCATCAGATATACACCCTTTCATTTGCTAAAGAAAATAGTTTGGTCTCTTCCTTTCAAATTCTAAGGCCCCTAGTTCCTTTTTCTTGTCTAATTACATTGATTAATTTTCTAATATTATACTAATTAGCTGTATAGGTAGTGAACGTCCTTGCCTTATTTCTTATTTTAGCATGAAACCATCTAATATTTCCCCCATTAAATAAGCTACTGGATTTTGGACTGAGATATATATCACTTTATCATGTTAAAGACATTCATCAATTCCACTTTTGAGTTTTTTTATAGATGAACAGGTGTTGAATTTTGTGAAATGACTACTTGTTACCCTTTAGGATGATCATCTGATTCTTGTTATTGTATTATTATTTAACTGACTTTTTTTTTTTTAGAATTTATGATATCCTACTTTATTTTAGGACAAATGTCTACTGTTTTTATTTACTTATTTATTTATAGGTCTATTTAATGACTGCTTTTTAAAAAAAATATTGTTTATATTTTAGAGAGCGGGAGCAGGAGTGGGGGGAGGGGCAGTGGGAGAGGGAGAAGCAGACTCCGGTGGAGCAGGGAGCCCAATGCAGGACTGGATCCTGAGATCATGACCCTGAGATCATGACCGAAGCCAAAGGCAGAGGCTTAACCAACTGAGCCACCCAGGCGCCCCTTTAATTGACATTTTTAACACTGAACCACTCTTGCATCCCGAGAATAAGGCTCACTTGGCCATAATGTATGGTAGATTGTATCATCTGGCCCCAATTCTTCACCCCTCCTATATGTCTACATCCTTTAACGTGCAAATTCTCAATGTCCTCCCATTGTAGGTGGGATTACCTGCCCAGTTTCTTAACTCTAAGCATGGCCATGTAACTTGCTTGGCCATTGGGGTGTTAGCAAATTTAATGTAAGCAGAGGTTTAAAATGGGCTTAGGTCTTGCTCTCTTATGGTTCTGCCATTGCCATGAGTAAGACATGTCTAAGCTAATCTATTGGTCCCAGGAGACGATGAGCATGCAGAGTAGAGCTCAGTCACCCTAGCCAAGGCCAGGCTCAATCGACCAATCTCTAGCTATTCACTAGACGTGAGTGCGTCTGGTTTCACTGAGATTGAGCTACCCAGCTGAGCAAATCGGGACTATCTGAATTCCTCAGACACAGGAAATAACTTATAATTTTAAGCCTCTGAGTTTTGGAATTGTTATTCAACAGAAACAAAATAATTCATTTTAAGTTATCCTTTTATCTGGTATTGAAATCTGTTTGCTAATACTTTGTCAAAGATTTTTAAATTGATGTTTATGAGATTTTTTTAAATATCAGACAAGATAGACTTTATTTTTTTTCATCAAGTCTTTTTAATGACAATCTCTTCCAATTCTTTTTTTCATCATGTTCAGTTAGCCAAAAAAAGTGAGATTTTTATAATGCTCTATATTACATAAACTCATTTGGATTTGGATATAATTGTTTAATAAAATGAATGTTTCCTTTCCTTATCTATACTCTGAAATAGTTTAAGTAGCATTGGAATCATCTACTTATTAAAGGTTTTTTGGGGGGGAGGGCACCTGGGTGCCTCAGTTGGTTAAGCATCCTACTCTTTATTTTGGCTCAGGTCATGATCTCAGGATTGTGGGATAGAGCCCCACAGCAGCCTCCATGCCGGGCATGGAGCCTGCTTAAGATTCTCACTCTCTCCTACCCCCCCTAAAAAAAAAAAAAAAAGTTTTTTTTGGAATTCTTCTGTGAACCATGTAGATGTAGTGCTTTTTTGGGAAGTGACAGGAGCTCTTTTATAATTTTCTCTGTTTTTTATTTTTTAAAGATTTATGTATTTATTTTAGAAAGAGAAAGATATGGAGATCAAGCGCATTGGCGGGGGACGGGGCAGAGGGAGAGAGAATCTCAAGAAGATTCTGCCCTGAGCACGGAGCCTGCAGCAGGGCCTAATCTCAGGACTCTGAGATCATGACCTGAGTCGAAACCAAGAGTCAGTCGCTTAATTGACAGCATCACCCAGGCACCCCAATTTTCTCTATTTTTTAAAAATAGAAATGAGTTTGGGTAGCCTTTCTCATTCTGCTTGGGTCAGTTTGGGTAAAAATTCTATTTTCCTAGAAAATTACTTATTTCAACTAGATGTTTATATTCATTTGCATAGGATTATACAAATTAATTTTGAAATTTAAATATTTTAAAAAATTTCCTCAGTTTGGATGTTTATTACTCCTTTGCAATATCTAATATTTTGTATTTGTGCAGTCTCCTTTTTTAAATAACAGGTTAACTTGTGATTTGCTTATTTAAACATTTTAATTCATTTGTTGTATTTATTTCCTGTTTTCTATATGTAGCAGACACATCCTAAGGTATGGGATATACCCAATGATTCACCCCTTGAATAATCCCCTCCCTTGAGTATGGGCAGAACTTGTGACTTGCTTCTAACCAATAGAATGTAGCAAAGGTGAAAGAATATCATTCATATTATTATGTTACATTATGTAAGTCTGGATCTTAGCAAACAGGAGAGACACTCTCCCACTGGCCTTGAAGAAGCAGTGATGTTGTAAATTGACTATGGGGATAGCTACGTGGTAGAGAACTATGAATGAATGGCCTTTTGGAGCTGAAGGAGGCCCCAGCCAAGAGCTGGAAAGAAAAGAAGAACCTCAGTTATACTACTACAGAGATTAATTCTACCAACAGGCCAAAAGAGTTTAGAAGTGAATTCTTCCTAAATTGTTTTCAAATGAGAACATGGCTTGGTCTACCCCTTGATTGCAGTCTTGTGAGATTCTGAGATGAGGACCCAGCTAAGCTCTGTCTGGACTTCTGACCTATAGAAACTGTGAGATAATGTGTTTAAGCCACTAAGTCTATGGTACACAGCCACAGAATGAATGATGGCCATATGGAGTGAATACACTACTTCTGAGATATCTGCTTTTACTTATTGCTAGTTCTTTCCTTTTTTCTGCTTACTTTGTTCTTGGTCTGCTATTTTGAGTTGAGTGTTTACCACTTTTTAAATTTTATGTGTATTTAATGCTATGAATTTTCCTCTGATAAATGCTATAGCTGTATTCCATAACTTTTGATATGTAATGTTTTCTGCTAAGAAATTCTGCTTTTTTTTGGTCCTAGATTTTCCTATTAAGAGCTCCTTGATAACACCTTTCTATATTTCCAGGTGATGGCATTTTTTGGTCTTGTTTTTAACTTCTACTTTATTGCATGTGGTAAGTGAATATTGCTTATATTATTTCTATTTCTCAGAATTTATCAAGTGTTTCTTTGAGGGTTTGCAAAGATTTCCCAAATTTAGATATCTGGAACACCTCATCAGACTTCACAGAACACACTTATTCTCTAGGAACATACTTATAGTGCATATTGAATAGAGCTTTTATTTAAAGACAAAGAATACAGTGCAGCAAAAGGAGAGTGCAGACAAAAATTGGGGGAAATCCAAGAGACATTCCATGCACAAGCTCCCAGAGTCCTCATTTACATACAGACTGCTCTCTGTCACTGCACTGCACAATCAAAATCTGTGTGAGGAATCTCAGCTTCAGGACTATTTTAAACAGAAGTTCTTAATGACAGTGCATGTGGTTGGTGGGGAGGGGTGGGATTATAATGTCTCCGACCATGTGATCAAGCCAGGCTGGAAAATAGTTTATTTATATCGGTAAATAAAATGATGCTGGGAGGCACCAGGAGAGTTTCACACTTTAAAGGTTTTTATCCTGGTCAAAATTCCAAACATGGACTGAGAAAAATATGGACCTTTTACATTTCAGATGTAAATCAACTCAATCCTCCACAGGGCTAATATGTGACTAATCTTTGTGAATGCTCCATGTGCATTTGAAAAGCTGTGTTCTCTATTATCTGGGTTCAGAATTAGATATAGGTTTACGAGAATAAACCTTAATAATCATGTTGTATATGTCTTTAATCCCCTTGCTAATTATTTATCCACATGATCTGGTGATTAGCATGCATTTCTTTTTCTCATCATCTCTTATAATTTCTATAGGAGAGCTGTTAAGAAAAGTTGTTGCTGTGGTATTGGCTGCCTGTTTTAATAATTTACATCTTTATTGTAGATTAGTGGCTTTGATAACATAAAGTATATTATCTCTTTCGATGATTCTGAGCCCATAAATAGGCTCAAAATCCATATGGGTTTTTAATACATATTTTTCCCATTCATTTATATTTACACATTTTGAATTGTTTTGACTTGGTCATATTTCTAAATCATCACAGAGTTGGATATTGCACTGTTATACTAAACTAAAATCTTTGGCTGATATGTTTAGTCAATGCTGTTATATTGTTTTATGGTGTGTGTGCATTTGTGTGTATCTCTTCTACTTTATGGTCTATTTCCTTTTATACTATCTCTTTTTCTTTTCTTTTTAAGTTTATTTATTTAAGAAATCTCTACATCCAACATGGGGCTTGAATCACAATCGTGAGATCAAGAGTCCCATGCTCTTCAGACTGAGCCAGTCAGGTGCCCCTATACTCTGTCTATTTTAGGGGGAGGGGAAAGTATGATTTAATAAGATGTGTGTTCCTATATGGTTCAAAATCTTAAGCACATGTTTAGCCTTCTATTATCACATCAGTCATGTTATCGATCCCTCTTCCAAATATAATTGTAGTATCTAAATTTATGTGGCCATTATTACACATGTCAGCATGACTGCAGCACAATGTTTCTTTCAGTAAGTCATGGTATACTTGTTGCATTCCCTCTTCACAAGGTTTACAAGACAGTTCTGTGTAACGATACAGAGATCTCCCTAAAGAGAGAAAAAAAGCAAATGTGATCTCCTTGCTTAATCATACCATCTTCCTAGCAATAACATCTCTCCAGAACCTCATTGGGTTTCTGTGGATGGGAATGAGCCCCAAAGCTGTGCCTAAATCTCATCTAGGTCTATGTAGGACCAGACAAAAGACATCTGCCTCCCACACAGGCTCCACCCCAGGTAGTTTATGGAGAATTTCACTTTCCCCAGACTTTCCCATGGTCCCAGTTTCCCTCCACACCTTAACTCCAGGGTTGGTGGGCACCATTGGTAATGTTTTGTGTCTCTCTATAACCCACACTTACCTGTTACTCGATCACTATAGTAGTAGTGATCTATGGAACAACTCCTGTTGTGAACTGTTAGATTGAACTTCCAGCACTTTTTCAAGCCAGTGAGGCATTTATATCCATTAAAGTGGGCACACTGATAGCAAAACCGAACCACTAAATAAAGAGAGGAAAGATTGAAAGCAGAGCTCTAGGGAAAGTTAAGTCTGCTTCAGAAGCCTACCCCAATATCAACATTTACACTGTAGAGGTGTAGACCTCACAAGATGGAAGTTGATACCCTTCCCAACTTCTGCCAGGGGTCCTTACTCCCTTGAGTGGGTGACAGCTATGACCACAAGGATTCAAGCCTCCTCCCCCATTCACCCAAGGCTGGAGGCAGAAAAAAACCGCAAGAGCAGTGAGTGAGGAGAGTAGAATATAGTCAGGGAGGGTAGAGAGACAATGTTTGAAAAAATCAGAAATGTCCCCTCTCATTGTGGCATTATTTATGCAAAAATTGCAAACCAACTACAACATACATTTCGATGTCAGGACTCTGTCTCCTGAAAAGAGAAAAAGAAAAAAAATCTCCTTAAGCCATTTTACAGCAGCCCAAAAAGTCAAGGTTAGAAGCCACCTCCCTTTCCTCCCCACATAGCCTCTCACCACCCATCACCGCCTCCCTCACCAGGCTTTACCTTCATCCATGAAGAGCATTGTGAATATGCCCAGCAGAAGCAACTGGAACATCCTCGCGCCCATTCCTGAGACAGTCCCAGAGGGAGGCTCCAGCTTTATTTATTCCCATCACCTGCCCTCGGGCATCCCACTAGATCACAGAACCATAAATTTCAGATGAAGCCGCCTGGATCCTCTCTACAATGTTCCCAGGAGAGGGTACACCCTGTGTGCATTTGTATTCCTCCAGATACTCAGAACTCATCCAGACACCCCACTTCATTTTATTAGGTCTAGTATAAGGTACTAGCTAATGCTGGTAGAGAATCTCTCTTGCTAGTCCCTCTTCACTTCACTTGTAGTTCTGGAAGTTGGCCTACAAAGAGCCTGTCTAACCCCACATCCACACGACAGCCTTTCACATACGACAAACCTGGGGTCACTGAGCATCTGTGAGGGAGTTGCTCAGTCCCTTTCAGGTATGACCATCCTGGACACTGGCCTCAGCATGACCTCCAGCGTACTACACCCCTCCCAAAGTGGGTCATCAGGACCAGAGCCTGACGCTCCAGATGTGGTCCGACGGGCCAGTGTAGCAGCCCTCCGAGAGATGGATGGGACAGTTCAAGACAGGGGGGTAAGAGGTTTAGATGATCTGTTTCCCTTGAGCTTTATTCATTAATTTGTCCAAGGGAGACAAAGACCAGAAATGATTATAGTGGGAGAGACTTACACTGGGGGTGATGGGGCGAGAGGAAGCCATATTTGGATTAGTCACTAGAAATGGGGTGTGATCGGGGGGAAGGAGCAGGGAGGCCTGGAAATGAGTTTTCCCATCAGTTCTCTGCCTTTGCCTCACTCCCTCCAGACAGCGCCACGCAGTTGTACCTTCCTCTTTCATCTACTAAGTGTCATTCGATTAGTGGGGCCTGCCGATGTGCTCATGGGTAAACAGGAAATATCTGCATGTGTGTGCAAAACTCTCTGACCACGCTGGCCACGTCCCTTTCCAGTTTTCTCGCACATGCTTAACCCAGTTTGTCACTCGCAGGCTTTTCCTTACTTATGTGTCTTGTCTCTTTCCCCTCTCAAGGACGAATGTGCCATGAATGCAGGACTTTCCTGGATTGTGTTCACTGCTTTCTCCTCAGCACCTAGAAAGATGCCTTGCACCTATCAGATAATCAAAACCAGCTGATGAAGACATGAATGCGGAGTGACTGTGGGGCCCATTGATCTTGAGTGGGCTCATTCCCAGAGCCAGAAACAGGCTACCCCAATGTGATCCTTTCCCTGCACATCTGGGATGGAAGGTTCAGGGTGCTACCTCCCTGCTATGTGATCTGAAACAAGTTATTCACTTCTCTGTGCCTCTGGGACCTCACAGGTGGAAACAAGGACTGCCAGAGGTACATCAGATGTAATTGTTGGGACTTAAGAAATTCACATATGGAGGGGCGCATGGGTGGCTCAGTCGGTCAGGCATCTGTGTTCGGCTTGGGTCACTGTCTCCGAGACCTGGGATCAAGCCCTGGGTCAGGTTCCCTGCTTGCCGGGGGAGTCTGCTTATCCCTTTCCCTCTGGCCTTCACCCCAACACATGCTTTCCCTCTCCCTCTCTGTCTCATAAATAAACAAAATCTTTAAAAAGAAAAAAGAAAAAAGAAAGAAAAGGAAGAAAAGAAATTCACATATGAATCATGGCCTGGAAGACCCTACTTGGTGTCAAAGGTTCTTTGGGCATATAGAGCACTTGATTCCTTTGAATTCTCTGAACAACCACATAGGTTAAAAAGAATTGACCTCATCTTCCAGTTGAAGTCCAAGGGCACTTGGAAAGGAACTGTTTTCCCCCAGGGAATAAGGTGCATATCTGTTTGATCAGGTGGGCCATTATCTTTCCTCTCTCCCATGCTCTTTCCTTCTCTTTACAATCTGGAGAAGGGTTTCAGGGCTGGAGATGACTGTGGGGAGAGAGGAAGGGAGAACAGGTAAGAAAAAGTCTGTCTCCATTAAAAATAAATAAATAAAAAAAGAATCTCTCTCTGCCTGGCAGAGACAACATTCACAAACTAAGTCCCACTAAAACTAGGGTGTCCCACAAGCCTGGCTGGGATCTATAAGACTTATGAGCCACGGTCTGGGAAGTAATTCCCACAGGGACCACATTCGTGAGTCTTGCATTTGGAACGTGTCAGACACAGGCACCAATCCATGGACAGAAGTCCTGAGGGTCTGAGTCGGGAGAACCAAGCTTATGCTTGGAAGCGAAGCACCCCATGTTCTGGCTGGGAAGATGCTCTTGCACTTGATCTGGGCAACCAGGGATGAAAATCTGCAGCGAATTCCAAACTTCGTGCAACGTGTCTCTCTCCTGTGTTCATCCGGGCATCTTTGAACAACATTCTACTGGGAGTCGATGTAACAGAAACTGTGCAAACACACCAAACTCCTACGAAGTACATAAAACTCCCTTTGTGCTTCCAAATCTGAGAACAACTGCGAACGTGTGCCGTGCCTCCATACAAGAATACTTCTGTGCATATACCACAAGTCCACGTTCGTAACAACCATCATCGTTCACACGGTATATATGAAGTTGTGATTTGTTATTGTGGAAAGTGCGCCTTTATCACCGGACCTGTCTTCCCCTCCTAGTAGGTGAGGCCCAGACATGGTGGGAGGTTCTGGAGCTGGTCCCCTGGTAAATCCCTTTACAAAGGTTAACACCCGACTCTGCCTTCCAGACTCAGCCAGAAGCTTTGGCCAGCTGCTTAGCCCTTCAACACCTCTCATCTGAAGATCTTAGTGTGGGCCCCAGACAGACCTTGGACACCTGTGGCCACCTCTCCTTCCCACAGATAGAGAGGATGTGCTCTGTAGCCATTCTTTCCTCCCCCGTCTCTATCTGAGGCCTTGGAAACAGGTTCCCAGCCCTCCCCCCTCGTGGGGCTGAGAGTCTGCACCTTCTCCCCTCCTCTGGCCCCCATTCAAAGCCTTTCCACCCTGCTTCCCCTTCCTCCATGGGAGATTGGAGGACATGCTGTCCTGCTCCTGCCCTGCCCAGGGGTTCTCCCTGTACCCAAGCCCTATGTCTGTACACGGAGGAGAAGGTAATGGACTTGAGGCCACATTCGGCTCCTTTGTAGCCAGCCCAAGCTTGGGCTCACCTTGCCCCTGCAGGAGGACAGTGAAAGGGCAGGGAATGCAGGGAAAAGAAAATAAAAACAGAACCCACCTCTGACCCCACCACCCCGAACCCATAGATAGTCTCTGCATTCAGCAATACCCTCTTCCATCAGTTCTGCCAACCTCCAACAAGCACTTCCCCTGGCCCTGCTCTGCAAGGAGCCCACCCGAGAGTGGGATCATCTGGTTCCAGGTGAGGCCGTGAGAAGACGGAGACTTGCTGTATTACAGGGCTCCCTCCGAGCTCCCACACAGGCAGGAAGAAGGAAGTGTGTCATGGATGTCCAGTCCCATTTCTTCTCCGTGACCGTTTTTTCTGCACATGATGGCAAACCTGCCTCACTCCCAGGCCCGCAGGGGACATAGGGTCTGGCTGACTAGCTCTCCTGGCCTGCAGTCCACCTAGGCCTGCCTCAGACCCACGCTCCCCCGAGCGGCTGGACCCACCCCACCACACTGCCCTGCAGGCCTGGGTCTCACCCCAGAAACCCTTGCCCCCTCCCCCATACTCAACCCAAATCAGCCTCCTGACCTAGCCCCACTTCCCTCCTTTAACTGTCCTCCAGACTTTCTAGCTGTGGGCAGCCTGGAAGGTACCATTTTCTCAAATGAGTCAGTGAGTTGGGCATAGAAGCCACAGAGCCCCATGTCTTTCTTTTATGCCTAAGAGACAGGACGGAACTGAAATTTCACCAGAGCGTCAAAGCAAAGGGAGATCCTGATCTGCGTCCTCTCAGCTGTCAGTTCAGGGATCGTGTCTGACCAATGACAGAAGTAAGGAATAGGAATTTGGGGTCAGAAATGGATTCCGGGTCACCCCTTCTCGTTAGTTCAGCTCCTACCACAGGTGCTGCTTAAGACCTTAAATCACCTAACATAGTTGACAGGGGATCGACTGTGGGGAGGCCAGGAGTAACAGTGGACTTCTTCACTGGGACTCCTCCTAAAGAAAGGGGATCCTTCTTACACTGTTGGTGGGAATGCAAGTTGGTTCAGCCACTTTGGAAAACAGTGTGGAGGTCCCTTAAAAAGTTAAAAATAGAGCTACCCTATGATCCAGCAATTGCACTACTGGGTATTTACCCCAAAGATACAGACGTAGTGAGGAGAATATGCACCCTAGTGTTCATAGCAGCATTGTCCACAATAGCTAAATTGTGGAAGGAGCCGAGATGCCCTTCAACAGACAAATGGATAAAGAAGATGTGGTCCATATATACAATGGAGTATTACTCAGCCATCAGAAAGAACGATTACCCACATTTGCAGCAACATGGATGGGACTGGAGGAGATTATGCTAAGTGATATAAGTCAAGCAGAGAAAGGCAATTATCATATGGTTTCACTCATTTATGGAACATAAGAAATAGCAGGAAGATCGGTAGGAGAAGGAAGGGAAGAACGAAGGGGAGTAAACAGAAGGGGGAATGAACCACGAGAGACTATGGACTCTGGGAAACAAACTGAGGGCTTCGGGCGGGGTGGGGGGGGATTGGGATAGGCTGGTGATGGGTATTAAGGAGGGCACATATTGCATGGTGCACTGGGTGTTATATGCAAATAATGAATCATGGAACACTACATCAAAAACTAAGGATGTACTGTATGGTGACTAACATAATAAAAAAATCATTATTTAAAAAAAAAAAGGACTCCTCCGAAAGCTTTCTGCGTGACCCCCTTTCCCGAGGCATTTCTTAGATGAAGTCAGCAGGCTCTCAGTCTCCAAGGCAGAGAGGGCTTTGCCCTGAGGCCCTTCCCTGAAGCCCTGTTCCAGTGCCCCAGCCTACTGCCTTCCAGCCCCTCGCCCTGGTCATTGCCCATCACATTTTGGAGTGATGAGTACAGGATGGGAGGCTCCTGTCAGCCACCCCCAAACAGCAGTTCTCGACCAATTTCCAGGACTGAGTCAGAGTATATGCTCATATGCACGTCCTTTTTTTCTTTTCTGAATTTGTATTCAAATTCTAGTTAGTTAACATATGGTGTAAAATTGGTTTCAGGAGTAGAATTTAGTGATCCATCACTTATATATAACACCTAGTGCTCAACGCAAGTGCCCTCCTTAACACTCATCGCTCATTCAGGGCTTCCCTCTACAGGCTGCTGGGACATTGACAAGTCAGGCTGGAGAAGAGGGGAGTGAAGTCCCCTAGCTGTCACTTCCGTCTGTTCTCATCTACCAATGAAAACCCAGGTGTGATGCACAGCTTATAGAGAACATTGACCCAGGTTCACACAAATTTGTTATAGAGTTATACTGGGGAAAGGTGGACCCACCACTGTGCAACGTAACTGAATGAAATTCATTATTTCTATTTCCCCAAGCAAAAGTGAACAGAATGTTCTGTCTTACATGTTCCTGTAATGCCAAAGCACAAGAACATAACTGAGGTAAGATAATGGAAGATTTCGGTATGTGAGAATCTCGGGAGCCACACACACCCCCGAAGCCTGAGTAGGTGGCGGATGACTCAGCCAGCAGACTACCCTCAGAGGTCAGCTGTCCAAAGAGGGCCATAGCCCAGGGGCTGCAGCTGGGGCCCTGCCATGGCAGGAAGACAAACCTGGCGGCGGGGCTAGTGTAGGAGTGGCCTGCTAAAGTCAAACTATCTCTGAGGCCTGTATTTGTCTCATCTGGGAGTAAGCCATAAGGTCAAGAACAGTTTCTTCTAGAATGGCCTTTGAAGTCAGGGACTCAGGTGCAGAACAGACTGGCTTCTCTCAGATGAGTGAGCAGCCAGGAAATCAACAGAGTTCTGATTTATCCTAACAAGGTGAGATCTAGAGTTCTACAAGGAAGCATGACCAAAAACTGAAGAAATATCCAAAGGATTGTGTAAATCCCTAAAAAGATTTCAATTGAATTGTTCTGGGCATGTTCTCCTTGTATCTCTTCCCCCGTCTCCAGGATCTCCCCCTCCTTTTGTGATTTTCTGGGAATTTCCAAGTGCCTTTCTCGATGCCAAACTCTTAGGCACGCATACTTTCTTCTAGAAGGCATAAAAAGGCTAGTTCAGGATTATTAGAAAGGACTCTATTCCCAGAGCAAGCCCAGAGTCAGGCACAGCTTCCAGCATTTTGAATGCTGAGTCAATTCCACCAACTTCCTTTTTGCTTTCCCAAAGGCCTGACCCTGGGTCTTTCAAATCTCCCTATTTTGGGAGAGACAAAATTCAGCTCTTCAACTCCTCCCACAATGAGTGGCTGCATGAGAGCATCCAAGTCAGAGAAAGACTGGTCACAGAGGGGCACAAGTCTTAAATGCTGTGCTTCTGGCATATATAATGGCACGCTGTGCGCTGCTCACCTTCCGGGGTCTCACTGGGTGACACTACAGCAACCTCTGTTTTGTATCCCTGCCTGTACTGCCTGACCTTTCTTTCTTGACAGGGACTTTTCTAACTAATAATATGCCTCTTCCCACTGAAACTGGGGTGCAGCAGGGGTCATATTAACGATAGTTTCTTCTCCTATGCTTACCTGGCTGCCGAAGGGGAGGACTTCTGGGCCACAAATTGTTCCTATTATTACAAACAACACGTTCTGCCCTAGGGCACAGAGACCATTTAAGAATCAAAACTGTTTAGTCTCTGGACAGCCAAGTTCTATAAATTTAAAGCAGCTCCTCTGGAAGCTTTTGATTGCATAAGAAAGTTTGGATGGTCTGATAATCACTGAGTTACAAACGTTTATATAAGTGCAAGAGCAGCCCCCATCTCTACGTTTCTGATTTGTGAGGTGAGAATAATGATTCATCTTGCTGTCTCCCTTCTTTCAAAGAGAATATTAAGAATATCCACTCTTAAAATGTGGTTCAAAAAATAGCAGTTTCAGGATTTCAGCCAGGTCTTTTTTGCAGCCATGGGCTGGCAATCAATCACCAGAGACTCTTGCTTGAAAAAGATAGGATCTGCTAAGCAGGGAGACCGCTTCTCCCTCTCCCTCTCCCTCCGCCCTCCTACCCTGCTCCTGTTCCCTCTCTCTCTTCCTCTCTCTCAGATAAATAAAATAAACCTTAAAAAAAAAGGAAAATAATTACACTAACTATAGTATAAATTCATACTTGTAATTGAGTTAATTAAAAAATAACTATACTAACCTCATGGGGATTTTGTGACAATGAAATGTGATGATTCCTGTAAATGGTTTAGAATAGTGTCTACTACAAGAATATGTTCATTAGATGTTATGATTATGATTAGCACAGCTGGCCCTTGAACACCGTGGAGGTTAGTGGCACCAACCCACTAACAGTGGGAAATATGCATATAACGTGGACTACCCCAAACTTAACTACTAATAGCCTACCACTGACTGAAAGCCTTACTGATAATATAAATAGTTGCTTAATACATTTTGTGCATCATATGCACTATTTACTGTATTCTTACAGTAAAGGTAGAGAAAAGGAAATGTTATTAAGAAAAACATAAGGAAGACAAAATCCATTTACGGTACGATAGGTATGCTTATTGAAAAGAGTCTGCATGTAGGTGCAGTTCAAACTCGTGTTGTTCAAGAGTCAGCTATACAGCCAAGGAATTCTAGGACATGGCTAAGATCTAGTTGGGTAAGAGTTCCAATGGCGCTGATGCGAACATGGACCATCAGCAACCGCATTTAACAGGCAGAGAAGTGAAGGTGATAATACAAATCCCCTTTGCTCTCAAATAAACGTGCAAGAGAAGCCTTCTAAAGCCTCCCCTTCGGCAGCCAGGTAAAGCCTTCTAAAGCCTGTTGACAAGGAGCACAGATGCAAAGCCCAGGGAGATGTTCGAATCGCTCCTGGATCAAGGCACTGAAGTGGTCAGCCCTGGGGTCAAGGGGCAGCCAAGAGTGAGAGGAAGCCTCTGAGATCTGGATTAGACATGGCCTATGTTCCAAAGCATCTGATGACAACCCCTTAACAGCCCTGGGATGAGTATCTGGTCTTACAAATAGGAGCAGGTATCAACACGTTCCATTTCTGACCACTTATCTGAGAGAGAAAAAAATTCTCTGTGTAGTTACAGAAGTTTGAGAAATGGTGTTACCTAGGCAGAGGGGAGAGGGCAACGCGCACAGCACTGAGGAGAGTGATGGCTAATGGTTTTCTCGGTAACTATCATTATGGAAATTTAGATTTCTGAAGAGCTCTGATAATCTCTCACTGTTAATCTGAAAATATGTAAGGTTTAGAACTGACATCCTAGGCTTAAGCTTAGCTTTCTTTCTTAATTTAATTTTTTATATTTTATTTTGTACTGCATTGTATTGCATTTTTTCATCATGGTAAGTGTACTCTATAATCCCCATCACCTATTTTACCCATCCCCCACTCAGCTCCCCTCTGCTAACCATCAGTTGTTTTTCTAGTTAAGAGTCTGTTCCATGGTTTGTTTCTCTTCTTTTCCTTTGCAAGTTTGTTTTGTTTCTTAAATTCCATATATGAGTGAAATCCTATGGTACCTGTCTTTCTCTTATTTTGGTTAATATTCCTCCCAGCCTTGCCCAAAGGGACCTATGGCCATTTACCAGGGGAACTGTGCACTGGGGAAAAGGAAATATTCAAACCTTTCAGGGATTATTAGAAACTGGCCCTGAGTTGACACAAATTCCAAGAGACCCAAAACATGACTGTGGCCCACCAGTCAGAGTAGGGGCTTAGGAAAGTGATCAATTGAGTTTTAGCTCAGCTACATCTCATAGTGGGTCCAGTGGGTCCCTGAACCTTCCTGTGTTTACTTTTACAACTTCAAAATGCATACTTGGAATAGACATACTTAGCTGGCAGAAGTGTTTACTTTTAAAATTTCAAAATGCATACTTGGAATAGACATACTTAGCTGGCAGAAGCCCTTCATTCGTTCCCTGAATATGGAGTGAAAGCTATTATGGCAGGAAAGGTCAAACAGAAGCCATTAAAAATGGCTCTACCTAGGAAAATGGTAAACCAAAAGTAATTCTCAGGAGGACTGCAGAGATTAGTGCCAATATCGAGGACGCGAAGGATGCAGAGGCAGTGATTCCCACCATGTCCCCATTCAACTCTCCTAATTGGCCTGTGCAGATGACAGATGGACTTGGATAATGGCTGTGGTTTATTATAATTTTAATCAGGTGGTGACTCCAACTGCAGCTGCTGTACCAGATGTGGTTTGATTGCCTGAGGAAATTAACACATCCCCTGGTACCTGGGGTGTAGCTATTGATCTGGCAAACATTTTTTTCTCCATACCTGTCTACACACCCACCAGAAGCAGTTTGATTTCAACTGGCAAGGCCAGAAATACATCTTTACTGTCCTACCTCTTTGGTAAAACAACTCTCCAGCCCTGTGTCAATTTAGTTTCTAGGGGATCTTTATTGCCTTTCCCCTCCAAGAGATATCACACTGGTCCTATTACAGTGACAACATAATGCTAAATGGTCCTAGAGAGCAAGCAGAAGCAAGTATTCCAGACATATTGGTAAAACATTTGCATGTCAGAAGGAATAAGTCCAACAAAAATTCAGGAGCCTTCTACCTCAGTGAAATTTCTAGGGGTTCAGTGACATGAGACATGTTGAGATATCCCTTCCAAGGTGAAGGATAAGTTCACTGTTTTATCAGGCCCCTCCTACAACACAAAACGAGGTATATTGGCTTGTGCGTGTCTTGGATTTGGGAGGCAACATATTCCTCATTTGGGTGTACTAATCTTGCCCATTTGCTGAGTAACCAAAAAGCTGCCAGATATGAGCGAGGCCCAGAAAAGAGAAGGCCCTGCAACAGTTCCAGGCTGCCGTACAAGCTGCTCTGCCCCACGGCCATCCAATCAGCACATCCAATGGCATAGAAGGTGGCAGTGGCAGACAGGGATGCTGTTTGGAGCCCCTGGCAGGCACGTATAGCTCAACTGCAGCACAGGCCCTTAGAATTTTGGAGCAAGGCCTGGCCATCCTCTGCAGATAACTGCTCTCCTGTTTAGACTAGCTCTTGGCCTGCTACTAGGCCTCAGTAGAAACTAAACACTTGACCATGGGACACCAAGTTACCATGAGACCTGAGCTGCCCAGCACAAACTGGACGTTATCTGACCCACCTGCTGACTTTTAGTTCTATTAAATTATATTTACACAGTTCTTCTGATTTTGGTCAAAGTGGTTTAACAGGGGCCAGATTTACCCTCCTGCCTAAAGCAAATTAAAAAATGAATAGATGACAATACATGGGTCCCAAGGCATTGGATATGAGGCAATGTAGGTCACCGATTCCTGAGGCATGGAAAATAAATGAGGTGAGCTCTATGACTGCCCCAGCTTATACCTGAAGAGTTCACAGGCTGTAGAAGTGTGCCTGAGTCGAAGAGACAAAACTGACAGTCTGGGAGGACCAAGGCGGCTGGCTAAGAGCTTATAGAGCTCTACATCAAACTATACAGAGCATACATCAAACAAAAAACTAACAGAATTGAAGGAATAGACAAAGCCACAATTGTAGCTAAAGATTTCAACATCTTTCTCTCAAAAACGGATAAAACAACTAGGCAAAAAATTTAGCAACACCACAATCAACCGAAAGGATCCAACTGACATTTACAGAACCCTTCAACCAATAAGAACGCAGGTGCACAGAGAACATATACCAAGGTATGCCACATCTGGGCCACAAACAAATCTAAACAAATTTAAAAAACTTGAGCTCAAAGTGCATCCTCCAATGACAATGGAATCAAACCAGAAACTTGTAACAAAAAGATATTGAGAAAATCTACACTCAAAAACTAAACAATTCTTAATAATCCATAGATCAAATAAATAAGTAAATAATCCGTAGATCAAAGAGGACGTTTCAAGGGAAAAATTTTTAAATGCATTGAATTGAACGAAAATTAAAATATGTCAAAATCTGTAGAAAGGAGCTAATGCAGTGCTCCTTTTATAGATCCCTTTAAAACACTAAACACATACATCTGAAAAGAGGGAAAGTTATATATTAATATTCTAAGCTCCCATCTCAAGGACCTAGGAAAACAAGGGCAAATTAAACCCTAAGCAGAAGGAAGGAAATAATAAGAGAAAAAAATCAATGAAAATGAAAACAGAAAAACAACTGGGGGGAAAAAAAAGCTGATTAAGGTCTACAAATTTTAGAAACCTCTAGTAAGACTGATAAAATAGAGAAGAAATATATTTCCAGTATCAGGAATGAAGCATGAGATATCACTGCAGACCTTGCTGACATAAAAAAGATAATAAGGTAATACTATGAACTACTCTATACAAATAAATTTGACAACTTAGACAAAAAGGACCAATTTCTCAAAAATTACAGACTACTTCAACTCACCCAACAGGAAATTATTTTAATAGTTTGTAACTATTTAAACAAGCCTTACCACCAATCTTTCACAAACTGTTCCAAAAAATTAAAGAGAAAGTCCTTCACATCTTATTCTATGAGGCCAGTATTACTCTGATATTAAAACCAGACAAAAAACAGTATAGAAAAGAAAACCATTACAGACTTGTCAAATCATATGTTGTACACCTAAAACTAATGTTACATTGTATGCTAACTATACTTAGCTAAAAAATGAAATAAAATAAAAAGAAATTATTGACCACTACCTCACATGCACAGAAATGCAAAAAAACCCCTCTAACAGATATTAGCAAATAGAATCCAGTAGTATATAAAAAGAATTATGCACCATGACCAAGTGGGGTTTATTCTGGGAAGCAAGACTGGTTCAACATTCAAAAATCAATATAATCTACCATATTAACAGGTTAAGGAAGAAAAAATCATATAATACCAATCAATTCAGAAAAAGCATTTAATAAAATTCAAAACCCATTCATGATTAAAAAAAATAAACTCTCAGAAAAATAAAACTAGAGGGGACCTTCTTCAGCTTAATAAAGAGTGTACACACACACACACACACACACACAACCTTGCAGATAACATTATGCTTAATGGTGAAAAACTAAATGCTCTCACCTTAAGATTGGGAACAAGGCAAGGATATTTATTTTCTTTCACCACTCTTAACAAATATAATGCTGGAAGTTCTACACAGTGCAATAACACAAGAAAAGGAAGTAAATGGACTACAGATTGGAAAATAAGAAATAAAACTGTCCCTATTGGCAGAGAATATGATTGTTCATGTAGAAATTCCCAAAGAATCTACCTAAATAAATAAATAAATAAGAACTAATAAGCAAATTCAGCAAGGCTGCAGATACAGGATAAATACATAAAAAACTGTTATATTTCTGAACACTAACAATGAATATGTGAATATCAAAATTTAAAACATAATACCATGCATCACTGCATAAAAAAAATGAAATACTAAGTTGTAAATCTAACAAAACACAGTCAAGGCTTATTTGCTGAAAACAACAAAACACTGATGAAAGATATCAAAGAAGATCTAAACAAAATGAAAACATACCATATTCATAGATTCAAAGATTCAAAATAGTACAAATGTCAATTCTTCCCATTATGATATATAGATTTAACACATTTCCTATCAAAATTTCAGAAAGATTTCTTATAGCTATAGACTAGACTATTATAAAATTTATATAAAAAGGCAAACAAACTAGAATAGCCAGCTAGAACAATTTTAAAAAATAATAAGGCAGGAGGAACCTGATTTCAAGACTTTTCACATATTTATAGGAATGAAAACTGTGAGATAATGGTGGAGGGACAGACACACAGATCAATAAAACAGAACAGAGATGCCAGAAATAGACTAACATCATTATGCCCAACTGATTTTTGACAAAAGGACCAAAGCAATTCAATGAAGGAAACCTTTTCAACAAATGATACTGGAATAAATGAACATTCATAGGAAAAACAAAATTCAACCTAAGTCTTACACTTAATACAAAAATTAACTCAGAATGGATCACAGATTTAAATATGAAATGTAAAACTGTAAAACTTTAAAAAATATATTTGGGCTCTAGGGCTAAGAAAAGAGTTTTTAGACTGGAGACTAAATGTATGATCCATAAAAGGGAAAGTTGACAAAATGGACTTAATCAAAATGTAAAACTTTTGCTTGGTGAAAGACCCTATTAAGGGGGTGAAAGACAAGCTACAGAGTAGAACATATGCGTAAACCACATACAATTGACTCTTCAACAACACGGGGGCTAGGGGCACCAACTTCCCACACAGTCGCAAATCTGCATGTTAACTTTTGATTCCCCAAAACCTTAACTAGTAATAGCCTACTGTTGAACATAAGCCTTACTGATAACATAAACCATTGATTAACACATACTTTGAATGTTACATGTATTATATGCTGTAGTCTTACAATACAGTAAGCTAGAGAAAAGAAAATACTAAGAAAATCATAAGAAAATATATATTTACAGTACTATATTTATATTTTTAAAAACCCTACATTATCAGTTGGCCTGTACAGTCTAAATCTATGTTGTTCAAGAATCAACTGCACTATACACTATTTATAATGCAGCCAATTATTACTTGGTAGACACTATGCTAAGATGCATTTCCCCATTTAATTTTCACAACAACCATATGAAGGAAGTCAGATTATCATCTCATTTTAAAAGTGAGAAAATCGAATCAAAGAAAGGCTATATAACTTGCCCAAGGCACAAAACTAGGGAGTGGAAGAGTCAGAATTTGAGCCCAGATAATATGACCTCAGAGCCTACACTCTTAACTACTATGCCATATCCTTCCATATCATTCAATGTGTTACTGAAGGAATCTGAAAATGAAATAATTAGGGTTGAACTAGTGATTAGTTGTAAAAAGGAAATGGAAGTGAGAGAGATGAGGCTTTAAAAGGAAATAAATGGCAGAACTTAATACCTGTAAGATATATGGGGATGAGAAAGAGTAAAAAATGATCATTTCTTAAGTGTTGGAAGCCTGGGGAAATGATACCACTGAAAGGAATATGGATATCATAAGAGTGAATCCAGAGGGAAATGATGAATAGTATTTTAGTTATGTTATATTTGAGAAGGAAAAGATATTCATGTAGAAATCTTAGTACACAGCTAAGATAAATTTTAGAAACCAGGAAAGAGGTAAGAGTTGGAAATAAAGATTTTAAAATTATCTCACATAAAATGAGTAGTGGAAGCAATAAAACTATTAAGCTCTCGGGGCACCTGGGTGGCTCAGTCAGTTAAGCATCCGACTCTTGATTTCAGCTCTGGTCATGATCTCATGGTTGTCAGACTGAGCCCCACACCAGCCTCTGCACTCAGTGGGGAGTCTGCTTCAGATTCTCTCCTTCTCCATCTGCCCCCCTCCCCGTCTCTCTCTCAAATAAAGAAATAAATCTTAAAAAAACAAAAACTATTAAACTCTGCAAGGGGGAAAAAAAGGACAATACTTTGGAAATGAGCAACAGTTGAGAGGCAGAAGACGAGAGGTAAGAGGAGAATCATGACAGGGTAGTAGTCTCAAAGAGTTTACCAGATGAGTTTCAAGAAGAGAGTAGGCTGCCTTTGCTTTTCATTCTATATTCTGTCCTGGAAGATCTCATTCTCATCCATTATTTAAATAACTATCCACCCACACACAAATATCATAAGACCATACCTTGCATTTAACTTCTTCACTCAGATTTCTAACTGCCTGATTTTACCCCTACCTGGATGTCTTAAGGGCATCTCAAATTCACCATGCCCCAAATCTAACTCTCTCAAAATATAGTCTTCTTCCAGTATTCCCTATCTCAGAAAATGGCATCCAGTTGCAAAACTTAGAAACCTACAAATAATCCATGACCTCTTTCATATATCAACCCTAGCCAATTCATGGTCATGTCATTTAGGGTTTTATCCACTAAATCTATCTGTCCTCTTCTTGCTATCTCTGGCTATTAACATCCTAGCCTAAGCCACCACCATCTACTGCCTAGAATACCACAACTGCCTCCAATTTGGATTTCACATGATCTTGTCCCCCTCAAATGCATTCTCCTCAATGCAGCCAAGATAACATTACAAATGCACACCTGAGTATGTCACATAGCACATCCCAATCTTCATTTTAGTGAGTTTCCATAGTTCTTAGGATAAAGATCGAATTCTTTATCTTGGCCTACATGACC
This sequence comes from Ursus maritimus, assembly GCF_017311325.1. Classification (NCBI taxonomy): domain Eukaryota; kingdom Metazoa; phylum Chordata; class Mammalia; order Carnivora; family Ursidae; genus Ursus; species Ursus maritimus. Next base: position 42,787,106 of record NW_024424008.1, on the reverse strand, counting down.
TACATAATCTGGCCCTTGCCTACTTCTCCAGTCTTATCTCTACCCTGTCTTTTTGTTTGTCTTTTTTCAATTTCTTGAATGTACCAAGCTTCCACCCCCAAAAGGCCTTTGCAAATGCTTTTTTCTAGGCCTAGAAATCTTTCACCCGATCTCTCCCCTCCACATTTCCTCTACTCATCCATTAGCTCTTTGTTCAGTGGCACTATGTTAAATCTCCCCATTTTAGATGCTTTTATTAGACCATTTGCTTCTCCTTACCACTGAACACAGTTGTAATTTTACAATAATTTGTGATTGTTTGATAAATGTCATTTTCTTCAGTCCAACTAGAAGCTTCATAAGGGAGGGGGGGCATTTTTTATTCATCATCAAATCACTAAGACACATAGCACAGTACCTAACATAGGTATTGTGAAACCGAATAAAGGATACCTCATTTAAAATGGAGCTAAGAGGCCACAACAGGAAGGTCTCATGTCCCACCACTACTCCCTGTCAGTTGTAGATCCCCAATAAGAAGAGTTGTGTCTTGCATTCCCACCAAAAAGCAGTTTATACTTGACTACCCCGGAAAGAGGAAGGAGGCTTTTACTATATAGATGCCTGGCAACAGCCTAGCCAATGAGAGACTGTCACAACTCAGCCAATGAAAATCCACAATACTTCAAATTCCCAATGTACTCCAATAAACATTTTGCTTAAAACAGCCCCTCCCAACTTCCTCCTTTTGTTTATAAAAGAACATACCTTTCCTTTGTTCTCTGTACTTGCCCATCATTTTGCTATACCTTAGCATGTCCCGAGTTAGCAATCCCCTGCTATTCCCAAATAAACACATCTTGGCTGGCAAAATAACTGACAGTTTTAAGGTTAACAGTGTTCAATAAATATTTACTGAATACATTATCAATCTCAAAAAAATAAAAAAGAATGGGAACTGTGCAAAACTGGAGACGACCGTTAAGAAGATCATTAGCAACATCTGAGAGTACAGTTTGAATATATTGATGAGGGCGGCACAACAGCAATGAGAACAGAGTCGAGAAGCTGGGCAAGTACGCTGGCAGAAGAGGGGCAGCAGCATCCAAACGGCTGTTTTCATTTTGCTGTTCTTTAGGCCAGTGTTCTCTGTATTTCCAAGATTAAAAGAAGGACAAACTGCAAATGTCAGAGACAGGAGATAATGAGTCAGAAAAGAGAGGGCTAGAATTGAAGGAGTTTGAAAATGTCAACAAAGGGGTGAGGTAAGCAAACATATCATAAAGGGGATTAACTTAAGCATGGCAGTATAGCCAGTTGAAAGTAATATTTCAGTGCAAAGATAACGATGCTGCTGGGTTAATAGACAGCTAAACCTAAGCAGGGAAAGCATCTGAAAGAGAGCTGTGTTACAACCAGAAGGTAAGGAAACCATATTAAACTGCATTAATCAGCATAATCCAGATTATGGGAAACTCCATAGGACCAACAACATGGTTCCTTCAACAAACTGCACAAGAAAGTGGAGGAGGAACTTTTTTAAAAGAAACTTAAAAGATCAACCAATCTACTTGATTGGATCCTGGTTCAGAAAACAAAGTAAAGAAAAAAAATGAGACAAGTCGAAAATCTAACACTGGCTATTTGATAATACTAAGGAAATACCTTAGATATTTTAGGTGTGATAATAGTATTGTGGTTATGCTTTTAAAAAGGTCTTTTTTAAAGAAATCATACTGTAATACATTAATAGATTTCAGATGCCTGATATTTGCTTCAAAAGAATACAAAAGGAGTTATGTGGATAGTGATATAGAAGCAACAAGATTGATCATGAATTAATTATTGGAACTAGGCACTAAGTTCATGGGGCTTCCTTATATACAATTTTGTGTGTGTGTTTGAAGTTTCCTTGATGTTTTTAAGGATGCAGTTTGGTTTTCAAGAATAGAATTTTCTTCCATATACTTTATTTTAGATGGCCTTGGTTAAGATTTTTGACGTGGGTTCAATGGATTTCAGAGAATCATGAAGATTATTAAATCAGATCTAGGCAAAGTTGGAGCATGAAGTGATCCACCAAAAAACAAGGATTGTGTTGAACAGAAGATACCACTTGAAACGTGACAGGAGATAGATCCTTCAGATTGTTATGGATTAAAGGTTTTCAAAGACCAAACTTTGTCATAAAAGATAACAAGAAAATAATTGGCGGTGAAGATAAGGAGCATGTTGAATGATCAAAGCAGTAGCTAAGAAAAATGACAGTGCTCTTGTTTCTAAGACACATTGATTGCAGAGATTTGATGTCAAAAAGTCATACAGGTGTGAGATGACCAAACTAGAACAAGGAATATTTGCTTATGAGGAAAGAATAGAATGTGTGGCACTAAAGTAGTGTTGATAGTGGAAATCTACGCATAGGGTCATTCAAAACTTTACAGCCCACCATCTGCCATCTTGTTTATTCCTTTTTCTTCCTCCCAACAAATCCAAAGTGACTTAGAGGTCGTGCAAAGGCCCTGAGACTAAGGGGTAAAAGTGTTTGGAGAAAAAGGATGAAATATTATCCTCTCCCTCTCACTGAATCTTGAATTTAAGAAATGATATAAATTTGTCAACCAGCACCTGCCTGTTTGTGTGAAGTGGGATACAGAACGCTCAGACGTGGAGGACAAATTGTTTAGCTATGTTGCAGGGCAGTGATCAGAATATTGAGTCGTGGGGACCTCTATGCATTTTCTTTTCTAGGTCTCATCCTCAGCGATCCTCAAAGCGGGTACATAACCAAAAAAAAAAGTTCTTAAAAATTAAGATATGGGCAGGGAGTAGACCAGAGCATTCCAGAGGAAAACCGCGAGCGCTGTTCTAGGAAGGAGGTCAGTGCGGCTGGAGCACAGGTGCAGAGTAACGTCGGTAGGGACAGGAGACACAGCAATGGGTCGGACAGCCTTGTGAGCCACACAAAGGTCTCAATGCGCGTCTGTGTTTTTAAACAGAACCTGCGTGGGTCAGACCGCAAGTAAACCTTCTGAAGAGAGGGATCGCTGGAAATGGCGCCAGGCGAGCCTCCCCCCCCCCCCCCCCCCCCCCCCCCCCCACACACACACCGGGGTCCGGAGTTGGGAAGGGTGGAGACGCCGTCCATTGAGGCGGACTAAACGCTAAGGTCGCCCCTGCCAAAACCCAGCCAACTAGCCGTTAACGAAGGTTAGAGAGTCCCCTCCTTCCCTACCCGTGCGCCTGCAGGCGACGCAAACACAGTTCCGGGTAACGAACCAGTCCAAGGGGAGGTTGGAGAATTTCCGAATCCACGCCTCAAATCCCGGGCTTCCTCCCGCCTGTGGGAGAAGGCGAAGCGAAAATGAGCACCAATCAGAATGTAGATGTGGAAGACGCTCGTCCTCAGAGCCAATAGGAGGGCTGAAAGGCGGTGCTGAGGGCTCGGGTTCGCTCTTCAGGTTTAAACGGCGACTGCGGGGCGGTTAACTGCGGCCTCGGCGCGTGGGCGGGCTGTGCGCCTGCGCGAGCTACGGGACGCTAACGGAGGCCTGCGGTGCTGTGCTAGCGGGGCGGCGGGGCTCGCTGCGACGAGCTGACCTCGGCGGGGCAGGTAAGCGGGCAGAGGCTGGAATAGGGGCTGCACGGGCCCAGGAGGGCCGGCCGTCCGCTGCTGTGGAGAGGTCGGGTTTTGAAAAGCGCGGAATGGGAGTTTCCCCCCTGGCGCGGCTGGGAAACGCCTGAGATCCCTACTGACCCCAGGTCTGCTGCTCCCCAAAGCAGGTGTAAGCTCTGTCGTGCTGTGCCCTTGGCGTGCCTGAGCCCCTCGAGTCACTTCGGGCGCCCGCGGCGCTCCCGGTTTTCACTGCCTGCCTGGTGGCTGCAGCGGCGGGCAGGTTCGTGGCCCNNNNGAGGGCGGCGGGGGGCGGTGCCGCCGAGGGAGCCAGGTTCCCTGGAGGCCGCGAGCATCCGAGGCGACAGCCACGCCCAGCGCTAGGTGGGCACACGATTGTCTTTGTTGTCGCGCGGGGACCAGAGTCTTCCCAAGCCCTGGTTACTCCCTTTGTGAACTCCTGGGTGTAACCGTGTGTGCACCTCTCTCCCTAATGAGTTAGGATACCCCAGATGAAAATACACCTTTTTTTCTGATTATAAAGTTATACAGCCCCATTGTTTTTAGAGATAAATCCAAGAAGTACGAACGTATAAAGAAAAAAAGGGAAGAAAATACTAGATATTCCATCGGCCTCAGATAACCATACAAAAAACCCCACTTCATATTTGGGTTTCCTTCAGATATATTCATTACGAATATATACTTACATGATTATGCTTATAAAATATTTATTTTTATATAATTGTATATTTTGAATATAATAAAGCATATTCATTTAAAAAGTAGATTATGCCTTAGAATTTTCGGAACACATGCTTGTCAAATATAGATAGGTATTACCGTTTTTAATGGATGCATGGTATTTCTTGAAATTGCTGTACTGTACAATATATTATTTAACCAATACCCTAATGATGGATACTTGTTTTTCCAGCTTCTTCATCATAAAATAGGATGATGGTGGCTACAGGTATGTATACATGTTTGCATTCTTGTTCAGTTTATCTCCTTAGAGTAATTCTTGGAAGTGGATTATGGCTTGGAAATTGTGGTACAGTTTAAATTGTGATTCATAATGCTAAGCTGCCCTCTAGAAAAATTAATGTCCTCCCACCCATCCACACAGTGTAACCATGCTTATTTCTCCACCCTCTAACTGGCGCTGGATATTGAAAAATCTTACCAATCTAAAAGGGTATCTTAATGTTTTTATTTGTTATGAATGAGATTAAACATCCTTTTCTGTGTGTATTAGTCATTATTTCTTTGGTAAATCATCTGTCTTTCCCCTATTCTGGTTTGTGTACCTCTTAAGAGCTTTCTAAGAGGAGTTCGAATTTGTGATTTTGAACCTGTTAACAGGTGTTCCTGTTAACACTTGTTCTGTTAACAAGTGTAACGGTTGTTTCTTTGGATTAAGGTTGTCTTTTGTCAGTGTTTGTTTTGTTTTGTTCTAATGTTGTAGTTCTTTAAGCTGCTTGCTTACCTCCCCAGAGGTAGAGGAATTTGTTGTAACTCTGCAGTAGCCCCCCTGTAATGGTTAGAATCCAACTACTATTCCAGTTTAAAATCCTCCCCTTCCACCCTTGAAACCTTTTCACTTGCAACTACTAAGCCTGGGACACTGAGTTGCTCCAGATTTTTGAAGAGAAGGTGCTGTTGGGTATTTTGGTCAATATTACCAGAATCTGCAAAATATAAGCTGCTCTAGCTTCTGTGTGAAAGTTTCCCAAGTAAAGCGAAAGGATTATCAGGTCTTTATATTAAACATAAAGAATTTACAGTTACCTGTGGGCCTTACTAAAGTTTATATTTTGTTATTTACAAATACCCATCTTCATACATTCAAGAAAAAGAATGGAGTGTGCCATAATTTAACTGCAAAGAAGATAACAGGTTAATCACTGTGAAGTATAGTACACATGCCCTAAAAAATCTCTTTGGGCTTTAGTGTTGGAGATCCTCCTAGCCCGGACAGAATGCTATTCCATTTCTGTCCCTGCTTCATTGTTTATCTTTTTATTAGGTAGTTTTGTATTGCATGAACGTTGAAATAAATGGTGTAATACTTTTCATAAAGAACCATTTTATTTACTATATATGTATAATGTTACATATAATATATATTACATGTTATATATTCATATATAATGTGTATAATGTCATTTCAACTTCACCACCTATTGGAATAATTCCATTTTTCCAATGAAGAAAGGAAGATCTAAGGCCTACTTCTAATGTTTATTTAGTTCCTACCTTGAGTCAGAAGCTCAAATTTATAAATTTGATAAATATTACCTCAGATAATTTAGGTACTTTTGCAAAGTTACATTTTGGGATTCATCATTGTTTCATCTATGATGATTTTCTTGAGTTGATCTATGGTAACTCCCAAAGACATTATCACTAAATGCTGCTTCTACTAGATTTGATAGTATAGTCTAGTTAACCTTGAAAGGATTTTACTTAAGATGTAGGACCTTGATCCTCTCACTCCTTTGCTTCTATAGAATCTGCCAAGCATGGCTTTTTAGTGTTTTTTTGTCCCATGTATCATCTCTTTAGAGTTGATGTTTTTTAAATAGTGATTTCATAAACTGTTCTTTTTCCAGGTTTTTCTTCAACTCAAAAACTAATGGCAGTGGAGATACACTGAAATCAGGTAGGAAGTTGAAAAAATGAAATGCTTTGGTTTGTCCTTAACATGTGAAAGTGAGGATGTTCTACTATATTCAGTGATTACACTGAAAAAGATCCTTACATCAAAATTAAAGAAGAAAGCAATACTTTAAGAACATTCAGGGTATTAGGAAAATTTGGCAAATCAGGTTCCAAAAACCAATGACCTGATTCAAAATCCAGAGGACTTGGATTGTGCAATTGGCTAGTAAGAATAAACCTCAGTTATTTTGTACACTATTTTCCCATCTCTAAAATGAGGATCTTTTCCAGTTCCTACCCTGCTAGAATGTAAAAGCTATTATGTGTCTTCTTCAGTACTCCAAGGTCACTTGACTTTTCTTATACTATTTTACATCCTAAACCTGGAGTTTTTTCAGTGAAATCTTTTATCTGTGGCCCACCAGCTACTAAGCTTCTGTGGCACTGAACACAGCATCAGTTCAGTCTGTGTATGTTAATATTGTTTGTAATTGTCCCATATGTTGTCTTAGCTAGCAGCTTGAGGATATAAACCATACTTGTATCCCTGGGGTTTTGAACCTAAGTAGGAACAAACTGTTGATTGGTAAGTAAAACTTTGGATCTCGGACACATAATTATTTCATAAATGTACAGAAGTATTTCACTCTGCAGTGATGAAAATTAGTATCGAGGCAGGTCTGAGTTCATTTGATGTTTATTATTATTGTAATTGCTATAAGAGCTAATGTATCATTTTAAAAGAATTTTGAACTCTTTTGAATAAATATTGGTGTTAATATTTTGAGGGTTACTTATATTTGAGAACAAAGCCCCACCTTATTTTCCTGTCCCTTGCGTCTTAGATGTGCTTAAGTCTGAAACCTAGGTGTTATCCTGAAAGCCTCCCTACTTTTGAACCTCACATTCACTCAGCCATAAAACCCTGTTGCTTCTCCTTTCTTAATTTCAAATTCATCTACTTCTTTCCATCCCCCTTATTACAAATCTAGTCTAGGCCATCATCATCTAATTCCTTGATTACTCTAAGAGCCTCCTAACTGGTCCCACTGTCTTGCCCTCTTCCAGTTCACACCATATCCAGAGCAATATTTTTGCTACACAATTCTGGCTTGTATTTTTTTATTCCCCCAGTGGCCTCTCAAGATAAAAATCTAAGCTTTTTTAGGAAGGCTTACAGGACTCTACAAACATGATTCTTGCTTCCTTTTCTAAACTATGCTGTTGTCAGTGTCATGCCATAGACTCCTGTATTTACAATTACCTGCAGGCAAATGCTGCTCTCTCTCACGCTTTACACAAACTGCATCTTCTGCCTTGGACGCACTTAAAAAGTTCTGCTTCTTTATCCCCACTTTAACTGTCTCCCACTTCTTCTACAAGATTTAGCTTGGAAATCTCTTTATAAGAGTTTTCCTAAAACCACTACACCAGGGGGTGGTAAACTCCATGGCCTATTTTTATATGGCCCATGAACTAAGCTAAGAATGTTTTTTACATATGTAAAAGGTTGTGAAGAAGAAAAAGGGGGGGAACTGGATGGCTCAGTCACTTAAGCGACTGCCTTTGGCTCAGGTCATGATCCTGGGGTCCTAGGATCGAGTCCCGCATTGGGCTCCCTGCTCAAGGGGAGTCATCTTCTCCTTCTCTCTCCCCGCTGCTCATGCTCTCTCTTTCTCAAATAAATAAAATCTTAAAAAAAAAAAAAAAAGACTGTGTAACCAAGACAATTTGTGGCTCACAGCACTAGACTGATAAGCTTTATAAGAGATGCTGTGTTTTATTCAGTTAGGTCACTTTCAGGTAGTAGTGTGCCTTTCATAAACCAATGTACCAAATATTTAACTGATTAAAGTTCTTATTTTAAATTTCTCTCTTAAAAAATAAGACACTCAGGTAAAGCTCTTTACAAGAATTCAGATGAGTAGTGAGTACCTCATTTACTTTTTAAAAAGACAGCATAACAAATTAGACACTTGCAGGATCAGCCTTTAATGAATTTGAACACAAGGCACAGGTTTTCATGTGTATGTAAATCTCTCCATTTCACAATTGCTTTTTGCTGCTTCTATCTATTAATCCTTTTGGGGAGGAATGAGAATGTTTGAACTCTTAATTCAAGCTAGAACTTCCTTTATAGGGCTTAATGGTCATTGGGGTTGGGTTTTTTGTTTTGTTTTTTTTTTTTCAAAGAATCAATCATCTGAATTTTAAGGACTTCTTGCAGTACATATTATCTTGGATTTCTTTTCTGTTCACCTACCACTAAGTAGTTGTTGCCTCCCAGATCCTGTTATGGTTAACTGATGCTTCTAATTTCTGTATCAACACAGACTCTCTTTGTTGGCTTCTCCAAAAGAGTATTTTCTTCCTCCATTGTATCATTACAGTCCCTTTTCGCTTTCGTTTCTTCCTCATGGAATAAATGTGGGTGCTCGATGCGTCCCCTACGTACAAAATGTTGGATCCGGGATTCTAATCCTTGGCATTTAGGACGATCCATTAGGGGTTTATATGTGCGCATTTTCACTCCTTCTACAAAGGCACTGGTCTGCTTTATGACAGAGGGCTTAACATTTCTCCATTCTATCACTCCATCCATCTTTGGTCCTATAATATATACAATCAAATATTACATGGATGCTTTACCACAATAGAATCACCTCCAAACTTTATATAAATCTACCTCCCCCCATACCCATATAACTTTGGTTCAAGTAAATGTATCCAAGGATCTTCCTGTTATACCTGTCCCACAGGGGACTGCTACGGAGTCCAATCCTTGTAGCATGCTATACAGCATGTGCGTTTTAACAGCATGATTAGCCCATAGTTGTTGTAGATGGGTCACATTGAACTCCTGAACCTCCCGATCATAAATCCACTGGATATTTTCAAACTTACAATCATACAAGACTAGAGGAAATTCTACGGCCATACTAGAGAGAAAAAGAGACAAGAAACACAGCATGAAAATACACAGCAGCCATCCAACAGCCTTGTTTTTTAAGAACATGGTGGTGGGGAGGGTAGGTAATTGGGTTAAAAGGGGAAAAACTTTGTCAGTATTGACCAAAAGATAAGAAAATAAAAAAAGATCCCTAACCTTGAACAACTTTACCATGAAAAGAAAAAAACAACAAACCATGGATCAACTAGTTAGGCTTGATCTATATTAGGGTAAATTTCAGTGATAACAGGTCGCCGAGAGGTGAGCTAACTTACCTCAACCATAATGCTATAAAATTATTTTTTTTATTTTTCCAAACTTGTTACTTTTGTATGGTATGAAGTAAAAACTAGATTTCACTGCTTAGGAATGAATTGTTGGTCTATCTGACCTCAGCCTGCTCTCAAAAGAAAAGTCTGACTATTCTTCCCATCTTTCCTACCATTTTCAGACACTGAATATTAGGAAAAATTCAAAAGTACAATAGTATGACTACCCAATAATATAAAGCAAGGAAGATTTAATATGAATAGTTTGAATGCTCACTTTTAAACTTCACCGGAACCTAACAGTAATACCTCTCAACATAAATTCAGGGGAAAAAAACTTAGAAATGAATGTTACTTTATTTAAGGGGCCTGGTCCAAACACCTATTTCTTACTAATGGGACAGAACAAGGAGAGCATGTTCATAACATTCTGTAAGACAGGTGACCTAGTTAATGAGACAGTTGTTGGGAGAGGAAGATATGTTAACCTTTAATCATTTAAATTATTTAATATATTTAAAAGTATTCTAAAGACAACAATTGTTTTGGTTTTTTTGGTCTGTTTTGTTTTTAACTTACCTGTACTGAGGTTTCTGGGGGTTTTTCTCTATGTTCAGCAGCTCATCAATAATCTCTGGCTTCTCCATTCCTTGGCCAATCAGAAAAAGGATAGCCATCATACAGCGGACTTGATGATAAAGGAATGCCTGGCCAGTCACTTCAAACTGACACAACTGGAAAGGTTCTTGCCATGTCTCCTTATCCAGGCTCTGGCCCACTAGCTGTACTTGAGCAGACAGAATAGTCCTCTGAAAATTAATGACTCCATTGGCAACATCCATTTTACATAAGTTCCTAAAGTCATGTGTGCCAACATATTTCTGAGCTGCATAGTTCATGGTTACAATGTCTAAGTCAGCACGAGGGAAAAAATAGCGGTAAGTCCGCTCCAGACAGCTAAACCTAGCACTGAAGCTAGGTTCCACAGGGGCCCAGGCCAGTACACGGATGTCTGGAGGGAGTACCCGATTGAGAATGTGGGTATAGCGAATCTCTTTAGCAGCATCGCTGACTTCATCTTTTACATGAAAATCCTCTGAAGCTCTGCCCTTCAGAAAGTGAGAACGAAGGTCGAGAGAAATCACCTGTGGAATTAAAGAAAGATGTTTGTTTTGGAGACACAGTCTGCATTCTTAATACGTACACCTAAAATATGATGGTATTGCAATTGTTTTGAGAAAGAGTATAGGGGCCCTTACCTGTCCAAAGGCACTAACTCCTTTGTCTGTTCGCCCACACCGGTGATAGTTGGATGTCTGTCTGCTTTCTACTAGTCGAGTCTTGGTTAGAGCCTCAAACAGTTTCTCTTCAATTGTATTGTTTGTGTTTTCCTGACTGGCAAAGCCCTGGTATCCCCAGCCCATATAGGCTATCTTTAGGGCTACATGTCTTCGACCATGAGCACTGAAATCAAATGCACGCTTAGCTTTTCCAGCTCCTAAAGAATTTTCTCTCACGTTTGAATCTTTGTTGTTAGCCTGTTCTTTTTTAAGTCTTTGTACCTCCTGCTCCAGTTCTTGTACTCTCTTTAGGAGTTTCTCAGTCTGGATTCTATCTATTTCATTTTCAGCCATGATAAGACAACCAACCCCACGAATAAAGGAATCATACAGGTCCACTCTACCTGAAAAGAGAGTAAAAGGATAGAAGTTTCAATGTGGATTACTTTGGTGATGTCAGTATCATTCCATTATGCGCAGATAGTACCTAAGATTTGATTTAATGCCTAAAGGATATATTTCGCTTTTGTCCAGGGAGATGAGCATTAGCTTAATTGTTAAGGATCCACAGATGCTCTTCTTTCCATACTGTCTGGCCATTTCACAGGGGAAAAGAAAAGGAAGGGGGAATAAGAAATAGCATCGTTAAAGTTTAGTCGGGGAAGATGTTTGTAGATCCCATTTCTTTCTTCACTAGCTGAGATGATTTAAGGACTGATGTTACTGATATTTCTTCTTTAAAACATTTCCTTTTTTGACTTTTCATTATACTTGTCCAATCTTTCTGATCACAAAATCTGTTCCTATAGAATATGTCTATTCTCTTTCTACTAATTTTCCAATATTTCAGATAAAATTAGTGGCTTATATGTTCTAACATCTAACACTCAGTTCTGTCTTAAAAGGTGCTACAGTAGAGATTAGCCTGATTGATGAAACTTATCAATGATTGCACTTCATATTGGAAATAGAGCCTGAAGTCAAGATTTTCGCACTCTAAAGCAGTTTTGATGGCAGAAAAAAGGTAATTAAGCATCACGATCCTTTTTTTAAGTCTAATTTATGTTCTGTACCTCCAGTAGTTGTTAAGAGTCAGTCAGGAAAATGTAATTAAGATGTTGAAATTCCTGTCATATTTCAAAAATATGGGGACAAATGTACTACATCCTTAAATTTGGGACAGTGCTAGACAATCTATGACTGACGGTCACTTTAGTTATGGATTATCTCCCAAGTCTCTTCTAAGGCCATGTTATCTAATTCTTTTTTTTTTTTTTTTTTAAAGATTTTATTTATTTATTTGACAGAGATAGAGACAGCCAGCGAGAGAGGGAACACAAGCAGGGGGAGTGGGAGAGGAAGAAGCAGGCTCATAGCAGAGGAGACTGATGTGGGGCTCGATCCCGTAACGCTGGGATCACGCCCTGAGCCGGAGGCAGACGCTCAACCGCTGTGCCACCCAGGCGCCCCAATGTTATCTAATTCTTGGTAGCTCATTTAGTTTTTGGCCTTTGAGGGTTTCTTATATCTACGATAGATTAAAAGTTTAAATACAAAAAAAAAAAAAAAGAAACTATAAAAGTACTAGAAGAAAACCTTTTTTATAGTCTTGGAGTGGGAAGGGCATTTCTAAGTAAGATCCTGCAGAAGTGCAGAAACTGTAGAAAACCAAAAAACGTGACTACCTAAAATTGAAAGTTGTACCAGCAAAAAATAAAATCAGAAGGTAAACAACAAACTTGGAAGAAAAATAATTATGGCTAGGGGCTAATTTCTTAATATAGAAGTATTTTATGAATGTATACATCAGTTTTAAGGATCAAACAGAAAAAGTCCAACAACCTGAGAGGTAAATGGGAAAGGAAAAGCATTTCATACAAAAAGGTGGGGGGGGGAGCTTATAAAAATGCGTAAGAAGTTGTTCAAGTCTGCTCAATTTAAGTGCCATTCATAGGAGAACTATTTTTTACCAAACTGACTGCAGAGAAGGTTTGATAGTGCACCACTTAGGAGAAGGAATGAAGAAACAGGCTCTGGAAGATGCCATCAATACAGCTTCTTCAGAGGGCATTTGACAACAGCCAGCAAATAGAGCACACACATCTTCTGACCCACCTACTCCATTTCTAGAAATTTAACATACACATATACTTGTACAAGTATGAAAAAACTTAAAAGATACTCGTCGTAACATTCGTTTTAACAAGACTGTAACCTAAATTAAATCAGGGACTGAATGAATAAATTATGGTCGATCCATACATCGGAATCCTATGCAACTTTAAACAAAATGAAAGTCTCCATGTGCTGATATAGCTTGATCAACCGAGACTGTCTTTAAGGTTCAGAAGAGTTGCATAATATGTTCCTTTATGGTATAAGAATGTACATGTGAATATGGAAAGATTACTAGAGAAAGCGTAAGAAACTGCCTTTGAGAGATAGACNAGGGAAAGGGGAGATCCTTACTTAAAATTACATGTGCGGGACAGCATAGGGAATAAAGTCAGTGGTACTGTAATAGCGCTTTATGGTGACAGCAGCTACACTTGTGAACTTAGCATAACCTATAAACTTGTCAAATGTACACTTGAAATTCATGTAACGTTGTATGTCAACTATATTTTAATTTAAAAAAATTGCCATGTGCATGTACTAGTTTTTCAGTTTAAAAAGAAAAATTGTAGGTTATTAAAAAAAAACAAAAAAGAAAAATGGTAGGGATATTGGAAATAGTGGGCAGTAGCTACCTGTTCTAGATCCAGTCAGGAGACAAGCATTGGGCATTTGACTGGTTGGTTTGGGTTATAAAAGTTATTTCAGTGACAGGGTACTGGGATGAACAGATTTAGCTTGGCAACTGAAGATGTATTAAAATTACGTCAGCATAGAGGGGCATCCGGGTGGCTCAGACGGTTAAGCATCCAACTCTTAAGTTTGGCTCAGGTCATGATCTCATGAATCGTGAGATCAGGCCCCATGTTGGGCTGCCTGCTCAGCTTGTCCCTCTCCCTCCTCCCTTCTACTTGGGAGCGTATGCATGGGTGCGCTCTCGCAAATAAATAAAAATCTTCAAAAAATCTCTTAAGCATAGGAGTGTTTATATGCATATCACTGCTTTTGTGATGGTTTTGGATTAAGTCACTCTCATAGTTAAAAGAAAGGACTCTGAAGCCAGACTGCCTGAGTTAGACTTCCAGCTCCACCACTTACTAGCTGTGTAACCTTGGGCTAGTTATTTAACTTTATGCCCCGTGTTATTCATCTGTTGAAAGTAGGTAAAAAGTACCACTTCCTCACAGGTGAGGATTACATGAATTATAAATGGTAAGCACATAGAACAATGCTCGATATATAAAGTGCCCCTCTAAGTGTAAGTTGTATAATATCCATTAAGCATTATATGCTCCATATCATGTAGTTACAAGTTTTTGTTTTTTAAGATTTTACTGAGAGAGCGCGTGTGTGAGCAGGGAGGTGGTTGCAGAGAGAATCTCAAGCTGACTCCGTGCAGATGCAGGGCCCGATCTCACAACCCATGAAATCATGACCTAAGCCAAAAACAAGAGTCAGACACTTAACGGACTAAGCCACCTAGGTGCCCCAAGTCACAAGCTTTTTTAATGCCAGAACTCACCTGTCTGGTGCTAGGAGCTACTAAAGGTAGCAGGAACTACCAGGCATTAGAAAGTGGGGGCAAACAAGAAGAGAGTGGAAATGAAAGCAGACGATGGATTCTCCGGAGCTGAGTTAATGCTCCTCCAAACTGCTACCATATTACCCTTTACTGTAATCTATTTTATAACTATTACATTTATGATTGCCTTAGCCATTCTCTCTCCGTCTGACTACAATAAAATAGTACACAAAAAGGGAATGAACAATTTATATGAACTAGGAATTACCAGAAATCTGATCAGTATTTTTTCTTGCAGAAGGTCCTACAGTGTAGGGGAAGCAATGGAGGAACTCATGGGACCCGATGAACAAAAGTGGGCCAGTATGGATCCAGAAGAACGAATGTTGGCAGCTGCTACAGCTTTTACCCATATCTGTGCAGGGCAGGGTGAGGGAGATGTCAGGAGAGATGCCCAGCCTATCCAGTATGATCCCTACAGTAAAGCTTCAGTAACCCCAGGAAAGCGACCTGCTTTTCCTTTGCAACTGCAGTACCCACATGTAGAAAGTAATGCCACTTCAGAAACAGTCTCTGAGGCCTCCCAAAGACTCCGAAAGCCAGTGATGAAGAGAAAGGTGTTGCGAAGGAAGCCAACTGGGGAAGTATTAGTGACAGATGAGTCAATTATCAGTGAATCAGAGTCCGGTACAGAAAGTGATATGGATCTCTGGGACTTAAGACAAAGGCTGATGAGTCTACAGTTCCAGGAAGACAGGGAATCCCCAGTTGACATTTCACAAAAATTTAATTTACCACATGAATACCAAGGAATTTCTCAAGACCAGCTCATTTGCTATCTACAAAGAGAAGGAATGGGCCCTCCGGCTTATGAACAAGACCTGATTGTTGCCAGCCGACCCAAGTCCTTTATTCTCCCAAGACTGGACCAGCTGAGCAGAAACCGAGGCAAGGTAGACCGGGTAGCCCGATATTTTGAGTACAAACGAGACTGGGACTCAATGAGGTTACCTGGTGAGGATCACAGAAAGGAATTACGCTGGGGTGTCCGAGAGCAGATGCTTTCTCGAGCAGAACCCCAGTCCAAGCCTCAGCACATATATGTTCCAAACAACTACTTGGTGCCAACTGAGAAGAAAAGATCTGCCCTTCGTTGGGGTGTTCGTTGTGACCTTGCAAATGGTGTCATGCCCAGGAAGCTTCCCTTCCCTCTTTTTCCTTCTTAAATGTTTTTTTTTTAACCTCTGTTATGGGATTGTTTGGGGGTGACCTGGTTCTTTATCTCTGTCCTTCTATTTAAATAGAAACTAACTTGAAAGCCCATGGAACATTATACAGTAAGGACTTCACCCATCATTGGTCTTTCCTAGGTCTGTATCACATTGGTATCAAATACCCCTTCACTTCCAAATTACCACTCTCAAATCCACTAACTGCAAGAGAAATCATGCCAAAGAAAAACAGACCTAGTCTTCTCACTTTGTCAGATAGCACTGTTTCTGTTCTTTACTGTTTTTAACCTTTGGCCAATGTGAGTTGCTGTTTTTAAAGTTGCTGGGCATTAAGCTTATTCATTAAAGAATTGGGATTTTGTGAACTTGATCTTATTTTTACTTATTAATACTTCCCAAAGTAAGATGATCTCAAAACTGAGTTATGACTCTGGTTCCAATCATTACTCCCTATCATACTTTCACCACTTAAATACTGAGAGCCAAAGGAAAGGAACAAAAAACTGTCCTTTATGCACACAATCTTAAAGGAACGAAGAAAAGTAACAACATATCTCCATTACTAAAGGAACATACTAAATCTAGAAAATTTAAATGCTTCTTAATAGACAATAACTATTATATAACATATAGGATTCTAACCCTTTTTTTTTCTTTTTAAAGATTTTATTTATTTATTTTGACAGAGAGACAGCCAGCAAGAGAGGGAACACAGGCAGGGGGAGTGGGAGAGGAAGAAGCAGGCTCCCAGCGGAGGAGCCTGATGTGGGGCTCAATCCCAGGACTCTGGGATCACGCCCTGAGCCACCCAGGCGCTCCACTAACCCAAGTTTTATTTCAGAATTACTTCAATAATTTATTGCCCTCCAATTGTCACTTCTAGAATACCATGCTTTTTATAATTTGCCACTGAGATTTTCTTGGAAATTATGCCCGTCACTTGAAGGCTATTCCCACCCAAAAAGAGTTTATTAACATTTGGAACTAGATGTAGACACGAATACCGAAATGAACCTGGCATATTTGGGTACGGACCAAAACACTAATTCAGTTCACCTTAAATTGGATCTGTTATTGATGCTTCTAATCCACGGAGGAACATCTAAATCTGGAGGTTGTGTTTTAGCATTTGAAGCCATTAATTAGAGTGACCGCAGAAATAGTTTGCTTGTTCAAGGGAAAACAGCTGTGCAATGCAGAAATGAGTAACTTTGACCATTACTATCTGCTATATCTTCTCCATAATATTTAAGCTACATCATTCATCCAGTTCCACTGCGAGACATTTATCAGGAAAAAAATAATCAGTAACTCAAAGACAGATGTAGGAAATGCTCACTGCAAATAAGTAAAAACTGCAAACTATCCAACAGTGAAATGATTAAATAGAAAATAGCCATTGAAAATAACGGGAAACTAATGAAAAAGTACAAATTAAATGAAACAGGTTGTAAGCTATATGATCGCAGTCATGTGCACAAAGCACAAGGAAAAATCAAAACGTAGTGGGATTAAAGGTAGTTTTTATATTTAAAATTAAAAGCCACATGGCATTTTATATGCAAATTACACCAAAGACTTACCTCCATATTATCTCAAAGCCCAATAATTACCAACACAAAAAGTTTCCAGAATACCTAGTTTAACCCATAGTTAACCAAAGAACTAGTCCAAAGGGCTTAAGCGCAGGTAAGATTTGTGGCAAAAAGACTTGAGCCCAAGACCCCTGACTCGGTACAGAGCTTCCTCCAGCACACCACAGCAAACCCTAAGCAGACCTAACGCTTGGAAACGGGCTGCCAAATTACCACAATGAGGGAATTGGTGTATGCGCTGAGCATCGACTGTAAACATAATTCGCTATCGCTAGAGTTTCAATACTTATTTTTTGACGTTACAAGACTTAAATCTCAAAACATTAATAACCAGTGGAGTAGGAGAAAGCGTTTTCCATGATGAACCTTATTTTAAACCAAAGAGGGAAGGAGGAGGAATACCCAAAGGATCAGGAGACACGCGCTATGATCATTAACAGTGAAAAGCAATCGCGTGGAACGCAAGCTCCCTATTTGAGAAAAGTCGCCACGCCTCCCTCCCCACGTACTACTGGAATCCTGACCTCTACTAGTATTTAGTTTTATAAGCAAACGATTCTGAGGCAGCGGAGACTTAACTCCAAGTCCAAGGGCCCTCTAAGAATCGAATTAAAGAAGTTCCTACGCTGTGAGTTTCTGAGAGGAGCTTCAAAAAGCACCAGATACAAAAACAGGGTCCTAAGCTACATCCCACTTCTACCCATCATTGCTTTGAAGATTAAGGTATGGGAAAGGGGGGAAAAGGTCCAGCTGTTTGTCCATTTATCCGCTCCTCTTTGTATAACCCAGAAAATAATTCATCCCCGAACCCCCTTACTTACCTTCCGGTTGTCGACCGCGCAGCTTTTAGCGAGACAGGAAGCTGTCGCTTTACGTCTTCCGCGCGCGCGCCCAGGATCTCATGGGAAATGTAGTTCACTCTTGTGGGAAATGTAGCTCCAAGAGACAGAGGTGCAGGCTTTACGCGGAAATTTGCCTAATATTATCTAGTCTTCTCCACCTCCGACAAAGCAGAATCTGGGGCCTAGAATAAAAGGATATATTCTAGTGCGATAAATTAACGGAAAAGCAGTTTTTCAAATGTCTTCTATCCTTATATGAAAGCTAACGTTAAAGAACCTGGCCCGATTTTATACCTACTTAAATTAGTAGAAAGTTACCATTGCGAGACAAAATCGTTTGCTGTTAGGATCCACATGTGAAGTCTGAAAAGGAATTTGATAACCTCAAAACAAACGATTGAGACGCCTGAGAGTGACCGAACAGAACTGGGGAGCCTTGCTTCAGCACCACGGAGAGATCATAACTAGGTTTTTGCTTTGCCTGGGTTTTTGCAGAGATGCTGATCCAAATCTCAAGATTCCAGTTAGAAAACTGAAAGAAATCTAGTTCTTTTGTCCAAATTTAGCAGTCAGTAGTACAAGGAATCTATGCCAGATTATGCAGATACGGGTAGGAGGTGGAGGTTGTACCGCAAGGAAAACATTTATCTCAGGATTGCATTAGCAAAGGGCACACACCAGAATTAAAATTAAAACAAGCCGGTATGTGGAAACACCACAGGTATGAGAACAAGGGCGACAGTTAGAACCTGAACTTTACTTCCTCTTCGCATCTTTCGCATTTGAATTCATTTGTCAGATGAAACTCGCCATCTACTTTCCTATGAAATTCTCTGGTCTTTCTGACATCTTGTAATGTAGAAGCGGATATGTGGGGAAACATGGGCAGGAGTGCTTGAAGCCACGGAGTGGGGGGCGGGGAGAGAGGAGGGTCCAGCCTCACCGCCCGGAGTATTGCGTAATAAGTGGTGGGTAGGGGAGGTAGGACTCTCGAATCAGTGCGAAAATTGCTGCGGGTTACAATCTCCAGCTGTTGTTGGCTCGGCAGAGGTCAGGAGCAGGCGAGCGTTCACGACACTGGCGCCCCATCGCGGGTTTCTAACACCTGGCACCGACGCGCTGCTGGTCGACCGCAAACACGCCTCTGAAGGCGCTTCTCCTTCTCCTGCAGCCCCCCCCGGCTCCGCCCACCTCCCTGGAGCGCGCGCGCCTGCGCGCCGCGGGTGGTCGCGGGCGCGTCAGCCTGCCCCGGGAGGAATCCTATTGGTCGCTGGCTGGAGCCGGGCACTACCTCGTGCCGGGGGAGGGAGCACGTGCTGGGGGCGGGAGCTGCGATCGCGGCTATGGCGTCGTTACTTTGGGGAGGCGACGCCGGGGCGGCGGAGAGCGAGCGGCTGAACAGCCATGTAACCGCCTCTGAGCCGGGGAGGGCAAGTGGGCGGGGGCCAGAACCGCACTTTGAGAGGGAAATCTGCCGGGGAGGGCGGGAGGAGAGAGCCCCGCTAGCGTGTGGAGTGGGGTGTCAAATGGTGGAGGGGAGATGTGGCAAGGATGTGGGGAGGGCTGGGGGCAGGAGACCCCGAGAGAGACACAAGACCTTTGGTTTGAAAGGGCAAAATGAAGACTCCCTAGACATCCCGGGAGAGAAAGCAGCTATAGTCCCAGCTAGACCCTGGAGTTTTCTGCTCTCCCAATTTGACCATTGAGCTTCGGCTAGCTTCCATCTTACTGACCACCGCGCTTTGCTACCCACCATCCCTTCCTCGTGCTCTGACCCCCAAGGACTGCCACATTTAGGTTAGAGGACTATAAAGAGGAACTTAAGGTACAGGGGCAGCAGAAAGTCTCCTTTGATTTTAGCATAATTCACAGAGGTGATCTATTCCTGAAAAGAATCCAGTGTCAGAATTAATACCGGACACTGCAAAGGAAACAGTATTCGGGTGGGTCCCTCCCTGCTAGGGGGGAGCACTGGGCTGCTTGGTGGCTTGCTTCCTAATATTGGTTGAAATTTGTGTCTTTCAATAGTTTTCAAACCTCATCCATCCCCGGAAGAACCTTCGGGGTATTAAGAATACTACAGTCCCAAACATAGGTGAGTGCTGTTAGATAAAGCAGACTGGCCTCAATTAATTAAAAAGCACTGCTTTTCTTAGGTCCCTGGCAACTGAAATGCCTCCAGCTCTCATTAACTCTCAAGGTCCTCCACTACCTTCCCAGGCTTTCAATGGATTCCTTCACTGGATATCCCTTGCTGTCAGTGTGTACTGTGGAGATGGTGAGAGATAACTGGGATCATACACTTTACAGTTCTGTTTGATATTCATTGTTTCTCTTCCATTCTTCTAGATGGTTCTATTCATAACACGGAAGAAGCTGATGAAGAAGATGTAGGTAGGAGATAAATTTATTTGCATGTAACCTAGCACTCTGTATCAGTTAATCGTGATTTTCACAATGTGAGCGAATAATATAATCTCAGTTGGAAAAGAACTGTCTTCTGTTTTCTTTATAAATAGTGACTATCAGAAGCATACTAATTTAGGAGTAGGCCATATTTCTTTAGGGGAAGTTGAAATGGAATATTCAGGAATGGGATAAGATTTTCAGCTGGCAAGGAAAAATAGGTCTGGTGGTGATAGATGTAGGCTTGCTTCAGGACAGAGGTTGGTATAGCAGCAGAGCATAAGAAACTGGATTCTCGTGTAAAAAGGAATTCTCGGTGTTATGTCCTTCTTTCTAGAACCTCCTTCTAGAGAAAAGATGAGAGTAGGAACAGTTGCTTGATAATATAATCTCTGAATGGGAAGGAGCAATTTATTAGATTCATTTAGGAGGCTGGATTTTCTCCTGCAATATCTCCTTTTTTTATTTTTGCTTTTCTAGTGGATTTGGCAGCTAATTCACTCTTAAACAAGTTAATTCGGCAGTCCTTAGTAGAATCCAGTCACCGAGTTGAAGTCTTACAAAAGGATCCCAGTTCTCCGCTCTACTCAGTGAAAACATTTGAAGAGCTGCGGCTGTGAGTGTTTTTACTCATTTATTGTGGGAAAATGCCAGAAAGAATGTACAGAACAAAGTAATCTGCTAATAATAAAAACTCTCAGAATCCCCTTCATGTTCTAATATTCAATATTAAAATGAGATGTGTACATTTTGCATGCAGTTGAAATATAATTCAAAAAGGAGCACTAGGATACCTGAGTGTGCAGCAAATTGAGAATATGTTGGTGGTGAAATATCTTAACCTTGCCGTGCTAAGGGGGATAGCTAAGCTCAACAGAGCCATATTGCTGTTCTCCATACCATAATACAGATATAGGGACATCGATGGCCCAAATACCCTCCCTCACCCCCTTTAGATAAGTTATAAGCTTTTGCCTTCCTAATTATATTTTGTTTCAGATGTATTAAAATGAATAACTTTCCCAAATGGGTTTGCATTTCCTAGGGATCTATTAACTAGCATTAAGGAACTTCATTTTAACAGGTAGAGTTACTGATAGGGACTTACGTAGAGAGGAAAAATCCAAAATCCCAATGCCCCAACATTTTCTAAATGAAAGAAGAAGCCTACCTATGATTAACGGTTGGCTGCCAGTAATCTGCCAAGTAACCAAATGCAGAATGTACGTGTTGTTGAAGATGGAAGTGTTCTAACCTACTTCATTTTCTCTTCTTTCTGTCATCTATCATGAGACCCCAGGAAAGATGCGTTTAAAAATGCTGGCTCCGGGGTGTGTGGGTTGCTCAGTCGGTTAAGCGTCCAACCCTTGATTTCAGCTCAGGTCATGATCTCAGCATCGTGACATCAAATGAGCCCTCCGCTGGGGTCTCTGCTGGGCATGGAGCCTGCTTAAGATAATCTTTCTCTGCCTCTGCCCCTACCCCCCTACCCCACCCCCACTCGTGTGTTTTCTCTCTCTCTCCAAAAAAAAAAAAAAAGTTGGCTCAGAAGGATGAGGTAATATTGTGTCTTCTGCTCCTAGGCAGAATTGATGTAAGAATTACCTCAATAAAATTTTGTCTTCTCTAAAAATTGCTGTTAAAGAATCAAAGAGTCTCATTCATTAAAAAGAATTAAACAGTGTGGGCATCTGCCTGGCTCAGTTGGAAGAGCTTGGGACTCTTGATCCAGGGGTCATGAGTTCAAGCCCCATGTTAGGTGTAGAGATTACCTAAAAATAAAATCTTTTAAAAGAAAGAATTAAACAGTAAATCTCTGTTTTCTGCTTGTGTGGAAAATAAGACTCTTCTGGCAAATTGATATACTTGTATCAGATGAGTTTTTCCTTTTTTGCTTGGTTCAACTGGAAAGTTCAACGTTAGGCTCTTATTACTGTCCTCAGCCTAAGCTTGTAGCATAGCTTATTGTTTGAGTGGTCCAGCTGTACAGGCACAATTGTGTATGTTTGGGAGTCGAGGTGTAAATCGTGTATTTCTAGATATTACTTCTGAAGCTCAGTTGCAGAGTGGCTTAATTTAGAAATATACCTTTTGAGTTCATATTTCTGAGGCTGCTGACCAATCGTAGGCTTTTAAGTGTGTGCTTTTTTTTTTTTTCTTGATAGGAAGGAAGAGTTATTGAAAGGGATCTATGCAATGGGATTTAACAGACCATCCAAAATCCAAGAGATGGCTCTCCCTATGATGCTGGCCCACCCGTGAGTTTCCAGGGCAGTGCTGTTCCAAGTTGGTTTTTAGTCTCCTATGTGCAGTTTATGCCCAGGTGTCTCTTCTCTTCTACAGACCCCAGAACCTCATAGCCCAGAGCCAGTCTGGAACAGGAAAAACAGCTGCTTTTGTCTTGGCAATGCTAAGCAGAGTTAATACCTTGGAATTGTTCCCACAGGTAAGGAAAGGTTGAGGGAGAGAGGGGAATGCTTGCAATGCCAATGATATTTTAGTAATGGGCAATATTACTGCCAAGATATGATAGCATTTAGAATAGACATTCTTTCATAAAATCACAGGGCATTGGGCATCAGGATGGGACAGTGATGGGAGCACAGGCTTTATAGTTTGACTGGTTCCAATCCCAGTCTGTCTCCTTACTAGTAAATGTCTTAGGTGAGTCACACTGCGCTTGGCCTGAAAGTGAGCATTCCCTAGTGGTGGCCGTATAGCTGTAGGACCGAAGCATCACCCGGTCCACTTCCTCCTTTAGCAGAGGGGAGACTGAGGCTTGGAGAAGGAAGTGTCTCACATGAGGCCACAGATGTCCGAGAGTGACTGAGCAGGGACTGGAAATGCACTTGCCCTTCTCTTGGTCTAGCTTCCACTTTTGAAAAGTGTCTGGTGTTCTTTTCTGCTTCTCCAAGCTGTGCTCATCAACTCATCTGACAAGCTGACTACCTGAATATTGAGCGCACCCCCTGCAAAGGGTTCTTTCTGGAAGCTTACAGTTTGATCAGCAAGATAAGCTGTGAATGTGGATGATTGATGCCTGGTGTATGAAATTTTGTGCTTTTTTAGACAGGTTCACTGAAATACATATTCAGGGTTTGGTATTATGAGTAAAAATTCTTCAGGAAAAGCTGTGCTTGAATCCATGTTGAGAACTATACGTGGGAACAGTTGTTAGCACTTTAGCTATGTTTTCCTCTCCTCTGTATCACAGATCCTTAATTGAAGCACATAAATGCATTAAATGTCACCAGTTTCTTGCATCAACATCGTCATTCCTCAGCAACCACCCGATATAGGGGGATGGAGGTAACAAAGGAAAGAATTTCAGGGAGTATTCTGCCAGAGGTGTATACAGTGGATTGAATCAAGCAGGGAGTGTTCTGGAAACAGGCAGACTTTTAATAGCGGGCAAGAAGTGATGGGAGTGACACTCAAGCAGTGATTCACATTACATTTCCCTTCTTCTTGATTCCCAGCCTCCTTACACCCCACTCTCTCCCACAAAAAAAGCAGGATCTGTGGTTCTTCATAACTCTTTAGAGAGGAATATAAAAGGTATTTCTCTGTCCTTCAACCCCTTCTCCTCTCCCATACTCAACATTCACCTCAGATCTATCAGCTGCTAAACTGTGTTCAACTGAAAATCTTTATTCAACCCAAATCTCCCAGTTTCGCACACCTGCGTCTCCTCAAACAAGTTCTAACCGCATGTCAGATTTGCACGATGGCTTGCGTGAGCCTTGCGACTTCCCCCTTCTCTCTCACAGTGCCTCTGCCTAGCTCCTACTTATGAACTGGCTTTGCAA
Organism: Ursus maritimus; assembly: GCF_017311325.1. Lineage (NCBI taxonomy): Eukaryota > Metazoa > Chordata > Mammalia > Carnivora > Ursidae > Ursus > Ursus maritimus. Next base: position 42,762,830 of record NW_024424008.1, on the reverse strand, counting down.
ACTGGTCGCGTGGTCGAACGGATGGGAAAATTCTGTGTGGATGTTCAAGTGATGTACGCCATTCGAGGGAATCGCAGTATGTACCAGTAAGCCAGGCCTGGCGGATTTTTTTAAGTCCTGACTCCACCACCAGCAAGCATGTTCTGCACCTTCTCGGCTTCCTTGTCTCTAACATGGGAGCTATCGCAGCACCTGAACCAAAGAGCTGTGACCAGGATGAAATGAGCCGATGCAGATGCAGCACCGTGTGCACGCTTGGCACGTAATAAGGACCCCGTACACGTTAGCTGCGTCATTGCCACATCCTGCAAGATGATGGCTTGGGGATTTCCTGAGGCTCAGTTGTTTTGTGCAGAACAGCTTGTATGGGTTAACGTTTTTATTAAAGTATTATGTATGCGTAGCAGGAAAAAAAGTCTTTTAAACAGAGGTCAGAAGGTAAAGGTGGAAGTTATTCTTTCTTGTCCTCCAAACACCCGTTTCCAAGGATAGTAGTTTTGTTCACAGAGCTTTGTGGTTTGGTTTCTTTTTTCAGTTCATACACATGTGGATGTACATGTATATGTTTTTGTAGAGTATTTATGAAAATGGGAATGTTTTTCTCATAGTCTCTAAAAATATATGTTTTGGACGTCTTTCTGTGTCCATGCGCATAGCCCCACCTCATTGTTTTGACTAGCTTCATAGTATTCCATAATTTATTTAATGCAACCCATTGATAGACATTGTGCCTTTTTTCCATTTGGGGACAGTTGGTAGCTTTCTCACCACTGTGCCGGTATTTCTGTAAGGCGGTGGGATTGCCGGGGCGGGGAGGCTTTTTAATCCACCATGGGTCAGAATCCAATAGGCAGGACTATTACTACTTTAAACCTGGAGACTGGGGGATTTACCTTAAAACTCTGCAAAATCCAAATCCATGACGACCCTCAGGGTTTGCACTTCAAAAATCGTCACGGGATACACTTTCATTTCACAGTCCTGTGTTGCGTGGCCCTGAATTGTGGACTGTGAGGGTCCTTTGCCTCTGAAGGAGTCTTTCAACCCTTTTCTCCCTAGTTCCCAGAGGCACCGACGTCACCAAACAGATTATAATTGGCACTCCTGGGACTGTCCTAGATTGGTGTTTCAAGCGAAAATTAATTGACTTGACTAAGATTCGTGTGTTCGTCCTGGATGAAGCAGACGTGATGATTGACACACAAGGATTCTCAGATCAAAGCATCCGTATTCAGAGGTAAGTTTCATATTCATCCTTTTTCTTCCTGGATCTTTGGTCTGGAGCTGGTGTTTGATTTGTCTGCTGTTCCCAATTGTCTTCACTGCTTGAGTCCCTGCTTCCTTTGCCTTTAAAACACATTTGGGTGTTCAGCATTTTTCACAGCTCAGCGGGCCCTTAGACTGCTGTCATTTCCCACTTCTTTAGTTTGTCATCTTGCCTGACTGCTTTCGTTTTCACTGCAGGCCTACACATGGAGCCCACCAAATTGTGCCACTGATTTTTCTATTAAGAGCAAAAGTCTAAAGAGAGTTTATTAAAGCCTGCGAAAGCTATTGTGAGGCTAACTGCTGGAGAGTAGAGAACACAGTAACCTGGAATCAGGAGCCCGGTGGTCTAGTCCTGACTTTCCCTCTCATTTGTCAAATATATCCTCTTATTTTTCTGGGCCTCTCTCAGGATCACACAGGGCCTTAAAATTACAGATTAGCAGGCCTAACCTGAGCCTCACTGGTTCACAATTTCTGGGAGTGGGCTCTAGGAATCTATATCACTTATTAAATTCAAATAGTACTGAGGGGTGCCTGGGTCTCAGTCGGTTAAGCAGCTGACTGTTGGTTTCGGCTCAGGTCGTGAGTGTGGAGTCCGCTTGGGATTCTCTCTCTCTCTGCCCCTCCCGCCCATGCTCCCCACCCCAAATAAATAAATAAATCTTAAAAAGAAAAACCAAAAAACCAAACAGTACTGAAAGACCTGTAATGAAAAAAAGTGCCCCTTCTAGAGAATACCTCTCTGTTCTGGTGTTAACCCTCATATGTTTAAATAGTGTGCTCAGATGGCTATTTCTTAATGTGTTGCTGACTGCTAGTATAGGAAGTGGAAATCCAGCTCTTTTGTACCACCACCCTCTCCCCCCCCCTTCTTGTCCCCTCTGCCACCTCTCTGTGGTTACATCATAAGAGCTGGGTACAATAATAGTATTGTTGGGGCGCCTGGGTGGCACAGCGGTTAAAGCGTCTGCCTTCGGCTCAGGGCGTGATCCCGGTGTTCTGGGATCGAGCCCCACATCAGGCTCCTCCACTATGGGCCTGCTTCTTCCTCTCCCACTCCCCCTGCTTGTGTTCCCTCTCTCGCTGGCTGTCTCTATCTCTGTCAAATAAATAAATAAACTCTTTAAAAAAAAAAAAAATAATAGTATTGTTATCATTAGGACATTATAAATATTGTTCACTGTCACACAGTGTATTGTTATAATTATGTTTTTTCTTGTACAGCTGTTTCCCATAGAATTAATAATCGCCTGTTTTCCTTCATTTGGTTAGTATCCCTGGGTAGGGATCCTTAATTTTTCTCTGCCTATTTCATCATATGTGTCATATGTCAGTGATATCTCCAAATAGGCAAATACATTTAAAAACTCCATCAGTGTCTTTTTTTCCTGAAACTCCCCCAAGCTCTCTCCAGTTTCAAGCTGGACTAGTTGTACAGCTGTCACTGTAGGTCTCGCCGCCCCTCATTTACATGAATCTCCTGTTTTCTGGGTGATTTTTCTTGGTTTACTGTCAGTTTATTCAGTCTTCAGGAGTATATTCTTTAGTGGCTTCCTAAAAAGAATGTTAGGAAGTTCACTTTCCATCTCCCACATGTCTGAGAATGTTTTCATTGTACTGTAAACCTGATCTTTTGATTGATAGTTTGCTTGGATGTAGAATCCAAGTTAAAGAATTCTTCCAGTAAATTCAGAGTCAATGTTGAAAATGAGATTTTTTTAGATACTATAATTAGTACTCTCAGTTGCAGTGTTGTTGCTGACAAGTTTAATGTTCTCCTGATCCCCAAACTTTTGTAGGTGATCCGTTTTTTCTCTCTAGAAGCTTTTGGAATCTTCCTTCTCCACAATACTCTGAAACTTCTCAATGATACGCATTGGTTTGGGTCCTTTGTTTCTCATCCGTTGTTCTAGACACATAGCGTGCTCATCCTGTTCATTTGTAAAATTTGTGCCTGCCAGATCTGGGAAAACTAATTCTTAGGTTCTTTCTTT
>NW_024424008.1:42653615-42759560 GCF_017311325.1 Ursus maritimus | reverse complement strand
ATAGTGACCAACTTTTTGGAGAGCAGAGCACAGTCATCGCAGACAAAAAATATGTAATAATATAATATAGAAAAAATAGTCATCATGTGTGTTATTAACATAAAAATATGGGAAATATATGTTTCTTTTAAATTATATATCATCCTGTATTTTTTGTTACATAAACGCTACTATTTAAGCAAAACAACAGAACTCGGTAACAGTGGCAATTAGTCGTAATTATTAGTACAACTAATTAAATGAATAATATGTATGAGAAACATATAAAAGTATTTTATAATGTCATCTTTGACAGCAATTTATTTTAATCTTTTTAAATTCATTATTGGATGCTTAAATTTTGTACTCTATGCCATTGTATATTCTTAAGATACTCAAATACAAAACTTTTTACGAGGAGAATGTCAATACAGTAGGACTAATTAAACAGCTATTACCTGTGTTTAAAGACCCATCCAGCAGTGACCTATTTCTTTTTGTCTCATAGTGTGGTAGGCTGTTTCTACTCTTTCCCTTTCCTCTTTCAGTAATAATTCTCTGAACTACCAGCAGCCTTCTTTTTTTGTATGCGGCGGGAAAACTGAATACAGTCCAAAGTAAAACTCATTTTGACTTGGCAGCTCTCATGCTGACTCCTGCTACTAGTCCAGTGTGCTGTCCTCTTCACAAAAGTGTTAATCATGGACTATTTAAGAGTTTACTTACTAGCAACACTAGGTTTTTAAACACGCAAGGATTCGTGTCTAGCTTTCTAGAAATGTCCGCATCAACTCTGTCTGCAAGCTTGTTTGGTAGATGAGCTGTTTGTCATTCAGACCCCTTGCGTCTGTAAATCCGCCATTGAGGTTATCCACATCTAAAATGTCCATTAGTTTCAAACACTCTGAAGTACATTAGCTACCATTGTGGTTCTCAGGGAACATGGTGGTGAAGCACGGAGGCGATTTAGGCTTGTAAAATCAAAGATGGATTCCGAGTAAGTTAGAGTTTTTAGCAAAGGAACAAGAAAGTCTTGTTCAACTGGGCTGCCCTTTTCTGGTGACATTTTTTAGTTCCTCAGCAGCCTTATTTCCTAAAAAATGAGTAATTTTTTTGCTACAAGTATTTGTGGGTAACGTCAGACAGCTCAGGGGCAAACAATCTCCTGAAAGCGTCTTCACAGGTCATCACAGTTTTGGAGAAACAGCGTATCATTTCTGTTTTACTATAATCCTTTCCTCTGTTCCCATATTCAGCATATTTTCAGATTAGAGAAGGACTTTCTTTTTGTCTCACACTTTGAAGATACAATTTTATGACTGGCCAACATTTTAACTCTTCTGTGGCCTCGACAGTGATAGTATACAGGCAGATGTTCCAGGTGACTCTCTTCTTCCATTTCCGTACAGGTAAAAATCTTACTAAGTGCAAGTTTTGAGGAAACTGAAAAGTAAGGAAACACTTTGATAACAGAAGCTCAGTAGCACAGTTAAGCAGATGACTCGCCTTTTAGAAGTGCTGGGCACAAAGTATGCAGGGTGTTTAGCTGGCAGGGTCTTTTCATTTTCTTTGATAAGTTTATAGACTGAGTGGAAGCTGCCAGAATTGACATTTGCACTGCAGACAGTTGAACAGAAGCTAGTTTGTATTTGGATGTGATTATCAACAGTCTTCTGTTTTAGATTTTCTGTGTCTTATTAAAACTTCATAGAAGTCATAAATCAAAAAATGGGCAGAAGATATGAACAGACACTTTTCCAATGAAGACATACAAATGGCTAACAGACACATGAAAAAATGTTCAAAATCATTAGCCATCAGGGAAATTCAAATCAAAACCACACTGAGATACCACCTTACGCCAGTTAGAATGGCAAAAATAGACAAGGCAAGAAACAACAATTGTTGGAGAGGATGTGGAGAAAGGGGATCCCTCCTACATTGTTGGTGGGAATGCAAGTTGGTACAGCCACTCTGGAAAACAGTGTGGAGGTCCCTTAAAAAGTTAAAAATTGAGCTACCCTATGACCCAGCCATTGCACTACTGGGTGTTTACCCCAAAGATACAGACGTAGTGAAGAGAAGGGCCATATGCACCCCAATGTTCATAGCAGCAATGTCCACAATAGCTAAATTGTGGAAGGAGCCAAGATGCCCTTCAACAGATGGCTGGAGTAAGAAGTTGTGGGCCATATATACAATGGAATACTACTCAGCTATCAGAAAGAACGAATTCTCAACATTTGCTGCAACATGGAAGGCACTGGAGGAGATAATGCTAAGTGAAATAAGTCAAGCAGAGAAAGACAACTATCATATGATTTCTCTCATCTATGGAACATAAGAACTAGGATGATCGGTAGGAGAAGAAAGGGATAAAGAAAGGGGGGGTAATCAGAAGGGGGAATGAAGCATGAGAGACTATGGACTATGAGAAACAAACTGAGGGCCTCAGAGGGGAGGGGGGTGGGGGAATGGGATGGACCGGTGATGGGTAGTAAGGAGGGCACGTATTGCATGGTGCACTGGGTGTTATATGCAACTAATGAATCATCGAGCTTTACATCGGAAACCGGGGATGTACTGTATGGTGACTAACATAGTATAATAAAAAATCATTAATTTTAAAAAAAAACTTCATAGAAGTCAAGAAGATATTTTGAACTCTATTTTTCAAATCCTAAGAGCTAGGGGGGATATATTTTTTGTTGCTCTGATTTGACATATCACCTGGTATCGTGTACAAAGCATGATCATTGGTAAGATCTTACAGAATTAGCTCTCCACTGAAAGCGCTAAGACATCTGTGGTCAAAATGTCTCCATTTGTTCACTCGCAGGACATTTTACTTGCAAGTGCCGAAGCAGGCAATGTAACTTTACTCAGTTTCCTAGAGATATCAAGGGAGGAATGCAATAATGCGTGTGCATCCATGCGTGTGGCCGAACGAGTTCCGCATCCACTGTTTCCAGCTGAGCACTGTGTGCTTTCGAAAGGCAAAACGACCTTGAATTTAGAAATGTTGCCTGTCTCATTCGGAACTTGGGAGCTTCAGTCTCCATATGTGCTTTTCACGTCTCCTTCCCCGCCGCGCCTCGCCCCCAGTTCTTCCTTGATGCCATGCAGTGGCTCTGTTTCTGATATTTACCTCTTTCCTCCAGTTGAATGTGTCCTCCTGTCTGTCGTTAAAATAACACAAGTCGTTTGAACTTCTTTTTCTGTCTTGTCTGGATTGCCCTGGCTTTCTCGGTTTCTTTTTTAAAGTAACCTCCTTCTCTTGTGATGGATGCGATATGCTGCTGTTGTCTCTCTGAGAATATTAATTATAGTATTTAAAATTTTTTCTGTTCTCAACATTGGCTGTGAATTATCTAAGTTTCTTCTTTTGGTTTCTTTGCTACGTCTCTGTCTCTTGTGGTGGACCTTTCCCCCTCGTATCTGGTGATACCTGGCTAGCCTTTCAGAATCTGTGGTTGGGAACTGAGAAGCTTATTGACAGCTCTGGGCTCTTGGTTGGGGCCTGTGACCTGGGCAGCTCCCTTCTAGGATGATCGTTACTTGCAGGGCATTAGAACTATGGAATGTGTCTCATCTCCTCCCTAGGAGACATACACTTCGTTGCTGGCCTCCTGGGAGCAGGGCCAGGGAATGGGCTGCATATTCTCATATGCATATTTTCAGTCACTCCCTATTTCCAGCTCTCTGCTTTACTCTCACCTTCAGCTGGGGCTGGTATCCCCAAGTCTGGGATTTCTGCACAGAATGAACCTCTGGTCTCCTACTTGTACATGCCCAGCTGCTTGAAGTAACGTGGGACCCAGCTGCTCCTTACACACATTTTCAGCCAGTCTTCCTTTTTAAAAATAGTTTTGGCCAGGGACACCTGGGTGGCTCGGTCAGTTAAGTGTCTGCCTTCGGCTCAGGTCATGATCCCAGGGTCCTGGGTTAGAGCCCTGCATGGGACTCCTTGCTCAGTGGGAGCCTGCTTCTCCCTCTCCCTCTGCCTGCCGCTCCTCCTCCTTGTGTTCGCTCTCTCTCTGTCAAATAAATAAATAAAATCTTTAGAAAAATAATAATTTTGGCCAAAGATCAAGTGAGACTCCTTCTTGCCATCCCTTACCAATAAGTTGGTATATTTATGTATAACTGAGAATGAAAGACTCAGGATTCTGGGAAAGCTCCAATAGTCAAAAAGGGCTTTCTCTTCAAGAGAATATTAAGTAATAATTAGGGCATTTATGTTGGTTGTTCATTCTTCCGTTGTTGATTTTCTTCTTCTGCTTAAAGAAGATTAAATCATGGTATTGTCCCATAGAAATATAATACAAGCCACTTGTGTCATTTTAAATTTTCTAGTAGCCACATTTTAAAAAAGGTGAAATTCGTGTTACATTTTATTTAAGCCAACATATCAAAAAATAGCATTTGACAAGTAATCAATTTAATCACTATAAAAATTATTAGTGGAATAATTTACATTCTTTTCCTCGTCCTAAGTCTTTGAAATCCAGAGTGTTCTGTAGTATAGCCCATGTTTCCTTTCCTTGTGTAATCTGTGTACATTGTCTTTTTGGAATGAAATGGCACAATTCTTGGGGTGCCAGTCCTGGTGCCATCTTTTTCCATCTGGAGGACCGTGATACAGTAGACGGCCAAGAGGTCCCCCCACTCCCCCGCCCCCACCAACGCGGCAAGCTAATGCAGAATTTTCCTCGTATCTTCTAACACAGCACTCCTGCTTCCTCTGGCCCCTGGTGCTGGTAGCTCCCAGAGCTCTCAGAGGTTCTGAGGGAGCCACTGCCACCGTCTGCATCACCATTTCCATCTGTACCACTCACGTGAGGCCGTCATCCGCTTTCTCAGTTACCATGCTTTCCCGTCTTCCAGAATACACTGAGCTATCTCACCCACCAGTTTCTCCTCTTCTGTTCCCCATGTTGTTGTGGGTTCATGTCTTTCTGTCTCTTTAGAATCATACTCGTGGTACGTGGGAACCTGGGGAGGTACACACGCAGACAGTCTACTGTTGGTGCCCAGAAGTCCGTCAAGTCGTTACTTAGACAAGCTCCCCAGACAACCCACGCCCCAGGCTCAACGTCGTGCCTGAGAGTCACTGGACCCCATGATCTCTCCTACTCGCTTTTAGCACTAATGCCGTATCTTCTAGGTGCTCTGTCTTCTTCTCAAAAGCTGTGATTTCTCTCTGGTGAAATCAGATTAAATTAAAATTTATTGATGTATAAAATGTGCTCGGAGAAACACATGAATCACAAGTGTACAGCTGAGTGAAAATTCAAAGATGCTGTGTTCATGAGATGATGGCCCAGACCGAGAATTAGAAATTTATCAGCGCTCCAGAGGTCCCCTACGGCTCCTTTCCTGTCACCAGCCTCTGCCCACCCCCACCCCCGCCCGCTCCTCCCCAGGATTAACCTCTGTTCTGACTGCCAGCTTCTAGAGTCATTGTGCCCATTTTCAAACTTTACGGGAGTCAGCCCTGTGTGTGTTACCGGTTCAGCTCATGTTTTGCATGCGGTAGCATTTCCCCTTTGTTCCCCGTTTGTTTCTATCTGGGTCCTTCCCATCCCAAAGAAAGTTAGTGTGGCTGTTGTTCTTTTCCTCCCAAGAAGTGTAACACCTGCCATCGAACGACTAGCCTGTTTCCTTCCTCCCATTTCACTTTGTGTGAGACGAATACCAGGAAGAAGATCTGGACGAACGCTTGGGGCTCCTGATTCTGCCTCACTTAAGAAGAAAATGGGCATGAAAGACCCTAGACCCTCCAAAATACATACCTAAACCCTGCTCTTGAGCTCCACACTCAGCTCGTGGGTTTTTCCAAATTCTTGGCGGCAAGGAGGGGCAGGACACGTGGCCCTTTGCACAGAGATGGAGCTTGTGGTAGGCAGCCCCTCACCCCCTGACCCCTGGTGGCAGTGGGCAGGACATGCTTGAAGCCGCCCCCAAGGAGAGCGACAGGGATGGCCGCGGCTGACAGCGTCGTCTTCCCTTCTCTCTTACAGAGCTTTACCTTCTGAGTGCCAGATGCTCCTGTTTTCGGCGACCTTTGAGGACTCCGTGTGGCAGTTTGCAGAGCGGATCATTCCTGACCCTAACGTTATCAAGTTACGGAAAGAGGAGCTGACCCTGAACAACATCCGACAGTACTACGTGTTGTGTGAGAATAGGAAGGACAAGTACCAAGCCCTGTGCAACGTCTATGGCGGCGTCACCATCGGCCAGGCCATCATCTTCTGCCAGGTAACCGTGCCGCGATCTGTCTCCTCGTGCCGGACTCACTGGCGCGGGGAGCGGAGGGCACATGATGCTAATAAGGGCCAGAGAGCCAGCCACCCCCGTCAGCACTTTGGGTACGGGGAGGGGGTATTTAATGTTCGGAACAACTGGGATAGAAATGAATCTGTATGTTACGGGTGGAACTTAGAAAGATTAAGTAACGGAATAGGACTTCAAGATGATGTTAAATAGAGGACATCCTTATTTTAGAAGGATTGCTTCTGACACCCCCATATAAGTTGATGTTTATTGTGGGGTTTTTACAGATCCCCTCCATCAGATTAAGAATATTCTTGTCTAGTTCCTAACTTACTATGAGTAAAGTAGCCACTCAGTCACTCACTATTAATATTACCCTATTTTTATTTTCATATTTATTTTTTGCTCTCCGACGTGTTTCACGTTCGCGTGTTGGTTTTGTTTTCTCTCTACCACGTGAACGCTGTAAGCTCCATGAGCACAGGACCACATCTGTGTTACTTTCGTAGCCCCACTAGAATGGCGCCTGGCTGGCACAGGGACAGCCCTGAAAGCCTTATAAAATAAAAGCAAGCTCGCATCTGCCACAGACTAGCCATGAAACCTTGGGCAGGTGACTCTGTGTTTTAAGCTTTGGGTTTGGGATTTTTAAAAAATTTTTTAATGAAATTAGGTAGCTGTTTCATCAAATTGTTGTGCGAACAATGACCATAATGCATGTAAAGATCTGGGTGAGACGCTGGGCAGACGGGAAGCACTCCTGCAGTGCCTGAGGTTGTCTTTACTGTGTTATCCCATTTTGTCATCATCCTACCACTTGAGGTAAGTGAGCATTTTATCTCTGCTTCCTGGCTGAAAAGCCAAAGCTCCCGCTGGTTGAGAGCACGTGACCCTGAGAAGCACAGCAGGTGCCCCATTCGAAGGTTCCTCTAGGGCTTGAGGGAGAGGTAAAGCAAAACTCCCATGTAGCCCTTTCGAAAGGCTTCGCTGCTGTGTGTATGTAAGCATTGCAAATACAGCCGGTCTGCTTTGACTTGGGGTGCTATGCTGGGTTCTGTGTTTTCATGTAGACTCGTCGAAATGCCAAGTGGTTGACTGTGGAGATGATGCAGGACGGCCACCAAGTGTCTCTGTTAAGCGGAGAACTGACCGTGGATCAGCGAGCCTCCATCATTCAGAGGTTTCGGGATGGGAAAGAGAAAGTTCTTATAACAACCAATGTCTGTGCTCGAGGTGTGTGTGTGTGTGGGGGGGTGGGGGGGTGTACACGTTTAAAGTCAAGTTTATTGAAATATTACTTACATATGATAAAACTCACTGATTTTAGGTTTACAATGAGTTTTGAAAGACATACAGAGTCATGTAACCATCACCATAATCAAAGTTCAGAACACTTCCCTCTCCCTCCAGAACTTGCTTGTGTTCCTTTGCAGCCAGCCTCTTCCTTTTATCATCTAACCCTTGGCAACTCCTGATCAGACTTCTGTCTCTGTATTTTGTCTCTTCCAGAATGCTGTATAAATTAGATCGTATGGCAGTTAGCCTTTGTGTCTGACTTACTCCACTCGACATAATGCTTTGGAATTCATCAGTGCTGTGACACGTACCAGTAGTGCAGTCCTTTTTATTGCTGAGTAGTGTTCCATTGAATGGATGTACCACAATTAATTCATCCATTCACCAGTTGATGGACATTTGGATTATTCACAGTTTGGGGCTATTTTGAATAAAGCTGTAATAAACATTCACGTATAGGTCTTTCAGAGACACGTTTTCATTTCTCTTGGATAAATGCCTAGGAGTAGGATTTCTGGGTCATATGGTAAATGTATATTTAGCTCCATAAGAAACTGTCTTCCAAAGTGACTACCATTTTTCATTCCCACCCGCAAAGTAGGAGAGTTCCAGTTGCTCTGCGTCCTTGCCAGCAATTGGTATTGTCACTCTTTAATTTTAGTCGTTCTAGTACGTGTATGTGGCATCTCATTGTGTTTTTAACTCATGTTCCCTAATGATGTCGATCATCTCTGAGGCGCTTTTAATTTCAAAACTGTTGACTACTAGGGGAAAAAATTCTCTGTTTTTTCAAGACCTAGTCCTTCCTACATACAGTCTTCATCCTTCCTGTACCCTTGCCTAGACCCCATGCTTAAACCGTGGTTCCTAATTCATTCTTAGTTCAGCAGATAGAATGGGGGCCTGAACAAGGATGAGGTCCCAGCCCCCCGGGAGCTCAGTGCCTAGACACTCGACTGTTAGACCAATGCTATCCAACAGAACCTTCCCTGTGGATGGAAATGTTCTACTCTGTGCTGTTTGGTTAGTAGTCACTAGCCATATATGGCTGCTGGGTACTTGAAACATGGCTAGTGTGACTGAGGAAATGAGTGTTTAATTTGGATTAATTTAAAGTTGGATAGCCATATTGGATGGCATGACTCTAGACCTAGGAGGAAAGAGGGCACCAAGAGCTCCAAGGAAGACAAGGATTGTGACCCAGACTGCCTTCTAGTGCTGGGGGACGGAGGCACTGGGGGATCACAGAAGTCTTCCTAAGGAACATGAGATATGAAAGGTTTTGAAGGAAGGTAGAGAATCCAGTTTGTAAGAATTGACAGTTTGTGTGAGAAATGGCAAGACTATGACTGTACTGTTGGATTTGAGTCAGGAGAGGAAGAGATGAGACTTCAGGTGGTGTGGAAATCTAGAATTGTTTGTACTTCGTCCTGTGCAGTTGGGGCAGTCAGGTCCTGAACACAAGTGTTCTGGATGTTGCCGTGGTGACTGTATTCAGAGAAATTAGAGGAGGAGAGAAGAGGGGAAGCCAGCTGGAAGTTGTAACAGTAAGGCAGGGGATAAAAATGACTTGGGTGGGATGATGGCTAGGGCATGGAGTGGGTGGGGTCCTGAGAAGGGTAGGAGACACTAGAGGGGGGCCTGCTGGGGACTCAGCACAGGAGGAGTGGAGAGGAGGTGGTGGCTCTGTGGGCTCGGTGAGAGCCCCTGTCCACAACACACACACCGTCTTTGTACATACTTAGACGTCTGGGGAACTAGCTTCTCCTGACACTCTTAAATCTAGCATCCTAGACATATTGGGCCAGCAAACTGCTGACCAAAGTATCCACTTCCATGATGTAAAACCAGGTTTTATTAGTAAATCGTGGCTGTCACACGAGAGTTCCCTTGGCAAAAGTGGTTTGTGACTAGCTATGTCCTACGGAAACAGTTGCAAGACCCTACAGCCTCTCTCCTCTTCTAGGGATCGATGTGAAGCAGGTCACAATTGTGGTGAACTTTGATCTCCCTGTAAACCAAGCTGAGGAGCCAGACTATGAGACTTACCTTCACCGCATAGGGCGGACAGGACGCTTTGGGAAAAAGGGCCTCGCCTTCAACATGATCGAAGTGGATAAGCTGCCCCTACTTATGAAGATCCAGGATCACTTTAGTAAGTAGCACCTGTCACAGTAGAACCGTGGACCCTGCCGATGGTGACAGTGATGGCGTGTGTCACAGACCTTATGCCCCGAGGCTTAGGGCAGCACAGGGGGCAGGGGCCAAGGAGTAGGAGGTGCCAGAGTTCCTACAGGGAGACGGTTGATTAAATCATCCCTATATGGTAGGTAAAAAACAATCGAAAAGTCCAGTGGAATTAATATGAGTTCAGGTTTATGTTATTGCGCATTGTAGGACCTGGAGCAGCTTTTCATGCCCTATAAAAGCACTACCCTAAACAAAGTAATAAAGTCCTTTAGGATTATATTATGTCCGCAGCTTCCTCTCATGTTTACATTTTTCCCTTCCTCTGGCCCTGCCCTAACAAGAAGGACGGTCCTGATTTCTGAGATCTGCTGTCCTTCCTCCAGCCCCCCATCCAAACAAGGCAGGCTCTGATAACCGGCTGGGGCTCTTGGACTGGCAGGTTGCCCTCTGATGGACACTGGAAGGGTGACCTAAACTGAGGTGTCCACCTCTCAGATTACCCCATACCCCAAAGCCCATGGATATGGCTGGGGAGCGGGGGAAGAGGGACACCCAAATGACCCCAAATATATCTTCACCTTTTGGGAAAATGGTACTTAACTTTTGTGGGAAGCAGTGGACACTGTCCTGGGGAAATGCACAGAGGCACACATATACAGTCTGGAATACAATTTTGAAAAGTCTACAGACTGTAACACGTCCATGGCCCTTCAGGGAAGTTGATTACTCATGCTATGGTAAGCGCCTTATGACCTAGACTTGGGAAGTGACCTCAGTGGAAGAGCCTTAGCCCCCCTCCCAGTTGCCATCTTGTACTCCCCCCCCACACACACACACATACTCACCCCCCCGCACAGGCCCACTTCATTCCTCCTAGCATGGCCAGGCCCCTTCCCAGGCTCCCCTCCCTTGCACTCTGGCCTTTTTCCTGCCCCAAGGTGTCTAGACACGCAAGTTCTATTGTTCGATGCATTTGATGCTATTTTGGGTCAGTATTAATTGGTTATTTTGATACCATCTCCTCCTTAAGTAATCTCTAGAACGTTCCTCTCTCAAGGGGTCACAGGAACACATATTTGCATAAGTGTCACTGTCTTCAGAAATTCCGAATTGAGTGGAATGAAATTCCATTTATGCCCTGAGCTCAGACTGATTCCATTCTCTTTCCTTCTTCTAGACAGCAGTATTAAGCAACTCGACCCTGAAGACATGGATGAAATTGAAAAGATTGAATATTGAAGACAGAACTTTATTGCTTGTGAAATATCCTAGTTTATGTGAGAATGTCCCAGTGGGTTTCGAAGGTAATTTTTTGCGTTGGGGCTTTTTCAAAGTGAAACTGTTAAATATGGCAAAATAAATGTCATGGTAGCCTTAGCCTTGAGACCTGAGGTCTTTTTGAAACCAGATTGGTGTGAAGCACATGATCTTTTTGAATAAAAAAGCAAGATTATTTCTTATTCTAATCTCATTTACAGGTCAGCGTCCTTGCGTGGGCTCCTGGGATGTAGCGGGACTTCATTTCTAGGAGCTGAGCACACCTTATGGTGCCACGAGATGGCAGTAGAACCTCAGTGGTTTGGGAATGTGAGCGCGGGGCGGAGAAGCCACCCAGCTCCAGGCCTCACTCACTCGTGTCCTCCTCCCTCACGCGTCTGCTCGCTCAGGAGCGCATGCGTGCGCGCGCACACACCCCTTGGGCGGGAGTGCAGGGTGCAACCTTCAAAAAGTAAAACGATTTGAAAGAGAACATTTTGCTTTTTTAATGTTTCAGTTGATATACAGAATGTGAACATATTTTCCCTGCTTGGCTTCTTAATGTCTTTAAATTAGAGTGGATGTAATCCATCATCAGCTATCTAATAGTCTCTGAAAACCTGCCTTTGTTATAGGCATTTCTTCAAAACAGGCAGTGGGGGGTGGGGAGAAACACCCATTCGCCTTATTAAAGAAGTAACATTTCATGCACGGTATATGTGAGAATCCCAGACGTTTTCCTATAAGTCCCATTGAGATGCTTTTCATTTCTCACATTTGCTGCTAACAAGTGAAACGGTGGGCTTGAGGAAACCGGGGAAATTGATACTCTCCCAGAAAGCTGGAGCAGGTCTGCGACCTGCAGCTAGAGCCCGGGTCCTGGCTCCGTCTGGCCCACCAGAGCCCCACCGGCAGCCAGGGGAATGCCCCTGTCATCCTGGCCTGAAGGTGTTTCTGGCCTATCTGTTGTGGTTTTCCACGTGCAGAGCTCCCTGCCCCACGTTTTATCCCCCGTGAGGGCTCAGAATTACAGGAAAACCAGCAGCGAACTCACTCCCTGGCGACGTTTATTGTGCACCCTTTACAGCAGACACCAGCGCAAAGGAGACGGAAAGAGATGTTACAGCCGTCGCAGATCGGAGAAACAGCAGCCTCGGAAGAAGCCAGCAGGATAACAGACTGTGCCGAAGGAGGGAGGGCGGTGCGGGTCACTGGTGCAGCTCGGAAGGGGGGCCCCGAACCCCAACCGGGCCGGCTTCCCAGAGAAGACACTCCGTCTCCTCTTACGAGAGAGAAATATGTATTGAATGGTGCCTGTGGTCGTGTACTCAGGACGGCCTCCACTTATCTAGCACGGGCCCAATGCGGCAGCGTTCCAGGCACAACTCATCACCACAATTACCGAGAGATCTTGAAAAAAACATACAGTCCTTCCCCGGGTGGAAGAAGCCAGACCCTCCAAAGACAGGGCCCAGAGGTACAGTGTCGGGGGGCTGAAGGCACAGGTAAAGCAGAAGATAATAAGGATCCCTGTCTCAGGAGGAGACACGGAGGCAAAGAGAAGTCTCCAGAGACAGAATTTGTACAAAGTGGAACTCCCACCTCTGCATGGCCCCACGGTTTTCCTCACACGGTGTCCGCTGTGTGGGCTCGCGCGGGACTGTGATCAGTGTGTGGTGTCTTCCTGTCCGCGCAGTACCCAGCCCCCGGCACAGTGCCCAGCACAGAACAGGTGCTCACTAAATGTTTGCCGAGTAAATAATCTTTGCCATTTCTTCATTCACTAACGTTCTTCCCTGATGTTTTCCATTCGAGTTCTGAACCGCAATTATATGGCATAAGGAGACTGAGCATAGGAAGTCTATCAAGATGGCCTGCTCTCTCTTCGCGAAGTCAGCGGGACTGTGCCTGATACTCAGCTCCGCACTGGGGAGTTCTAGATAAAACCTTGCCATTTCCCGGTTCAGATCTCCCATAGACTCTCCACTGGTTACCCTCACACACGTCTTCAGTAATTTCCAGTTGACAACTGTTCCCACAGGGTCTGCAAATAGTGGGCATTCTTCGGCCTTCCCCTTTGCCCCTCTCCTCACATTCCTTTGTCTCGCCACCTAGGAGGCAGCAAAGCCGTCCTGTGTTCTGAGTGCCTCACAGCTGTCTTAGCACTAGCTGTCCAGTCTGGTGAGTCAACAATCCGAAGGCTGTTTTGCAGGGTGCAGCTCCTTGCTGGGAACCGCAAGCCATTTTCGCATCTCCATGCACAGCCTGGCCAAGGTCATCTCTCAGTTGATGCCGCCTGAGGAAGGAGTCTGTGGAGAGGCAAGGAGTAACCAGATGATTTCAGTGCATCTGTGGGCTGGGTTCATCAGCTGTGTATTACTTGGCACCAAACACTAAACCAAATCCATTGAGTTGATCTTGGCCAGCTTGATACTGTTAGCATATTGCAATTCACAATTACGTAGAGCGGGGCTGTGACTCCCAGTGGGAGTTGTGAGTGAACACCTCGCCCGGGGCACAGCTCCTATGATGTTAGGTGCTGGGTCAAAGGCAGCTATGAATAATAGGAAAGAGAGACGCGTTGGTCATAGTCTGGTAGGATGTCTGACAGCCCTTCCCAAGAGACGTTATTGCTTTTGGTCATGAGGAAGTGTTGATCCCCCTCAGCAAAGCTTGGTCCCAGTGAAAGCCGCTGGCGGTCTCGGCACATGTGATCAACAGTGGAAAGTCTTAGAGGCTTGCTGGCCGAGGGGGAGATGAGCAGTACATTTCCAGCTGTGGGGAGAGAAGCTGGTTGGGTCCAGCCTGCTTCTGCTCTTGGTCCTCTCAGAGCTCCGTCTCCCTCCCTTTGATTCAAGGAGGGACCCCACTGGAAAGAGGACCCGAACAGAGATGCCACAGCTGTTGGAATGGAAGGTGAAATGGGGGTTCAGAGCAAGGACCTTCCCGTGGGTGTGCCCTTCTTTGCCCTCTGAGCTTGAGGGCCTTCCTCTGTTCTTTCCTACAGTTGTACGGAGAGCCCATGCTTGCTGATCCAGAGGGTACGTGGGGCCCAGCAGGTGGGCATATGTTACTTTTACCACAGGACTGGGGAAGAGTTGGGTCCTCTTAAATCCTACCTTCCTCAGTCCAACCAACCCCCCCCCCCCAGTGATGGAGGGAACCATCATGTGTATTAAAGACACTCATAACATTGTAACCCATGAACTATGAAATATCACGGTCTTGCTTGAAATATCTCCGACTGTGCTTCAAGGAATACCAACTTTCTATTCTTGGAAGAATCCAAAACCAACTCGCGCCAGAATTTTGTGTACTTTTTTGTAACCCATGGCTGAGAGGAGAGTTAGGCCTTGCCCTTCTTACTTCTGTCTGCTGACCCCCTGGCCCCGCTGATGTTTTCGGTTCTAGGTTCCGCATTCTCCCAGGTTCTTGGCTCTCTGCTCCCTGCTGTCCAAGGACGGATGGGTCAGCCAGGCTCTCGCCTTCTCACACTCCTCCCTCCCACCCCAGCTGTGCTGCCTGGCGCCCCTCAGGGGCCGGTTGTCAGAGCCATGGTCTCGAGACACTGCCCTCTTTCCCCTAATTTTCCTTATTGCTTTGTATCTCAGTCAGCTCGGGGAACCATAACAAAATACCACAGACTGGGTAGCTTAACAGAAATTTCTTTTCTCACAATTCTGGAGGCTGGGAAGTCCAAAGTCAAGGTCCAGCAGTGTTCAGTTTCTGGCAAGGACTTTCCTCTGCCTTCTCACTATGTCCTCACATGGCAGGGAGAGAGCCCTAGCTAGCTGAGTGCACTCTGGCATCCCTGAGCCCATAATCCCATCACCAGGACCCACCCTCGTGACCTAATTACCTCCCCCAAGCCTCACTTCCAAATACAGTTGCACTGGGGCTAGGGCTTCAACATAATATTTGCGGTGGGGTGGGGAAAAAACATTGTGTCCCACCTGCCAAATAACACTTTGCAATCCATCACTTACAAACTATCCGTATCCATTCCATTCCATTCCATTCACTGTGATTTAAAATTTGGGTGAGGTTGAAACGCCATTATCCTTTTATGATGTGCATTTCCACCCCACCATTAAACAGGCAACTTTTTTTTTTTAAAGATTTTATTTATTTATTTGACAGAGATAGAGACAGCCAGCGAGAGAGGGAACACAAGCAGGGGGAGTGGGAGAGGAAGAAGCAGGCTCCCAGCGTTGGAGCCTGATGTGGGGATCGATCCCAGAATGCCGGGATCACGCCCTGAGCCGAAGGCAGACGCTTAACCGCTGTGCCACCCAGGTGCCCCTAAACAGGCAACTTTTAGACTTCTAATGTAATACTGAGAAGGAACACACCTGAGATGGGATGATTCTTGGTTCAGAGAAGGAACGGTGTGTCCTGAAAATCTACAGAGAGTCCCACTGCCCTCCTCCCCCAGTTAGTTAGCTTCGGATTCTTCTTGGGTTAGAGACGACCAGAAGCTCTAATATCTTAGGAAAGATGAGCACTGAAAAGATGACTCTCCCACTCCTGTATTCCAGAAGAAATGAAAGAATTTTTTCTAAATGAGAATCTTTACATATCTAAAGTCTTCAGTCCTTAGAGAGAAACTGGGCAACTATCTCACACTTCTTTGGGAATTGATCTTTGCCCGTGATTTTTTTCTATTTAGTAGAATGGCTATGGGTTTCTATATTCCCATTTCTAGAACATATTTTCCACGAGTGGGGATAATGTCTTATTTTTTTGTAAAGATTTATTTGAGAGAGAAAGAGAGAGCGCGTGTGCGCGCACAAGTGGAGGGAGGGGCAGAAGGGCAAGCAGGCTCCCCATTGAGCAGGGAGCCTGACGCGGGGACTTGATTCCAGGACCCCGAGATCATGACCTGAGCCGAAGTCAGATGCTTAACCGACTAAGTCACCCAGGCGCCCCTATTGTCTTATTTTGAGCTCTGGTATTGTATTAGGAAGAATGATGTGGTTTCACTCTAGTCCTGTAGTTTGTGATTTGTGGCTTGGAATCCCGGTTGGAAGGAAATGATTGACCCAGGGGCCCCGGCTTTTGTGAGGTTTAGAGGCATGGTCAGGTATAACAGCCTCAGGCATGATTTAGAAGGCAGAGCTTGAGCAGGCTACTTTGTGAAGTAGTGAGCTCCCCATTCATGGGAAGACTTCAGTGGATCAGAAGCCTCCGTTACGCTCACTTGCAATAGAGACTGTACTTCTAGTTCTTGAATTAGCTGGGAGTTTGGAATACAATGATCTCAGAGATTCTGTGCATTCTAAAATACCATGTTTCTGGGGTGCCTGGGTGGCACAGCGGTTAAGCGTCTGCCTTCGGCTCAGGGCGTAATCCCGGCGTTCTAGGATCGAGCCCCACATCAGGCTCTTCTGCTATGAGCCTGCTTCTTCCTCTCCCACTCCCCCTGCTTGTGTTCTCGCTGGCTGTCTCTATCTCTGTCAAATAAATAAATAAAATCTTTAAAAAAATAAAAATAAAAATAAAATACCATGTTTCCATGAGTGCACACAGCAGAGCTGCACGCATGGAAAAGCATGAGCCATAGAAGCCTTGCACAGGGGAAGATCATTTTCCACAAACGAAAGGAAAATGAAGTGATTAAGTTCTGATTGCACGCTGTCTCAACTTTCAGATTCACTGGCTTCTTCCCCATGTGACCATCTCTTTATACCTATCTTCATCAACTTACGCAGAATGTGGATTATTTTTCACTTACTATTTATATTATAAAAGCGATAAAAGAGCAAATAAAAGTAGTAGGGGTAAAATTAGCAAAAACATCATTTCTTCATCATAACAATTATCTTGACGTAGTCCTTTCCATCTTAATACAACTATTTGTAGTTAATCATAGTGCATATATGTTATGTCTCTTTATTTGAAATATTCAAGTGTTTTTTCCTATTGCTGCATAGTCTTTGGAATTATTAAAAATAATAATTGACCATACTGCTCTGTCAGGTGAATATAACACAGTGCATACTCCTAGCTTTGTTGGACATTTAGGTGGTGTCCAGTTTTTCAGCATATTGTAATTATAAATAATGCAGCAAATCTTCTTGCCCATTATTTTAAATTATTTCTTGGGACTGGAGACATTCCGTTTGAGTATTAGGTAAAAAACAGGAGCATTTTTATGGCTTTTGGTAGATGATGGCAAATTGCTTCCAGAGGGCCATTTATACCGTATACCGTCCCTCTGATTTCCCCTCACCTTACCAGCAAGGAGTATTTTCATTTTCAAATTGCTCGGTAACTTTTTCCGGTTTACATTTCTTTTAATACTAACAAGATTGGATTTTTTAAATATATGGCTCATTGTCTGAAAAACATCTGTGGTGTCCTTTGCCCATTTATCTTGTGAGAGCTTAATGTCCTTATCAAGTTGTGTGAAATACATATATGGGTTGATTTTTTCCAAATAAAATAAAGATATTAACCATTTTTCCTAAACCACATCTTCCCAGTTTGCCTCTTTAATTTATGGCTTACCCACAAAATCATCTAATTTTTATAGTGAAATATATCAATAATTTCGTGAGTTTTGACTGCGGCTTCTAGAATGTTAGCACTGGTCTAGAAAATACTCAGTTTTATTTGCCGTTATTATTGTGATTTTTATCTTTTAAAAAGATATTTGACTTTAACCCATCTGAAATTTATTCTGGGGTGAGGCATATCAAATCGATCACCACTTCTCTTTTTAAAAAATGTTATTAATTCCAACAACATTTATTGAGAGATCCTTTCCTTTTTCCATTTTCTTCTGATATCTCCCTCATCATATTAAATTTCTACACATCTACGCACATAAAATAGGATTCTGACCACCTACTTAACCCCAGTTTATTCTTGAGCCAGTGGCAGTTCTAAGTATTGTCGCATAATGTGTTTTAAGGACTTGTTCCTCCTCTTGGTTACCGCAATTCCCTCTCATTTTTTAAAAAGATTATTTGTTTATTTAGAGAGAGAGAGGGCTCAAGCACGTGTGCACGAGCAGGGGGAGGAGCAGAGGGAGAGAGAATCCCAAGCAGACTCTGCACCGAGCCCAATGCAGGGCTCTATCCCACGACCCTGAGATCATGACCTGAGCCGAAATCAAAAGTCGGATGCTCAACCCACGGAGCCACCCAGGCGCCCCCTCCTCATTTTTCAAAAATATCACTACCAGTTTTATTCTTTGATATTAATTTTAGATCCATTTTATCAACTTCCAAAACACCCTCTGGATTTGGGTTTGTACCCATTTGGCAGTCATAAGTATTCAGTCCCTACATTAATTTGCAGTATTTAATTACAAGGTAGGTCTCTTCTGTCTCAATGTGCAGAGGCACGCTAGGAACACGGACACAGAGGGACCGGGCATGGCCTGGGCCGGGAGGCTGCGATTGCTGGGGGGCACGGGGGTTGGGAGGATTCAGGGGGCTGTACCTGGGCTGGGGCGTGCACGCCCGCACGCTGACCTGTCTGCCAGAGAGGGAGTTCAGGTGAGGGACACTGGCGTGCCCTGCAGAGGTCAGGGGACCCGGATACTCTGATACCTGGAATACTGTCAGCCCTTTCTGTGCCAGGGCAAAGCCACTTCACCTGCCATGGCCTCGCCCCCCAAGGATCCTTCCAGCTCTAAAGGCCTCTTCCCCTCTGCCCCATGTGGTAGAAGACCCCGCAGTGCCCTTGCTGCGTCACCTCTGCTAGACCACAGGCGGGAAGGCAGAGACCCTCCTCACAGATCCTATGGGTCCTAGCACCCAACCGAGTGTGGAGCCCTCGCAGGTGTCCCGTGCTGTGGGGAAGAAGTGGCCGAGGGCGAAACCGTGCGGCCCCAGTGTAGAGAAGAGTTTTGTCCTAGCTGATGCGTTTGAGTGCACCCGGTCTCAGACTGCAGTGTAAACAGAAATAACCCACAGAACGTGTGATTCCACAGCTCTCCGAGAGCAGGTCTGGATGGTGCCCGTGCTGTTTGCCGACCACACCCTGACTAGTAAAAGTTAGAACATGGACCTGTGTGGGAATTCCTGGCTGGAAAAAAAAAAAAAGGTGAGTTAGGGGGCAGGGGTGGCTAGGGTCCTAGTCACCGTTGTGCTTTCAAAGTATGTGTATAGACAAGAAACACAAAGCCATTTGATACCTTATCGGGATAGTAAGGTGATGGGAGACTTTCTTCCGTGTGTGTTGCTTTAAAGTGTTTGCAAAGAATAAAAACTGTAAAAAATATTTTAGTGAACGGGAAAAACAAAAGTGGTTCATCTGCAGCCACAAGAGATCAGCTAGGCCACACCCCTCACTGTCCCTTCTCTGGGTGACTGTCCCCCTGAGGTATGCTTTCTCTCTGGCTGGGGCAGTTTCAAACAGCCTGTCTGGGTTTGCTCTTGTCTAGAAGCACCTGAGGCTATAGCCACTGCCCAAAGGGTGAAGATGCCGCCTTTAGAGAGTCAGAAAATCCCTCGTTCCTCATCGAGGGTTTAACCCGCCGCCAGACCCAATGACCAGTGACGCCCTCCACACCCACCGAAAGCACGAAGGAAAATCTCTGAGTTAAAAGTTTGCCTTTCTTACTGGAAGAATTTTTATTAGGCCAAAGCGTTGACAAGTTTGTCATTCCCAGAATCTGCTAACACCCTCCCTCCATTCCCCTCAATTTTTAGTGCTTTTCCCCTCCTCATTTTTAGCGGGGAGGAAAAACTGTCTTGAACAAGCAGAAAGTTTTATCCAAGGTGTTTGGCAATGACTCGATGTGCTGGGAAAGATTTATGTCTCCGTTCTCTGGCACTGCCTAGCGTGAGCTCACTTAAAACAACTGAATAAATGAGTTCACTTTATCCTGTCAAAATGGAACTGAGGGCGGCATGGTACCCAGCTGGGGTCCACGGGGACCCTGAGGCAACGCTCATGTCTCAGTCACTTGTGCTGAGCTCAGCCGTTTTTATGTCTGTCTGAGATCATTAAAACGAGGAGGGCAGGGAGCAGAAAGGCCTGGGGAATGAATGGTGTGATGGAAACACCGCTCGAAGCCCACAGGCTCAGCCAAAAGCCTGAATTTAGGGGTTCACTTACAAGGCTGACTCTCTGCCAGTCTTGTCTCCACCAGTTAGCAGCGCTTCGGATAGGAACAAGACCCGTTGGTTTGACCAGAGCTCCTTCAAGGGGCTCCTCGAGAGAGGTTTCTTCACGCTAATGGTCACGAGAGTATTTGTTTCCCTTAAGTCCTATTTTGTCATTCCTATGGCCTTATGATCATTAATACTGGGCTCATTGAGACAAGGCCTTATTGTAGAAAAGGAACATGGAATCTGTCCTGGATGGATTGTCTGGGCCAAGCTCAGGTCCATCCCTTTACATGGGTTGGGGCTCAGGATGCTTTGTTATTAACTCAAGGGAAGGGTGGTGCTGCTTAGTCCTGGGCCAAGGGCAGCGGGCTAGCTGGAGGGCCCAGGATGGCCCATCTGGGAAGTGACTCCGTGACCTTCCACTCTCCCTGATGCCAAGACTTATTCCTCTCTCTAGAGTCCTCGTGCTTCAGACAGAGGGAAGGGTAGCTTCTGCCTTAGGGTGGGGAACCCGGGACTGTAATAACTCCTAAAAATTTCTTGTCATTTAGAGGTGACAGAGTGTATCCCCTAGAGTGTAAAGGGACCATAAGGTTGTGGAGACTGCCTTCTTCCAAAGGAAGGGAGGTGAGGGAATGGAAGAAGGAAGGAGATCCTCACAAGTCCCAGGAAACTCCCATAGGAATGTAATAATGCCATTCTATAAATGTGGAAGCTGAGAGGTTGTGATTTATATTTGTAAATATATCCTTAAATCAATTTATTTTTACCTAAAAATGGAACTAGTTTGATGTGTGCTGGTTATATTTTTCCAACATGCGTTAAAGCACAAATATGCATGAGACAAAAATTGTCATGGGTGTAATCCTTGGATGCTGCCCAGCGTGCCCTCATCCCACGAGGGCAGTGGCTCTCACAGTGTGGGGCCAGACGGGCAGCATCGGCATCCCCCGAGAACATTTCAGAAATGCAAATTCTCAGGCCTTACCACAGACCTCCTGAATCAGAAGGTCTGGGAATGGGGCTCAGCAAGTTCTCTTCTCAAGCCTTCCTGGTGATTCCCACGCTTACTGAAGTTTGAGAACCACTACCCTGGAGTGTTGGACCACTTGGGAATGTCCTGGTTGTGTCTCCTTTGCTCTCACAGTGTCTTCATGACCACAAAGCACACAAAAGCCCTGGGTGAAGCACCACATAGATGTTAACTCAGACCCAGCCTGTCACAGCTTAGTTAAGAAGACAAGCGTTGTGATGTGAATGACTCCTGCATCAAGGAAGACACCTTGAACCTTACACATACGGGTGCAGAGAGCCAATGCCGGCTCATTTCTCTCCAATTCCTCTGGTCAGAATTCAGAACTGATAAGGAGGACCTAGTAAAGCAGCTAGCTCTCTCCGTTGTTTAGAACAGCTCCGTTCAGCAGAACTCTTTGCAGTGATGGAGGTGTTCCATATCGGCGTGGTCCTGGGAGACAAATTCGCACGGGTCTTCTGCATTTCTGCACATTTTTTCAAGCAGAAGCACTGACTATCTTTTTCTGGACAATTTTCAAGGACATTTGTGTAGCCAACAGTCTTGGACGGTAGAGATCATGTCTTCCTCCAGAGCAAAAAACAGCCAGCTTCCTGCCCATTATAAAAAATTCGGGTTCCTGAAACTAGGGTTTCCTCTCTTGTATTGCCACCCACTACATATCATCTGGCCATCCTCATGAGAACCGGAGCTCAGGAAACTGGAGCAAGAAAACACTGACACTCTGGCTACCGATGTTGCTATCAATAATAAAGCCCTTTGTCTTCTGCCCACATTCATGAAACTGGCAGATTAACTTGTTCGCTTGCAACTAGGGGAAGATACGAGACCCTTCACCCTCCTCACAACACATTGTCCAACACATGTGGCTATTGAGCACTTGAAATGTGGCTAGCGTGACTAAGAAGCTGAATTTTTAGTTTGAGTTCATTTTCCCCCTAGTTTTATTGAGAAGTAATTGACCAAAAAAGTTGTATGTATCTAAAGTGTACAGTGTGATGGTCTGATATAAGCATACATTGTGAAATGATCCCTGTGATTGAGTTAATTACCATATTCATCATCTCACATAGTTACCGGTTTTTGTTTTTGGTTTTTTTTTTTTTTTTTTTGGTGATCACTCTTAAGAACTACTCTCAGCAAATTTCAAGCATATGATACAGTATTATTAACTATAGTCTCCATGCTGTACTGAAAGTTTGAACACTTTGATAAATTTCCCCCCTTTTCCCTCACCTTCCAGCCCCAGGCAACCACTATTCCACTCTGTTTCTGTGAGTTTGACTCCTCCCCCCTTTTTTAGATTCCCCATATAAGATTCCATAAAAACCATACGGTATTCTTCTTTCTCTGGCTTATTTCATTTAGTGTAATGCCCTCCAGATTCATCCATGTTGACGTAAATGGCTGGATTTACTTTTTTATGGCTGAGAAATATTCCATCGTGTATTTAGACCGTGTCTTCTTTATCCATTCATCCCTTGGCGAACCCTTAGGTTGTTCCCATAACTTGGCTATTGTGAATAACGCTGCAAAAAACATGGCGGTGCAGACATGTCTTCGAGATACTGATTTCACTTTCTTTGGATGTATGCCCTGATGTGAGATTTATTTTTAAAGAGCCACATGCAGCTAGGGACTATCCTATTGGACCACATAGCTTAGAAGGCTGACCAGGTAGAGGGATTTTCTCCATGTAGAGGGAGGATAGATGTAAGGCCATCTTTATTTTCAGTATTTGAGCGTTGATGATTCTGCAGATCCAGGAACTCTAGGAGGAGCAGAACTTTTTATTACGCCAGGAGGGGTTTCCTGGTACGGCTCAGAGGTGAAAGGAAAGAGAAATTGGGGCTGAGTTCGGAGCTTGGGGATGGGGAGATATTCTTGCTACAAGATACGTCTTTTGGAAGAGGCTTGGAGGCAAGAAAGAGAAGGTATGGCCACAGAAGACAAGCAGACCAGTGGCCCTTAAAGAATTTATCCAGCCCTGCCCTCCCCTTCCTCAGTTTGAGCATATTCCCCATCCACCCCTGGCTGGTCAGAAACCCCTTTGGGCCTTTTCAGCTCCCCAGGCTCCTGCCCCCTTACCTCCTGGCTCAGAACAATCTCCTCTTTGATTGTGGGCTTGGGCCCTGCTGACAGGTCAGGTCATATGTACCTAATCAGGAGGAGCTGGGGCCTGAGGGATGATAAACGAGGCTTCTCATTTCAATAAAGTTTGTGCAGAATATTGGAAACAGCTGTGGGCCTTCGCTGGCGGGGCCAGAGCCCGTGGGGGCCTGGTGTTTGGGGGAGAAGGGTTGAAATCGGGAGACACCAGGGTGGGCGTCTAAAGGGTGCTTTGCCCCCCAAAAGCTGAGAAAGCTAGTGAGCCTAGTCCAACGCCAGCTCCTGCTGGAATCCCAGGCTTTGGGGAGGGCAGGGAGCATTCTGGAATCAGAGCACTCAGGTCACACCAGGCAGGTCTGCGTTACCACCAGGCATTTATTCACATTTATGTCACATTTATTCACATTTATGTAAATATGTCGTTCATTTCACAAATTCCACCTAGATTTCTCCACAAGCTGCTTTTCTCACCTAACATCATGAAAATCCCTCCAATGTATTCTTTTTCTTAAACGGTGGTAAAATATATGCAACATTTACCATCTTCATCGTTTTTAAGTGTAGAGTTCACTAATGTTAATGAGATTCACACTGTCGTGCAACCGACTTCCAGAGGTTTTTCACCGTGCAAAATTGAAACTCTGTACCCATTCAACAGCAACTCCCCATTCCCTCTTCCACCTCAGCCCCTGGTAGCCACTTTTCTTCCTTCCTTCCTTCCTTCCTTCCTTCCTTCCTTCCTTCCTTCCTTCCTTCCTTCCGATTTTATTTGTTTATTTGTCAGAGAGAGAGAGCACACAAGCAGGGGGAGCAGCAGGCAGAGAGAGAGGCAGACTCCCCACTGAGCAGGGAGCCTGACGCGGGACTCAATCCCAGGACCCTGAGATCATGACCTGAGCCAAAGGCAAACTCTTAACTGACTGAGCCACCCAGGCATCCCAATGACTTTTCTGTCTCTATGAGTTTGACGACTTTAGAGGTCTCTATAAAGTAGAAGTAAAATCATACAGCATTTGTCTTCTTAAATTTACTCTCTTTAATATTTGCATAACATTACAGTATAGGGACATAAGTCTATCGTTCACTACCAGTATTTTTGCAAAATGCTATCGAAAATTTTTATGCATATCCTTGCATACTGAAGTTTGCTGCCTTTCTTATCTTTCCTTCTTCCTATCTTTCTTTCTTTCCTTCTTTTCTTACTTCTCCCCTCCCTCCCTCCCTCTACCAGAAATGACAGAGCTGGGTCAAAGAGATGCATATTTTTAGGTTTCATCCAGAAACCTTTCTCAGAAGCCTGGGTAATCCCCATATTCACAGCTGTGACTACTGCCCCCCCCGCCCCCATTTCTTCTTCAGCCCTGGCTCTTTCTAAGTTTTACTCTTCTGATGAAGGAAGAGTGGTGTCACGCTTTTATTTTAAAGATTTTATTTTATTTATTCGAGAGAGAGGACGTGTGAGAGAGAGAGAGCACAGCAGGGGGAGGGGCAGAGGGAGAAGGAGAAGCAGACTCCCCGCTGAGCAGGGAGCCCCACGTGGGGCTCGATCCCAGGACCCTGGGATCATGACCTGAGCCAAAGGCAGACCCTTAACCGACTGAGCCACCCAGGCGCCCCACATTTAAAGTACGCATTTCTCTAAGTATTGGTGAGGTTGTGCACCTTTCCCTAAATGCATCGGCCGTTCGCAGCAGAAATGCAGATGCTTCGTATTCATATGATTTGTCTATTTTCCTGCTGGCTTATTGTCCATTGTGCGGAGGGGCTCTTGTGTGTTACAGATGTCAGCTCTCTGTCGCTGGTAGATAGACACTGAAATACTGTCTCCAGTCTGTAATTTGTCTTTTGACTCTATGTGATCTTTTAATCCTTTGAACATTTATTTTTTTTAAATTTTTTAAAAATTTATTTGTCAGAGAGAGAGAGAGCACAAGCAGGGGGAACGACAGGCAGAGGGAGAAGCAGCCTCCCCGCTGAGCAGGGAACCCGACGCAAGACTCGATCCCAGGACCCTGGGATCATGCCCGGAGCTGAGGGCAGCTGCTTAACCACCTGAGCCACCCAGGCATTGCAATCCTTTGAAAATTTAAAAAATGTATGTCTATCTTTTCCTCTCTGGCTTCTGGATTTTCTGTTTTGTTTAGAAAAATCTCCTCAAACCAGAGATTGTATAAATATTCTAATGTATTCCTCATTAAATTGCTTTAAACAGTGTTTAAAATGGTTTTAAATATTTCCTCATGAAACTGTTTAAATATGGAGAACAGTACGTAAGTTGTTTTACATGTGTACATTTAAATACATTTAAATCTTTCATCTATTTGAAATTTAGTTTCAGTAACTTGTGAGGCATCAAGATGAACCTTGCTCTGTTTTTTTCAGGGAGCCAGTGGTGCCTACACACTTTATTAAATAAACCATCCTTCTCCCCACTGGCTTGACATAGCACTTTTATTGTATATTATCCATATGTGCTAGGGTGGATTTCTGGACTCGGTTCTCTTTCTGTCCCCTGGATCTATTTATCTTGTCCTTTACCCTTCATGTATGATTTGATCACAGTGATTTAGAGTCAGTGTTCCTAAGGCCACTCTTACCTAAAGATGTCATTGTTTTCATTGTTACCATGATGCAAGTCTTTTCCAGCTGTCACAGCCTGTGAATGTCGGTAACTTTTCAAGACAAGCCAGAGGAAGTCCGGGAAAGCCTGCCCCTGTGCTCTCAGCCATCAACCACGGCAGAGGCCGGACGGTATTAGACGAACATCTACTCTGTGCTTGGCACTGCTCTTTTCGGTAAACCTGGGGCTGGAAGCCCAGAGTTTCCCACGCTGCAGTGCCTAATGGTACTTCAAAGTTCTGGCTTCTCGGCTCCAGACCTATCCTCAATACACCGCTTTGTGAAAGTGGCCTTGGGCCCTGCGAATCCCATCTCTGCTTTGCCAGCTTTTCCCTATTCGATCCTTGTGACCAGAGCCACTAGAGGGAGGCTTGCAGGCCAGAGGAGGGAGGGTTCCCTCTGCATCTGAGTGTCCCCAGTAAGGGGTGCCCCGACCACCTTCACCCCAGCAGCAGGCCCGTCCGAAGTAGCAGCTGGATGCTCGCGGCTTCTCCATCACTCACAGATTCTCCATGCACCACGCACCCCACACTCCAGCTGCAGGTGCCCCTTCCTCGGAGGTCTGGGCCCAAGCCCACGGGTCCTTCCTTCCCACTCAGAACTTCCTCCCCAGAGCTCCGGGTCCCTCCTCAAACATCTCTGGGCTAGTAGCTGCAATCTCTTCTTGTTTCCTCGGGACACCTGAGCATTCTCTCGTGACCTCACGACCAACCTTATACCTAGTTCTCGATTCTTAATCCTTTTTTCAACTGACTGGTGTGATTTCTGTCTCCTGACTGGACCCCAACTGACACAGGTAATGGGGACTGGAAGTTTTCTGGGGGCTGAGGGTAGCTTCTCTTGGCCGCCCTGCAGGGAACTCCCCACCCTCCTCCTTTCCCAGAATTATTTGGCTGTTGGTTGTCAAGGAGACGGCTGACAATTTCCAGTTTGCAAGCCTCCCCCTGGAGCTCTACAGAGACGTTCTGGAAACTCCCTACTCCTTTCTGCTCCCCAGCCAGGGAACTTGGGAGAATCTCGCCAGGTTCGTGGGCAGGGCATGGGAGAGGGGAGCTGGCCAGGCCTGCACATGGAGAGACAGACGAGAGGTTTCCTTAGGCCTTGCTTCCTCCATGGACCTCAAGTGCCCGGCCAGCTCCCCCCGGCCCTGTCCAGACAGATACCTGCTGGGTCCAGACAAGGCCAAGTTCTCGGACCAGGCCCTCAGCCACAGAAACCTGTCCTCCCGGCGGGAGCCTCGTTCCCAGCTGCAGCGGAGAAGAGCCTGGAACCTTTTCTGGGGAGGAGCTTCAGCCATTCCTAAGTTCCTATCACTGAAGCAGGGAACAGCACACGCTGACACCTAGTGTCACGCCCGGGCTCCAGTCTATTCCAGAATAATAACAGCGCAACATAGTAGTAATAATAATAATAATAATAATAGCAGTGAAGTGGATGTGAATCTCACTCTATTAAATTCAAATAAAGTTGACTCCATTACTGGGACCCTACTCCCATCCTGGAGCCCCACCAGAATCTTCGAGACTTACATACGAAGTCCCAGAAATAGGGGGACGCTTCCAACCCCGGGTCCAACGTGGTTGCTGCTGACCTTTTCATTGGCTGAGCTTTGGGGGACTTTCCATTTCTCTGCCCTTGTGGGTCATGGGCCTGGCCTCTCAAGGTTCATCCTCTTTCAGGGACCCAGTGACCTCTGACCTGTCCCCAAACTCAGAGAAGTCTCTTCAACGGCCGCCAAAGGCATGCTCCTTACTCTTTACCACTTCCATGGTGAACACCTAATACAACTTTTCAGTGACTTCTTGCTTCTAAAAAAATTAAAATGGTTAACTTGGGTGTGAAGCAGCTTTTGTGTCTGGCCTGCAACCATCTTCGAGGCAACGCAGAACTGAAGACCTGGCCAAAGCTTCATCTGTTTTATTTTTGCAGAAGTCTCGGGGAGGAAGCTGCAGACACCATCACATCTCATGCCCGAATGTTGCAGTATTAAGAAAACTAGAAACACTGTCTCACCTAATGGCAAAACCATTATCTCGCAAAACAGTGAATAACCTTTGTCTGGTGTTGTCTCGTAAAGAGTCAGCCTCATTTACGGGGAAGATCTGAGACCCGGAGGGGGAAGGAACGTGCTTGGTGTCCCTCGGCTGGTGGGCCACAGAGCCGGGGTCTGAACACTGACCTGGTTCCGAGCTCTGCCCTTTCCACACCCCCGGGTTTGCACAGTGGTTTCTGCTTCGCGCCGTCCTCTCTACGCACCCACTCCTCCAGCTCTCACAGCAGCTCTGAGGAGCCCCTGGGCCATGGGCACGACAACCCCGTTTTTAACGATCGGGAAACTGAGGCCCGGAGAAATGGAGTGTCCTGCCCACAGTGGGGCAGGGGGGCTGGCTGGGAACGTCTCCGGGAATGGTAAAGCAGACGGAAGGAGGGTTAGCTACCAGGCAGAGCTGGCACGGAAACCAGGCCTCCTTCCTGTCCCCCAACGACGGCTCTAGCCACCGTTGCCGCCCCTCGGCCTCGGCCTCCCCTGCCTCCCCGCCTCCCCTGCCTGCCTCCCTTGGTCTGTTGGTCTCCCTTTCTTCACCCCTCTATCTAGGGCCTCACTCATTTCCTCTCTGGTCTCCAAAGAGTAGTTAACAAAGTGACTAAGCAGTGACCCCTGCCGGGCCCTCTGTCCCTCTTGCCCTCCCCCTCCTCCTATCAGCCAGGAGCACAGCGGGGGCCATGTCGGCTGCGGGGCCTCTGGCCCATTTCCTCTCCAGCCCTCGGCTCATCGCCTGCCGGGGTCCCCGGGGGCCTGTGGTTGGCCTCTGACAAGGCACACATGGACACACATGGAAAAGCCATTCATTTCCAGGAGCATTTGCTTCCTCTGCTGCAGTCCAGCTGTCCCTATCCTTCCACCTTCTGCTCCCCCAAAAGCCTGAGGTTTCAGAACCAGGGTTCAAAATGGTGGCAACAGGCTGGAGAAGTGCGACGGCCCGCTGCCCATAGTGAGGCCAAAGTTTGCCAGAAAGTGAGGCAACGGCCCGGAAAACCTGAGCGCTCGTCGTTGCCAGACCACTACCCCCTCAGAAGACCATAAATGTTAACAGGACGGATAAGCAAGACTCCCCCACGGTGCGTAACTGAGAGAGATTCAGGGTCTTCCTGTCAGAGCGAAAAGGGACCTGGCAGCTCCATAGGCCCCTGGCCAGCCCTGAGGGGACGGTCTCAGGTGGGGACCAGATGGAGAAGGCCCAAAGGGATGGAGCTGCAAGGAGCGCGAGGAAAAGAGCAGAGAGAGCTTGAGCCCGTTGGTAAATGTGGAGAGCAGTACTATCTCACGGGGTGTGGAGAACCCAGCACACGCCTGGCGAGAAATGGTAGCTTGTATTCTTATTTAGGTAGAGAATAAAAAGACCGAACAAGCTGTTTCAAACGTCAAATGACTTTCATTTGGAAGGGCTCATGAATAATTGTGCAAAGTTTCGGTGAAAGAACTCAACCCTGACATTAGAAGTATGAGGGAAGCAGATTCCAGTTCACCCGAAACAGGAGGGCAAGAATGAACGTTTATTGCGTGCCTACGAGGTGCTTACAAGGTGCTTGATATGCGTGCCTGCGTATTATCTGTCCGACAACTTGAGGCGTAGTCAGAATCATGCTCGTTTGGAAGATGCGGACAAGGAAGCTCAGGGTGTGTTGCTTGCCCGGGGTCCCGCGGCTCCTGTAGTGCCCACCCAATGTTGGTCATCGGGGGCCGAAGGGCCATCTCTCCAGAAGGCTGCAGGCCTCACCCATTCAGAGCCCTTAGCCTGGTTCTCCAAAACTCCCACTCAAACAACTCAAGAGTCTGGATCCCTAAGTTCATCCTGTAACCTCTTCCCTTCTGAGTTGAGCTGAGAGAACACTCCATTGTTGGCCTCTCATCGCTCCTAACTCCACACCGTCCTCTCTTCCTCCCTCCAGGATCTCCCAAAGCAATGGTGCAGGGGTTGATGGAGCCCTTGGGACCCAGGTTGGCTGTCGTTGGAAACCCCACAGTGAGGGGGCCTGCATCCACCTGAGCAGGAGGGGAAGATGGGAAACAGGCACCAAAACCTGGGGAGCCTACAGCCTCACTTGCCGCTGGGCCTATGCACTGAGCATGCCCAGAGCACAGCACAGTACCAGGTGACCCTGGCTTGGCCGATGCTCTTTGGGAAAGTGGGGTAGGGAGAAAGGGAGATGTCCTGCCATGTACAGCAGGGTGCCTTGCACTTAGCAGATGCGCAAGAAACGTTTGTAGAATTTCTGACATTCTTCAGGTCAAGGCACATAAATAATTTTAATAGGCAGGTGCTATATAGGCATAACCTCATTTATTCTTCTCAGGAAAACAATGATATAAATGAAGAAACTGAGGCTCAGAGGGAATAAGTTCCATGCTAAGATCACACGACAATGGAGAGGCAAAGCTGTGTTCTGACCACTGTACTTTCTTGTCTTTCAGAAGTGGAAGAGCTTGCCTCTCCTGGACCTTGAGCTCCCACAGCATCAGAAACAGGAGACCTGGACCTGCTCTCCCATTCTGGTCCTGCTTCCTCTTCCCTTCCGGACAGGACCACAGCTCTGCCCTGGGGGGACAGGGGGATGGTTAATTTTATATGTTGACTTCACTGGGCCATGGGTCAGATATTATTCTGAGTATGTCTGTGAAGGTGTTTCTAGATGCGATTAACATTTGAATGGGTGAACTGAATAAAGCAGATTGCCCCCCACCATACCACATGGGTGGGCCTCATCCAATCGGTTGAAGGCCTGGATAGAACAAAAAGGTTGACCCTCCCCCAAATAAGAGAGAACGCCTCCTGCCTGACTGCTCTGAGCTGAGACATCAGTCTTTTTCTGCCTTTGGACCTGGACTGAAGCATCAGTTCTTCTTGGTCTGAAGCTTGCCAGTCTTCAAACTGGAACTTACATCATGGGCCCTGCTGGGTCTCCAGTGTGCTGACTGCAGATCTGGGGACTTGCCAGCCCCCACAATCATGTGAGCCAATTTCTTATAATAAATCTCTTTCTTTCTATACACACACATCCTATCAGTTCTGCTTCTCTGGAGAATCCTAATACACTTCCTTCCCTGACTCCCCCTTCCAGAGTCTCCCTTACATGGGAGCCTGAATCCCAGGGACCATCTGCCGTGCTGCTCGAAGCCAAGTTAGAAGGGAATAGGGGCTCATGACCCTACAGAGAGAGCCACGGCGGGCACCTCTCGGCCCACAAGGAGCCTGTGGGGCACTCCGCTCGGACAGCTCCTGTCCCAGCTGAGTCCTGATGAACCTGAGACCCAACATCAGATCCCCCATCTCACTGGGGTCCGGGGATCTCACCCTACACCCAACCCCAAACGATGGAAAGCTGACCTTACGTCAGGCTGTCTGTCCGAGACCACTAGGACCGCGGGAGAGCTGGGCTCTGCTCCAGCATCAGGGTCTGTGCCTCGTAGATCAGATCTGACGGGGGGGGGGGGGGGTGAAGGACCGCGTACCAGCTACGCGCTGGGCACTGTTTGCCCGAGTGTGCGTATGTGTGTGCGTGTGAGAGTTTTATCAAGTATCCGTTAAAGTTTCTGAAAACAAATGTATAGTTTGATGGACTGTAACCCCCACCCAAGTCAAGAAATAGGACATCTAGCACCCAAGAAGCCCCCCATATGCTCATATAAAGTTTTCACTTAATTTCCATAATAATATTTACAAGAAAGAAGGTGCTATTATCCCCATTCATCTGCAAAGAAACGAAAGCTCAGAGAGGTTCAGAAATTTCCTGGTTTCACAGTCTGTCAGTCAAACCCGAAATCTGGCATTGTGGTTGACCCCCGAGCTCCTTCCACCCTCTACCAACTTCTCCCAACAAAACATGAGCGAAACACAAGAGGGCATTCGAAGGCGTGTTTGAATCTCCTTGTCCCTAAGGTCTAGGGGACTGCACGCAGGGCTCCCACACCTGGGCAGGTGGTTGGACTCGCTGAGACTGGGGCCGTTTTCAACTCTATGCTCAGTGACTCTCTGATTTTATGCTATCATTAAAATGAAAATGCAGGAAGCTCAGGGGGGGTGTCCCCTAGATCTGTCCCAGCCAGGTCTTGCCCTCCCCAACTCTGCATTATGAATGGAGTGAGTCAACTGGTAAATAATTTACTTGTCATCGGGCCAGTGAGGGTAACAGGAGAGCAGGGGTGGAGGTGGCAGAAGGCTGAGGTTGGCAATCCGAGCCAGACCCCCAATCCTTCTGGGGCTGGGCTTTGCTCTGGAGAGAGAGCACCCGAGTGCCAGGCAGGAACCCCAGATGGACGGCCACCCAGGGAGATGAGGCCATGGTGGGTCCGAGGGCTCCGCACAGACCACTCGGTCTCCTGGTCCTGAGCCCCTCTGCCTTCTGCATGGAGGGGCCTCTGGTGAGTGATACTCAGCCTCCCCCCCATGATGGCCCCATTCCCCCACTCACATCCTGCTATTTCTCCCCCTGTCTTCCCCGGGATCCCTCTTTAATGCTTGCGTGGCCATTCAATGAAGTCCATCAACTTTGTTTATGCGCTGGAGCTTAGCCAGCGTGCCCGGAGCCACGGCTCTGTGCCACAGACAGCATGCTGGGTCACCCTCCCAAGTCTGGGGTTATCCTGACGGCCACCGTCGGGTAGTAAGCATGGAGTGACATGGCCAGATCTGGGCTTCCAAAAGTTCCCTCCAAAGTGCATGGTCTTCTGGTTGCTGCGAGCACTTGGGAGACCAGGAGTCTAGCTGCGAGATGCTGGGAGCTCGGGCCAGAGCAGCGTCCACATGGTTGGGAAGCAGCAGCTTCCAGGTTAAGTGTTTTGCTTCTTGATCAATTGAACGGCAGAGTTTTGCCCTTGGTCCCTTCCCTCCCGCTCGATGCCTGTCTTGCCTTCTCTCTCTGGAGAAGCCGGGAGCGGTGGGGAGAGTCTGAGATGGGGAGCTGGGCTCCCCCACCTGCCGTGCAGTTCTAGATGAAGCGACGTCGTGCTCAGAGTCTCAGGGGGATGTGATGACTGTGACAGTTAAGGTCAACAGCTAACACGTGTGCAGGGCCTCGCACAAAGGCATTCAACAAACGGAAGCTGGTGGGACTCGTTCCTGTGCCCTGTGTGTCATCTGAGGCATTTATCGTCACCATGAAGCTCTGCATGTTATAGTTACCTGGCCATGGGGGACAGGAGAACGTGGGGCTCCGGAGCATGCTGCCGTTCCATGCTAGGTCCTGAGCAGAAAAGGATAGCATAGACTGAAAGCTCCCCGAGAGCAGGGATGGGGCGGCTCGTTTGTCATTGTAACCCTGGTGCCTGGTACAGGGCAGGCAGCTCGTAATTAGCAGCTGACAACTAAATGCTGGATGGGCGGACGGCTGGCTGGTGTCACCTTCCCTTTGGTGCAGTGAGTCTGGAATCCCCCTGGAATTGTTACACAGAGAACCCTCCCCCCCCCAGAGCCTGAATTGCCAGTGGCCATGCAGAGCTCCCCATCTGGTGCTGACCATCAGATTGACTTCCAGCGTCTTGTTAAAAATACAGATTCCTGCTGCCCTGGGGGTGCGGAGTCCCTGGTCTGGCATGAGGCCCCGGAGTATGTATTTTTATCACGCTCCCACAATGGTGGGATGGCGCATGGGGATGGGAGCCTCAGCTCCCCCGGGCCGCCTGCTCCCACGGCACAGCCGGACAGGAAACTCCGAAGCTCGCTCGGAAACGGTCTCTTCCCCACCAACTCCAAGGAGAAGGACGAGGGGCCCCAGGAGGGGGAGGAGGAGAGCCCAGGCTGGACGTCCTGCATTGCCGCTCTGTCCCTGGGGCAGCCCCACCGGACCCACCGAGCCCCTGCCGAGGAGGCCACGTCCGTTCGAGGAGCGCGGGGTGGCTCTGGGGGCTGGGTTGGGGCTCCGGACCCGCCTCGCGCGTGGTCTTCAGGGAGTGAGAAAACCTGGACTCACAAGGAAGGGAGGGCCAACCCCCCCTCACTCCCCTGGGCTCGCTGACTCCCCGGCCTGTGGCTGTCACCAATGGAGCAGAGTCCAAGGTGGAGGCCTGGGCCTCGGCTCTGGGGGCCGCGAGTCTCCGGAACAGCAGCCCGGTGCTGCGGGAGCTGCGGGAGGGTGCCCGAGGCCGCTTCCTGTGCCAGGCCCTGCACGGGGCCGGGGGCCAGCTGCACACCACCTACTCCTACCTCATGCTGGCCATGCTAGGCGAGGGCCCGAGCTGGGACTTAGTGGCTTTGCACGCTGCTTTGCCTCTGTTTGCATGTGCTTCCCATTGCACGGGGCTGGGCCCAGGTTCCAGGGCACCTTGGCTCCAGGGAGTGAGAAAACCTGGACTCACAAGGAAGGGAGGGCCAGGGCCCCGTGGCAGGCCAACCCCCCCAGCCTGGCACGGGTCTGTGATAATAAATGTGGGCCTTTCCTTCCTCCGGCCGGTGCCCGTATCAAAGCCTCGGTGAGGCTGAGCGACCTGTCCCCTGTGGAGGGGGCCTACGTGGTGGCCACATGTGCAGTCCGGGAGGGCACAGAGCCTGTCACGTTTGCCTGGCGACATCAGGCACCTCGAGGCCCAGAGGAGGAGCTGTTGGAGGTGACGGAGAGATGGCTTCATCTAGACCCGGTCAACAGAACACACCTGGGCTGGTACCTATGCAGTGCCCACAACGCCGTCAACCGGCTGAGCAGCTATGGAACCTTCCTTGATGTCATCTGTGAGTCAGACTGGGGGTGGGGGTGGGCGGGGAGTGCTCAGGGCTGGCACCTACCCTCCCATCTGCACCCTGCCTCCCGACACACCTCAGGGCCCCCAACAGTGCCCCAGCCTGCTGAGCGGCTCCAGTAGGTGAGAACCTCAGGGTACCGTACCCCTGGTACCAGATGCGGATCTAGTACCGGGCTTCTAGGCTTTTCCAGGTCGTGAGCCCCTCTTCCCAGGAAAATGAGCATATATGCAGAGTCACAGTTTTAGCCATAATTATGGTGAAAGGGGCGGCCCGCGGAGCCTGTCTTTGGGTTGAGCAGGAAGGCCTCGCAGAGACCGACTGAACCCTGAGGAAACCGGGAGGAGGGACGCAGTTGGCACAGAGGGCAGCAGGCTGGTCCCAAGTCAAAGGCTGAGAGCCTCAAGTTAGAAATCAGAAGTCTGTCTTTAAAGCAAATGAAGAGGGGCGCCTGGGTGACTCAGTCGGTTCAGCGGCTGCCTTCAGCTCAGGTCATGATCCCAGGGTCCTGGGATCGAGTCCCATGGCGGGCTCCCTGCTCAGTGCGGAGCCTGCTTCTCCCTCTGCCCCTTCCCCTGCTCCTGCTCTCTCTCTCTCTCCCAAATAAATACATAAAATTTAAAAACTAAAGAAAGCCCATGAAGAGCAAAGGAAGGATTCTTTTTCAGAACTTACAAGGAACTCCAGAACAAGCAATGAGAAGCAGCAGCAACCTAATACGGAAGTGGACAAAGACCACAGTAGTTCTTTCAGTTAAGAGAACAAATAAAGCTAAGGAACTTTTGCAAATTAAAAAAATTAATTTAAAAATGGAATTAGACGTTTATGGGAAGAAGACTAGGATGGTCTCGAGCCGTGCTCTCTAACGTGGCTGCCATTCGTGGGGATCCAAGCTCTGCAGATTTGCCTGAATCAAACAGGTGTTCTCAGCACACTGGCTTTGAAGGCTTAGTCTAAAAAAAAAAAAAAAAAAGGAACATAAAATAGCTCATCAATAAGTTTTATATTTGATTATACATTGGAATAATACTCTGGATGTAATTGGTTAAATACAAAATATTATTAAAATTATTAAAACCCATTGGTGCTTTTTGCTTGGTTGGGTTTAGTTGTTTTTCCTTTTTAAGATTTGGCTACTAGAGGGGTGCCTGGGTGGCACAGTGGTTAGGCGTCTGCCTTCAGCTCAGGGCGTGATCCCGGCGTTCTGGGATCGAGCCCCACATCAGGCTCCTCCGCTGGGAGCCTGCTTCTTCCTCTCCCACTCCCCCTGCTTGTGTTCCCTCTCTCGCTGGCTGTCTCTATCTCTGTCGAATAAATAAATAAAAGCTTTTAAAAAAAAGATTTGGCTACTAGAAAATTAAAACAGATCTGTGGCTCGTATGTATCTGTTGGCCAGTGCTGGTCTAGAGGATTTCAAAAGCCAGGACTAGCGATGTCCCGTCTGTCTTGTGGGTGGTGGTTTGTAGGATTGCAGACTTAGGACCATGGAGGAGACAGGCGAGTGGTCCTTGGGAAAGACAGAGGAGCAGAATGGAAGCAGGTGGAGGATTCAGTCCTTTCTGGGTGGCAGAAAGAGGGGACACAGGAAAAAAGGGAAGGCAGTGACCCAAAGAAGTGAGAAGGACTGGCTCTGGGATCGTGTTCGGGGCAACTTCAATCCTGTTTTCTGCCCTCTGCAGCCTAGAGGGGCCAACCGTCCCAGTCCCAAGAAGCGCCTCGATTGTGGGCGCACCGGGAAGGTTGGCACCCTCCCTTCCTCCTGCCTAGCCAGCTCTTGCCGTCCCCCTACCTCAGTCTCTCCAGGAAGCCTCCCGCAGCCTCGGGAGCTTGCCCCCAAAGACCCTCAACACCTATATTTGACTGTGCTTATGGCCCCCAGACTCTGAGCTCCTTGGGGGCCTTGCCCGGTGGGTGACACAGTGGGTACATAATACACGCTTGCTGGACGGTAAGCTCAGCTAAGATGATATGAGTGAGTGAAGGAATGAAGCCTGGGGAGATGACACAAGTCTTCCTTTCCCTCCAGATGGTCCAGACAACCCTGTGATCACCGTGGAGCCACTGGGCTTCAGTGAGGAGGGTTTCTGGGCCAGTGAAAGGAAAGAGGTGACCCTGAGCTGCCTGGACGCATCCAACCCCCGGAGTCACTATGTGTGGCTCCGTGACCACACTCAGGTCCACACCGGGCCTGCCTACACCATCGCCAGCGCCAGACGGGCCCACACAGGCCTGCACACGTGCCTGGCCCGCAACAGCCGCCTGGACACCCGCACCCAGACCAGCATCAGGCTCACCATCTGTGAGTGTGTGGGTGGGGGCCACTCACAGCTGGGGCCGCTGCAGCCCCGAGGGACGCGGTGTGGACATTGTGGGGGAGGGAGGGGTGGCAGCCAGATGGAGTTGCAGAGCAGGGGGAGAGGCTGTGAAAACTGTGGGAAGGGGAGGGGAGAGGGGAAGCCCCTGACCTTATTTGGACCTCATCCCCAAGTGATTCTTCCCACCGCCTTGGGGACTGAACTGAGGCACAGAGAAGGGTAGAGAAATGACCGTGAGGCAAAGTGCCCAGTGGCCAAAAGAGACCAGGAAAGAGGGAACCTTCCCAGGTGGGGGCTTCCATGGGCCTCTGGGATTCCTCAGGGACTCTGAACTCCTGCTCAGCCCCTCAGTCCCTGCCCCCTGACCTGAGAGCTCAGCTCTTCGCTCACCAGCCCCTCAGAGGAATCCATCTTTCCCCGCCCACCCACTTCTCCCTACTTCTCTTACTCTTCGCCCTGTGGCCTCCGGGTCCCCCAGCTGGGCCTGGGGACCATGGTGCACGGGCAGCGAAATCTGTCCAGCCTCACCGTCACCCGCTTCTCCACCCAGATCCCCCTGAGGGGCAGCCCTCCTGTGCTGTGCTCCCCACCCTTGGGGCTGTGACTTTGGTCTGCACCTGGCCTGGGGGGCTTCCCACTGCCCAGCTGCAGTGGGAAGGGCCCCAGGGAACCGGCCCTACTGCCCTCAGCAATGTCACCTGGAGTCAGCCAGCTCCCCAGCTCCCCAACGGCAGCGTTTTCACGCCTTCCGCGTCCTGGCTCTGAATCAACACACGGCCGGACACCCGTCTGAGGTGAAGACACCAGGTGCTGGGCCTAAGGCCGTGGAGGGACTCACCCTTTCTCGGCAAAACCGAACCCGAGCCCAGGGTCATCTTGGTCTGCACAGGGCGTCCCCTACTTTGTTCCTCGGTGTCCCTCCCACCGAATGCCTCCATCCCCTCCTTGGCCTCCCTCCCACCCAATGCCTCCATCCCGGGCTCTTTCCTCTTCTCCACCCTCCCCTCAGGTCATCCCCACTGCTATCTTCCCCATTCCTCCTTGCAAGGCTCTGGAGGTCCCAGGCCTGGGGGTAAGAGCCACGGTTCAGCTTGAATCAGAAGAAATAGAAATGGGAATGGGGTGGGGTACAGGGTGCTGGTGATTAATAAGAGTAGGGGCACAACTCTGTGCCTCAGTCTCACCCCCCAGGGCACAGGTGGGCTCTCAGCTTCCCGCTGCTCTCTCTCCAGTGGAGAACTCGTGTTTCATGGCGTCCTTCCCTTCAGCCCCAGGCTGCCAAGATAATTGGCCTGCTGCCTTCTGTGCCAGAAATGGGGGGCTTGGCTGGGGACTCGAAAGCTCAAGAGCACGAGGCATGCAGAGCACCTCTTTCCCTGAGAAAGACTTGAGCTCCGGATTCTGGGGGTCCAGTCTTGCTCTTGATTGCCCACCGCGGAGCATTGCCCGCTTGCTGCCCTCGAAGCCTTTGTTGTCAAGTTCAGTAGTGGCTCCAAAGCCATGTAACCAGCGCTCTCCTCTCTTAGCGGACGACGCCCCCTTCAGCGCCTATCCAGCAGTGCTGGGTGCAGCGGGCACAGGAGTGGTGGGGGCAGCCGTGGCCTCCCTGCTGGTGTTCCAGTACGCTGCCCGGCACCCAGAGACTCTCCCCTGTGAGTGGGAAGCTCAAGCGCAGGGTTGCTTGACTCAATGGGTGGCCAGGTCTAGACCTACCCAAGGAGAGAGGCAGACCCCCCGGGGCAAGGAATCTAGGCTCTCCCTTAACTGTGACCTCTCCCCAATGCTAGCTGTCCATCGGGCTCCAACTGCCAACCTTAGGATCTGGGGCTATCCCCCTCTGCGTTCCGGGGTCTCTAGTGCGGAGCCTATCGGGGAAGGGCGGGTTACTTTCCCGGAACCCACGCTCAAGTTGCTCGAGTAACGCACCTTCTTTTCTTCCTACGGGCCTCGGTCAGTTGCTTGTTCCCACGGAAGTGTAGAACCCCAGTCATTCCGGGGGTTGGGATTGTCCTCTAACCGGAAAGGAAGGCCGGGGAAGTGTAGTTGTCACTAACGTCACTCTCCCACGTCACCCTCAGGGAGCACAGTCACCAATACGGGGGTTCAGGGGAAGGCCTGGAGGCACCGGCGGGTGAGAAGGGTTTTATCCTGAGGAGGATTACTCGTATGTGAGGACAGCAGTCCGGAGCTGCATGCATAACGCTCGGTCTCTGGTCCTGAGAACAATCTGGGACGCCTCTGCGGCATCTGTCTCCTTTGCTTGTGTCTGGTTTTCGCAGGCGTCGAACCACCACCCACCACCCCAGGTCCGGATCCCGCAGAAGAACCCACATGTCACCATCTCATGATGAGCCCCAGCTCATGTCACCATCATGTGACTGCAACTCCGTGAGGCCCCAGACATGCACAGAGGAGACAGGTGGGAGTTGGAAAGATGCCTGTGTCACACTTGGTCTTAAAACCCAGATGGCTGAGCCACCGGCTACCCCTCACCCCCTAATGCCCAGCCTCACACGAGGACAAG
The DNA here is from genome assembly GCF_017311325.1 of Ursus maritimus. NCBI lineage: Eukaryota > Metazoa > Chordata > Mammalia > Carnivora > Ursidae > Ursus > Ursus maritimus. The sequence goes on along the minus strand of NW_024424008.1, from coordinate 42,720,165 downwards.
GCTCAGCGGCAGGGCCTCTCCGTGACCTGGCTACAAGTCCTGGCCCGGCTGGGGGAAGAGAGAGGCGGAAGGATGAGGAAGACACCCAACTGGAGAAAAGCCGAGCTGGGTGTCCGAGGCCCCGGGACGAGGGTGGTTCTGGGAACGGCGCCGGGTGCGCTACGAGCAGGCTAGCCGCTTCCATGCAAAGCCGGTGAACTGAGCGGTTGCTAAATAAACCCTCCTCGATGCGGTCCCTAGGAGAGACCGGCGTCAGCCGGGTCCCAGCTTCTCCTCCTGGCAGGAAGCTAGGAGACGGGAAGCGAGATCTGTAGGTATGTGCTCCCTTCCTTCAACGGTAGCAAGAAACGTGCTCTTCTAGTTCTTTCCCAAATCTCAAACTCCTTCCGCGAGAACACGAGCTTCAGTTATGGGACCGGCTTCATCAGAGGGGTAGTGAAGCCAGGGGCCCATCCCTGCGTCCCCGTCTCTCTCTTCCCTTGGGTGGAGGAGTAACCCCGAGTCTGCAGCCGTCAGGGGGACGCACAGGCGCTAGACTCCGGGCGTCTGTGCCAACACGACAGAGCAGAGGCATTCCAGAAGCAGCTTCTTGCCACCAGGCCCGGGGGAGCTGGCTGACAGGGGACGGGGGCTGTTCCAGAGTCGTGCTGTGTCAGCTGCCAGCATGACTCACTGGCTCCAGGGTGTGTGTGTGTGTGTGTGCGCGCGTGCGTGTCTGAAATCTGGGTGAAACACAAACGAATGCTTGTTCAAGGGACTAGAAGCGTCAGGACTTGGCGCTGCCTCGGCAGGGGACTCGGAGAAGCAACAGCAGCAGAGCCAGCGGATGAGCTCGCCAGGATAAGTGGCGCCTGGAAGGAGACGGGAAACGGACAGAAACTTCAGTTGCTTCTTAGGTTCTCACAGATTTAGACTTTATTAGAAAAGGGATTTCAAGTTCTCTCAAGGCTCTCGGGGCTGGAGCTAAGGTTTAAGGGAGGCTTATTTCAACATGGGGAATAAACTAGAACAAGGCCCCACCCCACGTCAAAGACCCTGTTGGCTTTCCGGTCAAAGCAGCTCAGACACGTTGATGGGTTTTTAGGGCTGCTTTTCTTGAGGAGGCTAAACGTCTGCCCAGGAGTTCACACGGATGTTGCTCGATGCTAACGGTAAACACAGACAACAGGCGAGGAGGGCCCTCCCCTCCCCACGCTCCTCAGGCTGCTCCCCCCCCGCCCCCCGTCCTCTCTTCCTTCCGAAGAGACACTGAGGCCCCCGAGGGGCGTCCGCCTGCTTGGACACAGCTCCTGGGCTCAGGGATTCTCCCAGCCTCCCCATAAAGCACTTGCTGTCCTAGATCCTGTTCCTTCAGGGCCTGGATCTCGGCGGTCGGACCAGAAGGGATTAACTCTGGGCCGTGCGATGGGGATCTTCAGGGGAGGGCAGGGATGGAGGTTCCAAAGAATTTCCGAGGAAGACGTACAGCCACCCCGACCACAAGCTACAAGCAGCTTTATACAAACAGGGAGGATCTGAGGGTCCCCATCTTCACGTGCTACTCTACAGGAAAGCAGCATTCTCTTTTAATACAAAGTCGTATCAACCAGACAAAACCTGTCAACGCTACATCGTTTAAAATATGTACAGTTCCAAACATAACATTACAACTTTCAGGAAAATAAAACACACTTTTCAATAGGATACAAAAACATGCATCTCAAAGCCATTACTTTAAAAAACAGAGCAACACAGGTGAAATCCAGCCATGGGGTCAAGTTCTTGGCGGTACTCCATCCGGGAACGAGCTGTGACACAGTCGGCCTATACAGACGTGCTGGTCTTCAGACTCGCTCCACAGAACCCAAACCCAGAAAGACACGCTTTTCGAAAAGACCACTTCCCAAGGCGTTAACACTGCACGAGGTCATTTACGCCCTGCACCGCGCCTAGCGGCAGACTATGGGTTCCTAACGGGGGACAAAGGACACGGTAAAATGATACACCAGGGGCAGGGGTGGAGTTTGTCGCTAAAACAAAGAACCACAGAGAATTCTAAGAGGAGAAGGAACGTGAAGAGGCCTAACCAATGACGTGCTCACTAAGCCCAGGGAAGATTCCATTCCCAGGCAGGGGTGGTGAGGGCTGTCGCCAGGAGACGTGGGGACTCTGGGAAGGCCAAGTGATGGGCACGGAGCTCTGCCTGCGTGGGACATAGGGCGGCTTCTCGGGCTGCGGGGTCAGAGGAACCCTGCGGCAGGGGAGGCGGGAGCACGCAGAACTGGGCTGGTTCCATCACAAGAGGGAACCGCATGCTTTTGGAAAGCCGTCTGGAAAACTGGAAGGAGCTCGGATTACGGCTCCGGGCAAATCGGGTTGAAATGCAGGCTCTGTGGTGGGTGATGGTATTGGAGATTTGTTGTGAGGGTTAACGAGATAGCCGAGAGCAGCACCGAGCACGGTGCCTGGGACGCTGCGGTCACCCCGCAGATGCTGCTGTGTCCTCTGACTTCCTGGGGAAGCGACATCAGGCAGGACTGTCCTTGGTGACCGTGTAGGTCATCCAAGTTCAGAACAACTCAACATTAGGGAGAATGCATAACTCCTAAGCGGTAAGGCAATTATATATATATATATTTATATATTTATATTTATATGTCTCAATATATAAAGGCATTTTTTATAAATAAAATACAATAAAAGGAATAACACTTAAAACAGCGTTACTAATAATATAAATAAAAGCAGTCCACAATGAGATTGCCCTAAAGGTAAAGTCGTCTCCTCTTCCTAGTGGACAAATCCCATATTCAAACTCCATCTTTAAAAGCAGGTTATGGCCTAAGGCTCATGCTAGCACGCCACTGTTTCCTGAATCAAGACGACTGCCCACGCCATCTACTCCCCAGTTCTCCGAAACTCCCTTTGTGACAGCATGGTTGTATCCGGGCTGGCAAAACACAGGGTATGTTTTCATATTCTGCGCACTAGGACTCTGTCCTTTGCTAGTCACAGAAGTAAGGGATGCAGCTATCTGCCTCCAAAGCTAATTGCGTCTACATCACATGAAGAATAAATCCAGTATACTCTAAGTATGGACACTGGGAACGCAGAACTTGCTCCTGCAGCATCCCTAATACCTGACCCTGAAATTATACTCACTACATTCTACTCGAAGTCATTCTGGCATAGGGACCCAGCTCCGACAGCGTATTTCCCTAACTGCTCTATTTATAAGATACGTAGACATATATAAGGGAATACTGATGCATTTACATAAACAGTTGATTAACATAGTATGCTAGTCTGTTTCACTGCAATTTCTGGGAAACTGTGAACTTTTCTCATTGATGCTGAAACTGCTTGACTCTACATAGAGAATCATTTTCTATTTTTTCCCCCAACGGAATGCACAATCCAAAAACAAGCAGTGATCTATTGAAGCTTGAATCAAGCTATTAAAATAGTTATTAAATAGAAGTAGTGTTTTTTTGTGTTTTTTTTTTTTTTAAGATGTGGAGAAGAAAAGCCTTCCAAAGGCAGCTGCAAATGTCCTTGTCACTCAGAGGGAGCCGTAACTGTGATTTATGGGCTCTGCTAACCAAAGCTTCACGTGTGTGTTTACAGTGACGACATTCTGAAAAACGTCAGGAAATTTCAAACCATACCCCTCTCCCTCCAAATTAAATCTTTTCTGACACTCACATCTTCCAAGTATTGCCCAAGCTGGAAGCTTGAAAAATAATAATTTTTGGGTGGCATGACACTGGGAGCACAATGTGGGTCTTTCTTTCCAAATTGCCACTTTAAACTCATTTTGTTCCTACTCTTAGAAACAGTCCAAAAGGGCCCTATAGTGACAATTTAATAAACCAGTCCAATTTTAATGCAGTGGGACCTGAGGGGGCTATCTTTTTCTCTCTGGCCTTGGTCCCATGTCTGCATATGGCAATAACTCTACAGACCTTAACCTCAACCATGTTCATGACACCGTCGGGGACTAGTGCTAGAAAACTGCACATCATTTGTGCCCATGTGCAGACAGAGAGTCAAGGGGTCACCTATGAGTTCTGTGGAAGGCACTCATAAAATTCATAAGACACCTACTTTACGAACGCTAGGTTACAACTGAGCGGGACTTCAAACTTCTCAGAAAGTCTGATAACACAATACATCGAAAGACAGCTTTCCATGTGAAAACTTCAGTTCCCTCTTAGCCGAATCGGCCAATAGGCTGGATCCTTGCAGGAGGAGACTTATGGTCACTGAGGTTCTCGGAAACATGGAATGATCCCACCGCTCTCAGATGATTGAAAACTACGCAAAACTAGGTTGTTTCCTACTGAGGGGGAAGGAGGATGAGGGAAATTTTAAGGCATAAATAATATAAAAGGGCACACATTTTAAGATACATTCATAGGAAATTACTACTACAAAAAATAAATAATGATTTTCTCTGATCTGAATTCATGTCCTTCACACAGTCCATCCCCAGGCCTGTTTTGTGCAGTTACTGGCTTGAAGCAGGAACACGACTGGTCATTTGCACACCCTCAGGTTTCTTGGGGTTGCTGAAGGACCCCTGCAGGGCTGTCTAAAGGAATGCCAGGAGGAGACCAGGTAGTCTTTTCCGTACAGTCCTTGGACACATGTGGCAAAATAAGAGGGTTCCAACTTAGAATTTTGTTCTCTGTTTCTGAATGGACACAGCTGTCTCCTGAAAAACACAAAGGTTTGGGAGCATTATGAAATCAGAAAGGCTGACTTTTACAAAACAGTCTCACAACATTACTTTGAGCCATAAAGAAAGAATAATGAGCCCAATTACGCTGAGTTTGACTTTGAGAGAGAAAGTAAGCTTCAAAGATTTAAAATAAGGTTGAGCTCTCACGAACAATTGTACAATTCATCTGAGGGCTAAAGCAAAACCCTTAAAACCCCGCAGATAACCACTTCGAGGAAAGGCTACAACACCAGACGCAACTCAAATGATGAAAGAGGCCCATGATCACAAAATACCTTCTTCCAGCAAGTCTACCGTCCGGGCACAAACCAAACCAAAGTCTATTTGGATTTAGTCTCCAAAATGTAATGGGATTAACAGCCTGAGATGAAGGATGTGAATAACAGAATTTCACACAATTCCTTATATAGTCAATTGTTTCGAAATACCGAATACCCCCCACCCAGTATTTCAGAAAAAATGTGAGATGATCACAGAGAGAACATCCTGAAAGTGACGGCCCTCATAGAGGTCTTAGCTAACTGCAGACTAGCTAGAAACTTCAGATTTATAATGTCTCCTAGTACCTCTGTTGAACTCTGCTGTATCTTCTGTGCACTCAGAATTGATCTCATTCCTACTGTCCTGACAGCAAGTATGCTGAGCAGGTCTCGGCGCCGTGTCATCTTTGCAACTCTCCTCAGGTGACTGGCCACAGTCGGGGACTGTGGAAGCCAGACATGCAGACATCTTCATGGGACTGAGGGGCTTCATTTCCAAACCATCCTGAGGGTAAGGTGCTACCACTGGGACCACAGGAAGGGGGCTGCTGCTGCAAGTGCTGTTAGTTTTGGTGAAACACCTACAAAATACAACCGAAAGAATCAGAGTTGTGTCTAGAGGGATCAATAATTAAAACACACGTATTTTGAAATACCATTTGGTATTTTGTATTCACAGACTCTTAAGAAAGATTAGTGCTTAAAAATAATGAAATGATTCACTATGATTTGAGATATTAAGAACTCAAAAATTACAGTTAAAATGGAATATAGGAAGAGAATGCACCACTTAAGAATAAAACCGTATGCGGGGAGCCCGGGTGGCACAACTGTTTAAGCATCTGACTCTTGGTTTCAGCTCAGGTCGTGATCTCTGGGTCGTGAGATCAAGCCCCGCCTCAGGCTCCGTGCTGACTGTGGAGTCTGCTTAAGACTCTCTCTCCTCCCTCTGTCCCTCCCCCTGCCAACACATAAATAAATCTTAAAAAAAAAAAAAAAAAACCATAGGTGAGGACCTATCTCACAGGCTTCCTTTGTCTTGGTCCATGTCTGAAATTGTCTTCCATTTCATAATTAACTGGTTCCTGAATATAGCACACGGAAGAAAAAGGCCATTGGCCACTCAAAGGAATGGGGGAGAAAAAGAGGAAGAAGAAAACAGAAAGCTAAGAAACCTATGGCCACATGAGCGGACTAATCTTATGAAAGCCAACAAAAACACACTGCTTTGAAATCAGATAATATGTTCCTTCTCACCCTTGAAAAAAACACTACACGGATTGGACATTCAAAAATCCAGGTTTTATTTTTAAACTTTTCTCTTTGCAGAATAGTTGCTAGAACTTATTAGCACTGAGCACTTCAATCCTGCCCTACTTTTACTTCCTGTGCTCATCTAAGATATGTGTTTTCTTTTTTTCTTTCTGTTCTTCCGGTTGGATAATTTCTATTGATGTTCTAGTTCACGGATTCTTTCTTCTGTTGTCTTCGATCTGCTGTTAGCTCATTCAGTAAATTCTTCATTCCAGTTAATTGTACTTTTCAGCTTTGGAATTTCCATTTGGTCCTTTTTATAGTTTCTATTTCTCTGCTACAATTCTTCATATGTGAATTCATTGTGTGTTCATCTTCCTTTAGGTGCGTGAACCTATTTATAATAGCTGCCTTAAGTTACTGCCTGCTCATTGTGGTATCTGTGTCACCTCAGGGTCTGTTTCTATTGACATTTTTTTCCTTAAGTATCACATTTTCCTATTTCTTCACACATATAGTAATTTTTACTGTTTTTCCCCCTCTAATTTTCTGGTTGTTCTGTTGGTCTTGAATTCCATCCTCTGACACTTTCTGCTTGGGCCCTTGACCCAAGACTGGAGAAATGCACTCCAGCAAAAATCCATGAACAAATGTCAGGACAATGTCTTTCAAAATTAGATTTATTCAGTTTCTGCCTGCTTCTGGTTATTCTCCAATACTTCCAAATGGTCCAGATTTCATCATTATTACCTGTGGATGATCGAGCTAGTCCATCATTAACAAAAGCTGGAATTACAGGAATATATTTTTTATTTCCAAAATTATAAGAAGAGTCTCATGAAGACATTTCATTTGGCTTTGCTTTAGGCATGTTAGGTAGAAGACACATAACACTGACTGGTAGTATGATGTAGTTATGCAATGTTAGGGAATAAAGGTACGAATTCTTATTAACATGGAATGGTACATTTCTGGGGCATATGACAATCAGTAAAAGGAAGTCCAAGCAAATGTTACTAGCATCTCTGTTGGTTCAAGTTATTGGAAGTATCAAATGCTAGGCAAGAAGAAAGATGTGAACCTGAAAGAGAGTAAGATATCTGTCAGTAAACCAGATCCTTAATTTAAGTAAGTCCAACATTAATTTCAAATAGAGAAAAAATACTTACCATACATTTAGTGGAATTCAGATACTTGTCACCTGAAATGAAAGCAAAGTATGTGAGGTATTCATTTGTACAGAATAGTTTGAGTAAAAGATTATTTAATAGGACTATATTTTAAGTTTCAAAAATATAGAAGAAATATATAACTGATTTAAATAAAACCCAACCGTTTCCATGCATGTCTTAAGCCAATAGAAAATGAAGGAAGCACTAGTATGGAAGGAAGTTTGCTGGAGGCAGAATCAGAGCTTTGGGCTGGACAGATCATGGTTCCAGGAGAGTATGGCACTCCTTGCTTGTCCCATGCTACATTTTATTCTATTCGAAATGTTAAAAACTTTCCTGGGATGCTGGCAAAGGGGAGCACTAATCTCCTGAAAGCCATTTAATGATGTCCGTGTTATTGGGTTCTTTCCTTCTTGGATTTTGTCAGGTCTCTTCCACTGTCCCAATACCCAGGGAACCTGAGAATCCCCCTGAATGTTTTCAGTTCATGGGGATCAAATACAGACTCTAAGTAAGGTATTTACCCAAAATGTGGGGCATGGTCAGAGGCAAAAACAAAAAAAAAAACAAAAAACAAACAAACCAAAAAACAAACCACAAAACCCCACCTTTCCGAATTCAGATACTACTAATGCAAATTCAATGGATATTATCCATTTATATAAATAACCTTCCCTACAAGAACTCTTTATTCTAAAAGCATTTGCTAAACAACTTCTAAATGTCAGACACTGTGGTAGACACTAAAAATAAAAAGGTAAATAGAGCAGATTTCCAGCTTCCAGTCAAGCGGAGGAGATGGACAAGTAAACAAATGGTTACAGTGTGATGCAGTGTTTGTAAGAAGATACAAAAGACACTCTCAGCACTTACCTGTGAAATGGGTGATAGACGTGTAGCTGATGAGAAAGAGCACGACCTGTGTGATCAGCTAGAGGCCAGTGTCTATTCTTTCCTACTAGTTCAGACTCAACTGTCTTACAGTCAAGGAAATTACATTAGGTAGCAATTATTGAGTTAGAGAATAAGAAGGATTCTAATTTCCCAAAACCAGAAATACCTCTGGTCAGGGGAATCTATATGGCCACTATGATTTGCTGGAAATAACTTTTAAGAATTAAATTGCTGGTTTCTGGCTATGACTCAGTAGTTTATATCAGAAGAACTCTCCTGCCAAGGACAACTACAAAGGATGGAGAAATTTTTATTTTAAATCTGTTGAAGATATCAGAGGTCAACTACCAAAGCAAGCACCCAAATCGCTGAGAGCCACAGAGAAGGTAAATGTAAACGTGAGTTTCAATACCACTTTTCCTTTTGAGGCATTTGCCCAATTCAGTGCAAAAAGAAAAGGCTGAAACATCAAGCAGAAGGTGGTGGCTGCAAAGCTAAGAAGCCAAGCACGACTCCTGGCACTTTCATGGGGCTAGGAGGATAGAAACTGGAGTTCAGAGTCTCCTAAAGAGAAAAAGACTTTCAATTGGGACCCTGGAAGGTTTATGCTGTAAAAATCATGGTGAAGCAGAAAGAGACAACATTTTTATAGACACTGAAACTCAGCAGTAAAATAGCTCTGTCCCTGATTGAGCGAAAGTGATTTGCCTCTGGCAAAACTGCCTACCAAAAGCACTCCTTCTGGAGGAAGAAAACCTCCTCCAGAGCCTCCGTGAGTTTTTATACGCCATGCCCAGAATTCATAAAACATTACCAGGTATATCAAGAGGAAGGAACAAGAGAAAAGTAAGTGATGCATATACTGAGTTAGGAGGCAAAGACTCTGAAAGACCTCGCTGCATATATTCAAGAAAACAGATGACAAGACGAAGAATTTTTTTTTTTTAAAGATTTTATTTATTTATTCGACAGAGATAGAGACAGCCAGCGAGAGAGGGAACACAAGCAGGGGGAGTGGGAGAGGAAGAAGCAGGCTCATAGCGGAGGAGCCTGATGTGGGGCTCGATCCCAGAACGCTGGGATCACGCCCTGAGCCGAAGGCAGACGCTTAACCGCTGTGCCACCCAGGAGCCCCAAGACGAAGAATTTTAATAGAGACCTAGACTCTAGTAATAATTATTATTTGGGATTTCTACACTAAAAAGTAGAATAACCAAAATTGAGAATAAATACATGGGGTGAGGAGCTAACTGGGCGCAGATGAACAGAGGTCTACTGCACATGAAGCAGGCATTGCACACCATTCAGACCGAAGTACAGAGACAAAAACGGTGGGAAATATAGAAAGAAGCTTAAAAGACAGGTGAGGAATAGTGAAAAGCTCAAAAATATATATAGTTGGAGTCTCTCTAAAGGAGAGAAAAGAGAATGGGACAGAAGCCATATTTGGAGACATAAGGACTAAGAATTCGCTAAAACTGATGAAGGCTCCAGCACAGATTCGAGAAGTCCTACGAACCCCAAGCAGAATAAATACAAAGACAGTTACACTTTTGGATGTGAATAATTAAACTGTTGAAAGCGAAATACAATGTGAAAATCGTAAAAACAGCCAGAAGAAACAGACGTTATTCCTTTGAAAGGGAACAATGCTAGCTGCACAGATGATTGTTCACCAGAAATGACAGAAGCAATAATGCAATGTGGTTAAAGTACAAAAAGAAAGTAACTGCCAGCCTAGAATTCAATAAAACTGTCAAAAGGATCCTTCAAAAAGGATGAACTGAAGACATTTACGCTGGGAGAATCTGTGACCCTCAGACCTGTATTATAAGAAATACTAGAGGCAGTTTTTCAAGTTGAAGGAAATGATTACCAGCAGACACAAGAAAGAAAATACAGAAAGGAATGAGGAGCAACAAAGAAAGGTAGTGTCGGGAATTCTGAATAAATACTGACTTCCAAAAACAGTAACTGTAATGTCATAGAGGATTTTAAGTATTTGTAGAATGAAAACCTGTGACAAAAATAACACAAAACCCTAGAGAAGGAATGGAGTTAAAATGGTCTAGGAAGTGGTAAAGTACTGATATATACGGGACTCTGATTCAAGTCATAATGTCCAGCACCAAGCACATAGTTCATGGCACATAGTAGGACCTCGAAAACGTTGAACTAATGAACATTAAAACATCAGATTTTTAAAATATCTTTTCCTTTTTTTTTTTTAAGATTTTATTTATTTGTCAGAGAGAGAGAGCACAAAAAGAGGGCGAGCGGCAGGCAGAGGGAGAAGCAGGCTCCCTGCCGAGCGAGAAGCCCTGATGTGGGGCTCGATCCCAGAACCCCGGGATCATGACCTGAGCTGAAGGCAACTGCTTAACCGACTGAGCCACCCAGGCACCCCTAAATATCCTTTTTCTTAAGCAAGTAAATCCATTATCAGGGGGGCATGGAGGGGCAAAGACTCAAGTAACTGGAAAATACCTTGTAATAGCTTGTTAATGCCCAGTACTAAGGTAAGACATGTCCAGTAAAGTGAGAACGAACAGATACACTTACCCCTGAAGTTTTTTCATTCCCTGTAGTAGTTATCTCTGTCCTTGTTCGATAGTGGCTCTGTTGTCTGGATTTTCTTTTATCTGTTGGTTTCAAAGTTGTCGGACTTAAACTTCAATCTCCTTGAGGGCAGGCAATGACTGTCCTCAGTGTCAGAGAAAGCTCTTAAAACAGTGAGACATACAGCACACACAGTCAGGTCCTTTAAAAAAAGTCCCCAACGGGGATGCTGTAAAACAAAGTAACTGAACTTCTGGCTTGATGCCTCGTTTCTCTGCAAGGTTCTAGAAGTCACACAGAGGTCCTAGAAACCTAAAAGACCAAAAAGGGTCATCAGGTCAGAAAGAAAAGTTTTCATTGAAAAGAAGCAAAGTTAAAATGTAGGGAAAAAAAAAATACTTGCCAGAATTAGAAAAACCAAGGACGTTCCCTAAAAACAAAATTTTATAAATTAATAATTTGTTTAGGTAGATAGAAGATGAATGAAATTTCATCACGTTAACATAAAATAATGAAGACTCACCGGATAGGAAGAAGCCTTAAATTCTTCTGTTTCTTTCCTTTCAGTTTCTTTTTCTCTGTTCATTTCTTTCATTTACAGCAAAGGGTGAGATTTTTAAATGCACTGTAAGGGCAGCCCTAACATCTGAGTGTGAGGCACGGCTGTGTGGCAGTGGGGCTGAATCACGTGGGGGGGGGGGCAGGGCTGAAGGGCCGGCCAAGTCAGAGGGGCCCCGGCCAACTATGATCGTTGATAACCGGGTTTTCTGTGCCGAAGTAAACACACAGATTAAATACACAAGATGTTTTAAAAGAAATGACATATATTTAACAAGAAAAAAAAGTACAATTTTACTATTCCCTATTCTTTGGTATCTATTTTTCAGCTAAGCGAAACGCGAGATGACCGCAGTTGTTAATGCTTTTGCTCTGAATTGTGACTCTCAATTCATAGAACGGTGTCGACAGTAAGATCGTACTTTGAGTTGGATTACCCACTTTCCAACAGGATAAACCAAACTGATTTAAAGTTTTCTGATACACCAAATCCTAACTCCTAATCATCAGGAATTAACCATTTGGATAACCACACGTAGATAATTTCATTCTAGTCCAGGTATCTACATGTGTTGGCATAAAAATGGCTTCAACTTAGCGGTTATGTGCTAAGACACAAGCATAGAGGACAAAATGCATAAAAAAGGAATAGGGGCGTCTCGCTGGCTCAGTCATTAAGTGTCTGCCTTCAGCTCAGGTCATGATCCTGGAGTCTTGGGATCCAGCCCCGCATTGGGCTCCCTGCTCAGCAGGGAGTCAGCTTCTCCCTTCGCCCCTCCCCCCTGCTCGTGTTCTCTCTCTCTCAAATAAATAAATAAAAATCTTTATAAAATAAAATTAAATTTAAAGAATTAAATTAAATTAAAAAGGAATACAATACCTGTTCTGAATAGAATCAGGAACACAGCATGTGAAACCAATTTTACTGATTAATACTTGAACTAAAATTTCTAACGCTGTCAGGTAATCATATAAAAAAATATCTATAAAGACCCAAATCGGGGGCGCCTGAGTGGCACAGCGGTTAAGCGTCTGCCTTCGGCTCAGGGCGTGATCCCGGCGTTGTGGGATCGAGCCCCACATCAGGCTCCTCGGCTATGAGCCTGCTTCTTCCTCTCCCACTCCCCCTGCTTGTGTTCCCTCTCTCGCTGGCTGTCTCCATCTCTGTCGAATAAATAAATAAAATCTTAAAAAAAAAAAAAAAAGACCCAAATCTATAGGCCGTGAAGACAGGTCAAGAAGTATACTGCAAATATCTGACACTCATCGAGCTGCCCTTACAGGGCACACTTTACCGTTCACACAGTCAAAGAGTTTGTAGCTTCACTGCCTTAGGCTTCTCAAACAGCTCTTCAACTGCAGTTATTATTGGCTTAAGGGAGAGTGAAGGTTTTCACGGAGCTGTCTCTGGCTCAATGAAACTACTTTTCTTAATTTTAAGTTTAAAAACATTGAGTAAATAGAACTCTGGGCATCTTGCCACATCCCAAAATGTGTGCTAAAACGAATTCAGGTGGTCTGGGACCTGTTAGTTTACCAAGGTATCTTTCAGTTAACAGGACAGACCTGACACACCTGTAAGACAGAAAAATGACTATTATAGTGTCATAAAAATAATATTCTTGAACGAACCATCTGAATAGCACACGCTAGAAAACAAGAGATTGGAGCAGTGGCATAGAATTGTGCCTGGGTCAGTATGTTGCTTTAGTATTTCTCTAAATGTATTCTGGATATTCCAGGAAAACTATCCAGGACCCCTGACATATTTTCTAGCGAGATGTTCCATTTCTTCACACACAGCTGGATATTTGTGTTAAGCGTGATTACATAATCACTCCGATTAGATACTTGCGTAAATCGTGCATTAAGTTTCCTCTTTTGATTATCCCCAGAGGGCAAAGACTGGCTATTCATGAATCTCCTGGATGTGTGACACGTAAGCTCATGAGTATGTTCTGGAGACTTCTGACACAGTCACATCTGGGTGGTGGTTTGTTTTAATACTCAGCTCACTTCTGTTTCCTCTTGCCTCAGTGTCTCTGTCAGTTTGCTGACCCAGCCCTTATTTTTGGAGGCTCATCAGTTGCTATGCAACAGAACCCTGCTGACGTTCCCCCAGGACCATGGCTATCCCCCACTCTCACGGTATACTCTTCATTGGATGCAATGACCCCAGTCTCAAGGTGGGAGTTGCCCTTTGGGAATTAGTTTACTGGTGACTGTCACAAACAAGCGACAATAAATGAGGACATTACTGAACACTGACAAGCTCACGTGCACGCTATCTTACAAATAAGAGACCAAAAAACACTATCCTAACCACCTACCCTTCACAGTGGGCCCTCGGTCTCCATCTTCTAAGTAGGAAGTACAGACCTTCCCCAAAAGGAAGGTAGTGAGCAATTTTAAAACTCAGATACAGTGCTTTGAATTTTTTTTCTTAGGGAACTAGGCAAGATTACCACAGATGGAAAAGAAACCAAGTTTTAGGTTTTGTGTGTTTTCTGCCTTGGTTTTTATGGCTAGTTCTAAAGTAGCGACGTGATCAGCCGCAGGAGACGGATTGAGTCACAACAACTCACTTGCTGGAGGAAAGAATTTGGGCGCACTCGACAAGTAGTCGTTTTCATGCTTCACAAACCAGCGGGGCAGCTCGACTTGTAGGCCAGAAAGAGCTAGAATGTAACAAAATGTCTGCATGCTCATCTGTATACACTGTTTTTATCTGCCGATATCTGAGGTCAGTGGAAGCTTCCAAGTTGGTAAAAGAGTGTCCCCAAGCCCAGGAACACACAGACTTTCAAGGTCGTCATCAGGCAAAGCCTTGGAGATCGATCATTCATAGTATCCGTGCTTCCTAAGGCGCTAATTTCAGTTCTCCTTTGGACCAACAGCCATGTGTAGCTTGTGCTTTTATTCCCAGATGGATTATATACATTTTTCCAAGCTGATTTTTACTTGGCTACTTCCTGCCCACTTCCAATCTCTCTAGGACCCTTAATTTCTTGTTCCTTCCTGATGGGACCTCTCAGTTCGTTCATCTGTGAATTCCATCAGTGTCCTCTCTAGTCTTTTACAAACGATCAAGACTGATGGTAAACACACAGGATTTAACGTCAATCCTTTCCCACTAAGCTAGCCAAGCAACTGACAAACCCCAGTTGATTATATATCCAGAACTGCGCCAATGCCTTTTAAATTGAGGAGAGGAGAAGAGAAGAAGGATAGAAAGCTTTTGATTTGTTTGACTGAAATCTGTTACATTCTTGAAATGCACAAGGATTTCTCAATTAAGTCTTTAGTGTATGGGACTGGCTCCCCAGAAAGCTGCGTTCTATACGCCTCTTTCTAGCTGTCCATGGTGAGCTATTACATATCACTCTTAAAACGTGAAAAGGGTTCAAATTAGCTGAATACAGTGAAGCAGGCAGTCATTTACAACATGCCACGAGAGCACCAGAATCAAATAAAACTCCACAGATTGTTGCACTGTACATTTCCCTCTTGTTCTCAAATTTTCACATCAGTACTCCAATTTAGGCAATAAAGGCAACGTTTTCTCTCCAGATAGTTATTACCAAAACAGAGGGAAGATAAAAGGGGTCTAAAGCTGGCACTGACTTGTTTCTTAAGTGCCACTCTACAAAATACACTTAAGTTTAAACCCACGAAAGCACGGCAGGACACTATGCAGCTAAGATTGCAGAGGGGGCAGGCCCTAAGCAAGACTTCCTCAGTTCTCAGGCATCTGCGGAATATGAGAGCTGAGGTTAGTTTGATGTGGGCTCTAAAAGGATGACTCCTAAGGGTGCACTAAGGGGTAAACAGTTTCTTCTCATCTCCTGTAGTCATTCCTAGCTCAGTGGTTGCACCCAGTTACCTAGATATCCCCTACCTGCCTCTTCAACCAATCGCTCGTCTCTCTCTCTTTTTTCTTAATTGGCACCTCCTAAATCTCACAAACCCATCTACTTCTCTTCATGTCTACTGCAACCGTCCTAGCACACAGCTTCTCCTCTGAGTTATTGAACTGGCGATCTCACTGGTCCCCTGTATCCTCTCTTGCCCCATCCAATTTATTCTCCAAACTCCATCCAGAATGTTCTAGCACAATGCTGTTCTACTTAACATCTCTTGCTGACTCACCACGGCTCTGTATGACCTGCTTTCACTCACCTTTTACCTCTGACCCCTTCGCTTGCAAGGTTCCTGCCATGGATCTGTACAGATCCCGGCATTCTGCTTTATAGATACTGCACAAATGGTACCTTGTTTTTGTCTGGGAAGTTTTAAACCTATCCCCTTCTCTTTTACCAAGTTTTAAAATTCTTCAGTTAAAATTCATTTAGAGCAAAATGTCACTTGTTTAGGGAGGTTGTTCCTAATACATTTTTTACTTTTCCTTTATTTTTTTATTTTATTTTTTTTAAGAATTTATTTATTTATTTGACAGAGATAGAGACAGCCAATGAGAGAGGGAACACAAGCAGGGGGAGTGGGAGAGGAAGAAGCAGGCTCCTAGCGAAGGAGCCTGATGTGGGGCTCGATCCCATAACGCCGGGATCACGCCCTGAGCCAAAGGCAGAAGCTTAACCGCTGTGCCACCCAGGCGCCCCTACTTTTCCTTTAAAGCACCCAGTTTTAGGTATACAGTCATTTTTATGATTTATTTATATCATTTTGAAAAAAGGTATGTCTCCCCATTAAACTATAAGCTCACTTACAGTGAGCAAACCAGTCAGGGACAATGCCTGATTTGTTCATTATCTCCCAGGACCTAGCTGGGTGTCTGGCCCACTACAGACTTTCAACAAATGTTTGCTGAATGAATAAATGAACGCTTTTTCCTTTCGCCCTTCTTATGCTATCACACCCCTTGCATCATCTCCTCGAAGACGTTTCAAATAATAGTACCAGGATCTGATGTTTTATTATTATTATTGTTATTATTATATTATTATTATTATATTATTATTATTATTATTTTAAGTGGAGCCCAATGAAGGGCTTGAACACATGACCTGAGCTGAAACCAAAAGTCAGACGCTTAACCAACTGAGACGCCTCTCCTTGAAGACATTTCAAGGCCATAAACAAAAAATCATAAAAGAGAGAATGTCTTATAAAAAGGATGTCTAATCACTTTAAATACATAGGAAATAAGGCAAAAACAGTACCTTAAATGATTAAAAATACAAAAATAATGAGCCATAGCTACCATCTCCCTTGGTGACCCCACCCATACTTAAGTTCTATCACTTTGATGCAAATGACTCTGAATCCGTCTCACCATCTACCCCCCGACCCAACACCAGCAGGTCATCTGAGCCCTTAGATACCCACCTGACCCTTGGAACTCTAAATGCCCCAAACCAAATCCATCACCTTTTCTCAATGTGTCATTTTATTAAGTTCGTTCTTTCTTTTTTTTTCTAAGATTTTACTTATTTATTTGAGAGAGAGAGAGAGAGCACAAGAGCGAGCACAAGCAGGGTGGGGCAGAGATAAGCAGACTCCCCACTGAGCCGGGAGTCAATATGGGGCTCAATCCCAGGACCCTGGATCGTGACCTGAGCTGAAGGCAGACGCTTAACCGATGACTGAACCACACAGGCGTCCCTTCAGTTCCTTATTTCTGTGACTATTACCATGGCAATTACCATGCCATCCATGCTTGAAACTTTCTATTCATTTTGAGCCTTCCTTTTTCTCTTGATCCCTATCAGTCAATGGCCAAGTCCTAAAGATTCCCACTCTAGGCGCGCCTGGGTGGCTCAGTCGGTTAAGCATCTGACTCTTGATTTTGGCTCAGGTCATGATTTCAGGGTTGTGAGACTGAGCCCCACATTAGGCTCCATGTTCAGCGGGAGTCTGCTTGGGATTCTGTCTCTCGCTCTCCCTCTGACCCTCCTCCCCCTGCGTGCTCTCTCTCTCAAATAAATAAATCTTTGAAAAAAAAAAAAGATTGCCAAACAAGAACCCCCCTCATCCCTTCTTTTCTATCCCCCCTCCTTGCATGAAAGCTAAGGGCTTCATTATAGAAACAATTTAACTGGTCTCCTCCCTGCAATCCCACCTGTGTTCTGCTACCACTAACCAAGCCTAAACACATCTCTCGAATACATGGCTCCCCTTCTCAAAAATCTTCCGGAGAAACATGATGCGACCAGCCCATTGTTTTTCAACATTTAACTGATATCCCCCACTTTTGATTAACATAAAAAAATCTCATATCCCTCCTGCACCTTTATTATTGAAACAATAGGGATTTTTTTCCACTCCTTAAACGTAAAACTGCAAGACTCAACGTGCTTCTTCAAACCCTACTCCCTGTATTTGGAGCTCTGCTGTGAATCGCCATGATTAGACTACGGGCTCTCCGAAAGTGGGGCCTGGGCCAGCGCCCAGTAGGTGACAGGCGCCCGACACATGTTTATGAAATTAACTATGAAACTGTGACATTCAGGATCATCCGTGACATAAACTCAGTCCAGCTTTCCATTTTACATCCTGCGAATCCTGTACTTGCTCTTCACCAGCCCAGTTATTCCAGTGGTTCTTAAAACAAGGTGCCACGACCAGCAGCACCAGCATCAGTCGGAATTCATCAGAAATGCAAATTCTCAGGCCCCACCCTATCCCTACTGAATCAGAAACTCTAAGGGGACAGCCTCGGAATCTGTGTTTTCACAAGCACTCCGAGTGATTCTATCGCATGCTGGAGCGTGCTAACCACTGAACCACACTGCCAGCATACCTTGGGGATACTGAGGTTTGCTTCCAGACCACTGCAATAAAGCAAATGCTACCCTAGAGCCAGTCAGAGGAATCTGTTGGTTGGCCAGTGCACACAGTTACGTGAGCACTATACTTCAGTCTATACAGCGTGCAACAGCACTCTGTCTAAAGAAACACGTACGTACCTTGATTAAAAAATACATTATCGCTAAAGAACGCTCACCGTCATCTGAGCTTTCAGTGAGTCGCAATCACTGATCAGGCCACTATAACAGAATAATGAAAAAGTCTGAAATACTGCAAGAATTACCAACATGCGAAAGAGACACAAAGTGAGCAAATGCTCTTGGAAAATGGGCGCCGACAGATCTGCGTGAGGCAGGGTGGCCACAAACCTTCCGTTTGTGAAAAAACACAGTATCCGCAAAGTGCAGTAAGGCAAAGTACAATAAAACGAGGTGTGCCTGTGCTCAGCCTTCGGTAGACCGTTACATAACTTCACTGAAATTATGCCTTTTTGTTTACACATTAATTCAACTGGCATTAGGAAATGCAAATGTATTGTTAGCAATGTCAATATTCTGAAAGTGCAAATTGACTAAAATTGTGCACATCGTACCTGTCAGCATTCAAAGCTTATTACAGATTTTGCCAGCTGGGGGGATCTTGAGCAAAGATACCTGTTTTCAGTTTCAAAGTCAAAAGAGTTAGAGGCTTTAAATGTAATGATTCCAATTTTCCAGAGTTGAAGGTAGGTCCTTACTGATACTTATCTGGCCAATCACTAAGCATCAAAATCACATAATGGCTCCTGGGAGCCAGGTGAGACATCAGGCTAACCTTGGAGGCAAGCAGGCAAGCCAAGGCTTGCCCTAAACAGGCAGACTCTTATGTGGGAAGAAGTACATTTAAGCCAGGGGGAAACAGAAGCTGGTTTTCTCAGGCTAAAGAGAACGCACCTATGTTCCCAGATAAAAGTAAAACCCCCACACATGAAATGCAAGAAGTCATCAACTTGAAAAATTAATAGAACTATTAACTGTCCATTGTCTTGAAGGAAAAAAAATGTGTAACAAAAGGCCCCAGTACTATACACATACTCAGTCATGCACACATTCACTTACACAAATACACAAACGGCCATGAATGCAAGATGGTAGATACCGGTCATAAAAGTTCTTTTAAGGAAAGGGGATGTCTTTTTGGTACCAGGATGAGAACTTCGTCATAAAGACGTGATTACCAGCAAATTTCAAAATCTAGCATCAGAGTATGTTGGGGAGATCTTACGTTACCTAGGGCAATTTTCCATTTTTCAGATAAGGAAATAGTCAGAGACATTATATAACATTTCCAAGATCAGGGATTTGAGCAGTGGCAAAGCCTATGTCTGTCTACTTACTCTCAGGCCAGAGGTACTCTCGCAACATCGCTTTAATGCCAATGTTGAATTGAGATCCGCCACTGGCCACAAGACCACAAAGGAGAACACACTACGTTTTCAGGCAATACCTTTTGTTTTAATTAAGTCTATTCGATTACTTACCGGGTGTATGAAGCATCTTCAGCATGTCCCTAACAAACTGAGATAAAGTCTACAACCAGCTCAGGACAGAAATACGGCTCCAATGTTACAAACATCTTAAAATTTAGCTAGGGTCAGACAGAATTTTAAAAAATGCAACAAACAATCTTAGTACACAAAATAGGCAGATGGCTCTTGCTAACACAGACCCCCTAAGATGGGCTAAGTGAACGGTAAGGACGAGCCTCCAGAAGTTTTACTGCTTTTGCTCTGCAACTCTCAAAACACATGCTGAGAAACATGTTGTTAAGCCTATAGTTGACTGGCTACTTCCAAGTTCTGGTTTTGGTAATTTCCAGACACGACTCTTCACCTTGTAATTGATTTAAAAAATATAGGTCCCACCCCCTTTCAATGAGATATCCAAACTCCAGTCCATACTCATTATTTAACGTACTAACTCTAACACGATTGTTAAATGCAGAGTTTTAGAGCTGGGGAGGGCTTCTGAGACCATGTCCCCCAACAGCGTTGTTACGGGAGAAAAAGAGCTAAGGTTTCTGACAGACACAACTTTAATACAAAGGAAAATCTGACCATCTGTGGGGGTGACTGTGTAGAGGCAGCCTGAAAGCTTCCTGGAGAGCGTCAAAATTTAAATGGCCACGGGGCGCCTGGGTGGCACAGTCGTTAGGCGTCTGCCTTCGGCTCAGGGCGTGATCCCGGCGTTCTGGGATCGAGCCCCACGTCAGGCTCCTCCGCTATGAGCCTGCTTCTTCCTCTCCCACTCCCCCTGCTTGTGTTCCCTCTCTCGCTGGCTGTCTCTCTCTCTGTCGAATAAATAAATAAAATCTTTAAAAAAAAAATTTAAATGGCCATGTTATCCTACGTATTTCTATCTTGTTTGAAATGCTGTGAGTACCTGTCTTAGGAATTTTTAAAACCCCCCAAATTAAAATAAAGTGGGAAAAAAAGTGAAATCTGCTACTTAATTATCACAAGGTCTTAAGAATTAAAAAAAAAAAAAAAAGGTATTGAATACTCCAGTAAGAAAATCTCAGCAATATTACCACGAAAACACATTACTTTATACACAGGGTTTGTCCCCTCACATTCAAACACGCTCTCATTCCTAACGCAGAGCGGAAAAGAACAGGTGAGAAAAGACAAAGTCTGTATACAGAGAATGACTGTAAAGATTTCACATACATCAAACCTTTTAATAACATCTCAGTGAGAAGCAATGTCTTTAATATTGTCCATCTGGCTCAAGACACCAAGGCCCAGAAAGGTGAAAACCGTCGAGCAGGGCCCAAAGAGCGGTAACAGCCTTACGCTTCAGTCTCCTACTGTGAGAGCCGTAGCCTGTGTAAACCGCCACGAACGCCCTTCGGGGAAGGGGGCAAAGAGAAGAGTCCCACACCGGATTCCCAACAACCCGCGCAAATACAGAGCCGAGTACCTGTTGTTGTTCCGGCAGTTCCGACAGTTAACGCACTCCATCGGGTCCGTCTGAGGTACCGCCGCGTACACGCCACCACCCTTGTCAGGAAGGAAGTACAGGGGAAAAGAGAAACGCACGGCGTGAAGAGACCACAAACCCATAACCAAACAGCCCCAATGGGAAAGCCAGGCCAGTGACAAACGGCCACACGGTGTAGTCTAACCAACCCCCGAACAAGGTTATGTTTATCATTATTTACCAATAGTTACAAATGGGTTCCTTACGACATTAAAACTACAGTCTGCGAACCAACTGCCATGTTTTTTTTCCATGTATTTTTGTCCTGGAAGGAGCCAAAGAAATGGAGAAATTTAGTCACTTCCCCTTCAGTGGTTCAAATCGACTGGCCCCCCAATACACTGTACATTAGAGACTCCTGTTCATTTGTACTCTTCTCGCAGTCATGGGAGAATTTTACGTGATGCCAGTTGGAGAAACAGGGTGGAAATCTGTTTGAATGATGTCACAAGATAAACCCATCTTCATTTTCCTGTAATTATTTCGATTAGGTCTGTTCACTTGACTACACTAAGTTTTAAAACATGTTATATTTTTCCAGATGGAGTAGATTCTCAGCCAGCAATGACTTGGAGGGGAGAATTAATATTTTGATGTTGCTTTTGGCGGAAACTGCCCGGCAATTAAGAAAAATGCCCAGATTAACACATACCTCATTGTAAAACGCTTGCCTGACACATACAATGGCAAGAGTTCTTCACAGCTGATGTTCAGAATTGAACCAGCCTTTTGGTCAGAGTAAAAATTCTGCTTTCAGATGAAAAACAGCAGAACGGAGTCTGATACGGGTGGGAGACGTTGTCACACTGCACCCAAACCCAGAGTAGTTCTTTGAGGTTAAGGAAAGTTCAGGCAATTGTTTTTCCCAGAATACTTTCCATTTCCATTCATCTCATAACAACAGCCAGAATCTAAGCAAACCAAAAGCACTGAAAACGTCTCTCAACATTCCTGATCCAGCTAGCAACAGGAATTTTTAAGAAAACATTGCGAGAAAGTATATCTTCTGCTACGTGCCGTCTGTGGACGTCAGCTCCAAAACTTCACGAAGTGAAGTTAAGCTACGGGTAATGTGCTTAATCGAATCACTAAACACATCAAAGTTAATTCGATGATTTTTACGATCGCCAGTATTTTTAAATATGTCCCCATTTCCTCCCACCCCGAAAAGACAAGAAAACTAGTGAGTAAAACCCACAGATGGTAGCCTCTAAAATTATACACCTAAAGGGGCAACTATTATTTAAGTAGCAATTTGTTGTTCAAAAAACCCAAACTGTTGTGTCCAAATCCTCAATCAAACATCAGATTTATTTTTTCTCCTTCTTATGGAAACAGCATGTGCTATTCAAACCTTAATGCTCTCTTGTTTCGTTTCTTGGACAACGTTAGTAGCTTGGACTAGGAATAGTGACCAAAAAAGTTTACAAAGTCTGAACATAAGCCACGCCTTTCCATGTAAAATAACGAAATCGTTACTCTTTTGGTCCTGAGATGCATTCAAGCAAATTAGGTATTTTTCTACAATATTCTTAAATTAGATCACACAAAACCCATTACATGTCCAGCTTCAAGATACAAATATATATTACAGTTTTGTTCTCCAAATGTAATATTTTAATAAATCTTTGTTGAAGTTGAAGGTGAAAAAACTAAACTTTTTCAAATTTTAGCACCTTGTGGGTTATGGAAAATTCATCTGTAATCAGAACATGGACAAAAACGTCAATGAGGGCTTAATGGTACAATGAGTGCAACTAAACATACCACCTGTTTGACTGAAAAATAACATGGCCACACATCCAAACCATGTAATAAAGCAAACTCCCTAATGCAGAGAACCTCTCTCACCAGCATAAATGTAAAATATGCTAGCCGTTCTATTCCCATTTCAAAAATTAAACTACATCACTAAGTTATCCCGAAATAAAGTATTTTTCAAGGTCTATCACTCCTTGTGGCTAAAGAATACTAATATTATAAAAAGCAAAAATCCCGGGACCGCCTGGGTGGTGCACCTGACTCTTGGTTTCGGCTCAGGTCATGATCTCAGGGTCGTGAGACTGAGCCCCGAGTCAGGCTCTGCACTGGGTGCAGAGTCTGCTTGCGACTCCCCTCCCCCTGCCCCTGCGCTTTTTCTCTCTCTCTCAAATAAATAAATCTTTAAAAAAATAATAAAAATTATAAATAAATAAAGGCAAAAATCTTACAGGCAGCAACCCTACCACACGTTGGCCACAACAAGCAAAAACTCACTATAGGTTGGAGGTCACAATCTGATGGCCTGCAGACAGGTTCCACGTGGCCTACAAAATGCTTTCAAAAACTGGAATTAGTTGCCAACATGTAAAAAATCTGGCAATTTTGCCAAGATTTACAAGATGCTTTGAAAAAATCAGAAAACCCGGTAACCCGGGGCCCTCAGTTCTCTGTGCCAACAACTGGATTGAGTTGCAGCTGGTGCTCTCGGACTGCTACGGCCTCCACTGTTTCTGTCTCATTGCCAGCTTGCTTTGCTCAATTTCACGATCTGCCCGACCCCTCTAAAGCATATGAGTTTCCAGACTCCGCTCTTAATGAAGCAAGTTTAAAGTACTGGGTCCACTCAATGCTCAATGGTATTTCCACCTCTCAAGAATAACTTCCAGCCAGTTTGTTACTGGTATTCCACTATGAAATAATTTTAAAACATAAAGCAAATTGATGAACATACTATCACCTGACAATAGAAAGCTTAACGGAGATTACTCTGGATCAAGGGGTTGCCAGTAATACCTACTGTTTCCAGTCTAATAAACCCATGAGGTTTCTATGTTGACAAAGGCCAAGGAGGCTGACCCTGTTCTTGCTCCCTGGCACCATGGGGCACAGGGAGGCTTTATCTACAATTAGGTCTCTTACATTTACTAGGTGACGAGGATGTTCAAAATCCACATGTGTCCTGGTTAGTGAGCTTGTGTGCCCCGAGTAAAGCCCTCCGTTTAAGCTCCCGTTCATGATTCCGTTGACTCCATCCGGGATCTTATGGTGAAGATGGGAGCAACCGTTGCTGAGACCCCCATTGCTTATGAAGCTTCCATGAACATTCCCATTTATCCGATTTGTGCCAGGCAGAGTAGTGTATTCCACCATCTGCCCATTAATATCTGACCCCTGGTAGAGATAACCTGGAGGGTCATATTCTGTTAAGAGAGAACAAAAAAGAAAAAAAAAAGTAAGATGGTGAAAAAGACAATCTTCTTGCGTGGGCAGTTTTATTAATAAACCCCTAAGAAACTACAAATACGCTAAAATAAAATGCCCTAAATGTGTTCACTTAAAGTCTAATTATGAGATATGCTTTAAGAAAGTTATTACTTTTTCCTTGTGTGGAGATAGCTAGGAACTTTAAGTTAATTAAGGCTTTGTTAATGGGAAGAGAAATTAACCAGAGAGAAATTACTCAAGTGTAATAAATCATGCAAATTGCAACTATCTAAGTACCGGCAACATTAAGAAAAAGTGTTTAAATTCCCACACACTTCAAAGTGCTGAGAGAAACTATAAAACAACAAAAGGCAAATGTTAAATAGAAATAAACAACACTTTTAAATGAAAGGATGGAGTTGTGTATACATTCACTGACTATCTATCAGTTCCTTGGTTAATACGGCCCGTGTGGAAGTTGCGGGGTACTAAAGGCAAAAGGCTCATTATTCCATTTCCTTATATGAAAAGCACTTAAATAGTTGCCTCAAAATTCCACTTTCCAGAGGCATGCTTGCTAGATATATTTAGAACAAGCGTAACAGCCCTTAGAAAATACAGCACCTACACTGTACAAGACTTGTTGGCAGAGTTTTGATAAAATCTTCAAAGGTATTAGAGCACGCCAAGACTAGAGTAGGCGTCCTTCCTCCTATTACCGAACTTCTTGCACAGGTGAGTTACCGTCACTATACCTGCTTATCTTTTCCATCAGACTAGAAGCTGACAGGGCAGAGACCAGGTTTACTTTTTACCACTGTATCCCCATTGTCTAACACAGTGCCAGGCACGTCAAAGACAGCCAGTGAGTACCTTCTGGAAATGGCTGAATGAACATCACCACCATATATTTCCATCTTTGAACATATCACCAAGTCACAAAGGAAAATGACCTCAACCAGATTAAGCTTGCTCAGACGACCAGAGCAACACTTTTCTTTTAATGATTCAGCACACACTCACACAATTAAAGTCCATGACACCGAAACCATTTAGGAAAAGACCCAATCAAATGATCTCCGACCCTTTTAACCTGGCAGCACCACCACCACCTCTCTCCCTATCTCCTAGAAAGCACCGATTCGATAAAAACAAATCACCTTTTTTTCCCCCTGAACTATTAGCTGTGATTCTCTTTTTCTGGGGACAAAGGGGAAACCAAAAACACCTCCTCCCACCAAAGACTGAAGTCTCTGCTTGATCCGATTCCCCTGTCTTATAATAGCTGGGGGAACAAGAAAGCTGGGGAGGGGACAGAACTAGGGAAAGAAGAGGGAAAGGGGGTTCTAGGTTATCTGTTTTCATACAGCACCATCACTTCCATTACTAGATACACGAGGGGGGACAAGATGCCAGGCTGGAGCAGTATGGGTACATCAGGGATGGAAACAGGACATGTTACCTTAATTTGTATCACTCAGTAACAGTAACATAGAAAGGAATTCCTTTCCCTCATTCCCAGCCTTTTCTACTCCCGCTGACAAGACGTGTACCAGTACGGAGGTGTTCCTGCAGCAATTCCAAAGCTCCTGCTTCGAGAACTCATGCTCTTTGGTGGTCTGACAAAGCAGAGCTTCCCAGCACGGAGTCGGCTATTTACATAGAGACCTGCCTGGTTCTGGCTTTGCTGTTTATTTCTCCTGGGCGATTTCGTGTGACGCCCTACTTGCTCTGGCTGACAGCTACAACAGTCCTCAAGTCACCTCCCCTGCCTGTAGAGTATCTGACGTGCTTTATACCGTGATGCTAACCCACAGAAGTATTAGAGATCAATATTTATCCTGACAGTATTTTCCTCCCCATCTTGAGAAACAGACAAGGAAACACTGACGAATGGCTTACTCTGTATGGTGTTTTGCTGGCGGTTCTTCCACAGGCACATGGCAATGAAGACCATGAGGATGAGGACCATCACGCCCAGCACACAGCCAACGATCAGATACAACATGTCGCTGCTTCTAGCGGGGCTGGCCGCAGGCCCGACGTTGCGTCCACTTCCCGGAGAATTTGGAGGGGTACTCAAGTCTTTGACAGGATCCTCAGAAGCTCCAGGAACGCGTTTCACTAGTTGACATATAAAGGAAAACATGATGTCAGAGTGCACACAGGCTCCATGCAATGGTTTACTCTCCGAAGGAGGTCTGGTTGGGAATGCAAGCCAGTCTGTTTACACTTGTTACTGAGATGATCTGACCACCAGTGAGTCACAAAGAGGGCTCAAAAGTTTAAAAATCTAATGTGCCAAAGTCTCAGTCCACAAATTCTAGAGACATCATAAAATCAGAGAAACAAACGCCCTCGGTCTAACCCAAACTGCCATATGATTATCTGCTCAATTGTACTTGGAGAAGACTCCCCATATTTCAACTTAAGGATGGGACAAAAACTTCTTTCTATGTGCCACACTTTGAGCTGAATAAGATTGAAAATTACATATTTTATGCCTCTTTGATGTGACTGATTAAAGATATGACTGTGGACCATTCAAACAATTATATACAATTCCAAAAACCTCACGCTTAATATGAAGCATTCCAAAACCGACCACCTCTGGAGTCCATGTAAATGAAGTTCTTTTTTTCTTTTTCTTTCTTTCTTTTTTTTTTTTTTTTTAATATTTTATTTATTTATTTGACAGAGAGAGACAGCCAGCGAGAGAGGGAACACAAGCAGGGGAGTGGGAGAGGAAGAAGCAGGCTTCCAGCCAAGGAGCCTGATGCGGGACTCGATCCCAGAATGCCAGGATCACGCCCTGGGCTGAAGGCAGACGCTTAACGACTGAGCCACCCAGCCGCCCCTAAATGCAGTTCTTTCACCTAATTCATTGATATTCTGGAAGACAGTGACAACAAAAGCTAATAACAGGTGGGACTCAAACCCCATTTTTTCTGTCCTCAAATAACATGTGCTTAATGCTTTAAATGCCATAGAAAAGCAGCAGAGCATAGGGGCGGACAGCCGGCTCTCTGGAACCAGACTGCCAGGTGCATATTCTGTTCTACCACTTATCCTTGGCTGCATGACCTTGACCTCCAGGAACCAGTTTCTGCATGTGGGAACTGGAGATAAGGATAAAGGCTCTACAGTAAGGCTGTGATGGAGAGTAAATGAGTTAATCGTGTAAAGCACTTAGAACAGAGCCCGGCACAAGGCAGTGCTCAACCAATTTTGTTACTATTAAGTATTATATCATATTTCCTGTTATGGCCCCTAACAGCCCAGTGGAGCAGAGCGGTCCTTAAAAAATTCTACTTCAATAAACGTTATGCTGGGGTTCAATTTTCTAGCACCTTTACGCAGAACAGAGCGAGGAATCCATAAAGAAGAGGCCACCTTTCAAAGGAAAGAGGTCCCCAACACTGAGAAGTGGATGAACACTTGGCAGAGACTCTAAAGGAAATTCCTGCTTCAGGTGGTATGCTGGATTAGACGATTCTAAGGCCCCTGCCAATTCTAAAGAAAACAAACGAGTTTCTGAGGCAAAATAGATGTTGCAGATCATACATTAACGATCACCACAGTCCGTCAGGTTGGTTCACTCTTCATTTACTCTTTATTTATTCATAATTCTACCAAACCTGATGATTTTGCCAGTCTCTGCTAAAGTTAAAAATGTCTGTGGTGGATGGTGAGGGAGACAGATGCATCAACGTCAGTAAGAGGGAAAGCTAACACGAGGGAGAAGAGGAGGAGAAGGAGGAAGAAGAAGAAGAGGAAGGAGAGGGAGGAGGAGGAAGGGGAGGAGGGAGAGCAGAGGAGGAGAAGGGGAGGGGCAAGGAGGGGAAGAGGAGGAGGGGAAGGGGAGGAGGCCGAGGAAAGGAGGTGAAAGGGAGGGGAGGAGAGGGAGGGGAGGGGAGGAGGGGGATGAAAGGAGGGGGTGGAGGGGGAGGGAAGGAGGAGGGGAGGGGAGGAGCAGCAGAAGGAGGAGGAGGAAGAAAAGAAGATAAGAGCATGAAAAAAGAAAAGTGAGATGAGAAACAAAGAGAAATCCAAGGACTAAAGAAAAACCGTGACAGTCTCTGATCTTTAAGGGCAGGGGAAATGGCTGGCCTCAACACCTCTATCATTCCTGGAGCACCGTACTGAATTACTAAAGATAAGACAATCATTGTTCAGAACGCGAACCCTGACTCGTTTCTTTAAAAGCAGAGATTGTGTATCCTACATTCTCTCTTTAAATAGGCTGGGAATTGTGTCATACATTTTAGAAAGTTATTCACTATAAACAGTTAATGTTTTAAAGAGCTGTTTTCATTTGTCAGTGACCTGAAAGTCTGTAGGCAGAACCTTTTCTTCTCCAGCAAAGTCCACTAATGATGCATACTATTACAGACACAGCTAACTCTAACGCTATTTAAACAATACAGTTATTACCTGTCGTCTGTGTTTTGCCTGGCTAGATTCTTAAATGTCTTGGGGACAGAGATGATAAATTCCACTTTTATTTAATTTTGCCCTGAGAATTACAACACTCTAGAGGCAAGTAAGAAACGTCCATTAGGGGCGCCTGGGTGGCACAGCGGTTGGGCGTCTGCCTTCGGCTCAGGGCGTGATCCCGGCGTTGTGGGACCGAGCCCCACATCGGGCTCCTCTGCTGTGAGCCTGCTTCTTCCTCTCCCACTCCCCCTGCTTGTGTTCCCTCTCTCACTGGCTGTCTCTATCTCTGTCAAATAAATAAATAAAATCTTAAAAAAAAAAAAAAAGAAACGTCCATTAACATATCACAGTGACTAGTACAAAAAGCCCCTCAAATATATACTAACCAAAGTTAAATCTAAAGGTCTGTGTATACACAGGTTTAAAGGTAGATTTAATATGTGGGTTTTGCAGCAGAAAGGCCCATGACTTAGCATTAAAAGATGAAACTATGTCTTGTCTTTATAATTCAATTTTTCTGAGCCTCAGTTTCTTCATTTTTAAATCAGCATCACAAAATCACCTGTCGCAGACACAGAAGGTTGCCTGGCCCATTCAGCAGCCTTTTCCTGCCACACTAACAGAGCCCCGATTTCATCCAGCTGTCCGCTCAAACCCCACACAACTCGACTAGGTCCTGATCAATCATTCCATTCCAGAGAATGGTCTGGGGAGCGTGTGACTGAGCTCTGACCACCTAGCAGGACTCAGGGCCGGGTGAGGACTTTGGGAAATCTCCTCTTGTTCTTGAAAACAGACACAAGTTCAAACAATCCCTTTTTCTGTCGAATCAACGGAGCCTGGACACGAGTTTGTAAATCGCCACGTTAGCTGTTTCTATCGTTCACGTGTAGCATCGCCATCCTAACGACAGAAGATGCTTCACAATCTAGGTATGTCTGCAGAGTTGAGAATTTCAGCTCAGCATTAGCGCACTGTGACGCTGAACGAAACCACCGCACTTGAGAAGCAGTGTTATGCGTAACGGTCACGCAAGAAGCCACTTGCGTGTATGAAGCACTTTTCCTTAAAATTATACTTTAGTGTTTAAGAATTCTAATTCCCGCAGCAATTCTAATTTGCAGAAATTATTCCGCAAATACTTCTACTCTCTTCGTGAAGAGAGAAAAGAAGGGAAATGACTTACTTGGGGTCACATGGAAATTCACGAATATGATCGATGCTTACGTAAACTAAGTTTTAGGCAAGTGCTCTAGCCAACATATTCTGTTTTCTGTTGGGACGGTCTTAATGCCTGCACCTAGAAAGCGGTCCGGAGCAGACGATTCCTTAGGTCAACATATCAAGAGTCAGGAGGAATAAGGCAGAGTTTGGAATTCCAGTACTGTCCAGGGGACAAAGCACGAGCTCTCATTCCTCTCCTACCTTTAGTTTCGCAGATCATCACGTTACTGAACTCGCTTTCTCCCCCTTCATTGAAGCATTGCATTTTAATATCGTAGGACGTTTCTGGCTGCAGATGGCCAATCATGTGCCACTGCTTTGAACCTAGAAAGGAAAAATAAAAGAGGAGCCTGACGTATCGTATGACCTGAACGGTGATCTCAAAACGAGGCTGAAACAGCACATATCACCAGTCAGTCTGTGCAAGGAAAACAGTGTGGAGGTCCCTTAAAAAGTTAAAAATTGAGCTACCCTATGATCCAGCCATTGCACTACTGGGTATTTACACCAAAGATACAGACGTAGTGAAGAGAAGGGCCATATGCACCCCAATGTTCATAGCAGCATTGTCCACAATAGCTAAATTGTGGAAGGAGCCGAGATGCCCTTCAACAGATGACTGGATTAAGATGTGGTCCATATGTACAATGGAATATTACTCAGCTATCAGAAAGAACGACTTCTCAACATTTGCTGCAACATGGACAAAACTAATCAATCATCGAACTTTACATCAAAACCAGGGATGTACTGTATGGTGAATAACATAATATAATAAAAATATTATTATGAAAAAAAAAGAAAACATCCTTAATAGAAGTATTTTAGTAATAAACCACAGATAAACAGCATTTCTGTTACATGCCACGAAACACCCTGAATTAAAGCTATACCTGTGTGCTGATACTAATACTCATTTTCTTTATAAATAATTAGTGGTAAGTCGTTCATAAAATACAACATAAATTTTATGCATAGGTGAAGGAAAAAAACCCTCAAGTCCTCTGACGCCCCATGTTAGCCTAGCGAGTCAATCCACTCTGCCCGCCAGAAAGGAATACTATACACGAGATCAGAAAATGGTGCCTTAACCCAGGACAAGTGACCATTTATTGACAAGACAGTCTGACAGAAACGCTCAGTCCCACTGGACTGGACGTGATATGAACGCACAGCTCAGCACATGCCTGAATAAATGGTTGAGAGTAATCAAAGAGCAAAATCTACTAGGGGAACCTCTGGGTCCCTCATCCCACTATTTCTTTTCCTTTGAGTCAGGGTCCCCAAGCCACACAAGGATCTCTAACAGAATGAGTTTGTTGTTATCCATGGCACACGGCCAACGTTTCATTTAGAAACACTCTTCAACTGAACACTCCTGTATAAATCGCCCTCCATTTTTATTTCCGCAGGCATGTGACGAACTTTAATAAACAGGGACACTTCTTCCAGATTCAATGAACTCTTCAAGCACCTTTAATCCCTCTTAGAAAATACCTCTTCAAACTGTTTCCACAGCTCTTTAGATGCTCAACTATACCACCTACTGATTAAAGAATTAATTGAGGCGGAGGAAAAACAAAATCAAACCAAGTATCCAAGTCAAATGTACTTGGCTGACAGGACCAAGAGCCCTAGGTTCCTTTCTAATTCAACACAGACAAAAATACTCCAAACCGGAAACACAATCCCTTTTGCAGGTTACCACCACAAAACCCCTCATTCATAAAGCCCTGTAGTTTACACGGAAGAGAATCTGCTTGTTCTAGGATCAAGGGACTATGAAAGGCTCGAGAAGTGAGGAATTCTATGCCCCCTTTATAAGCGTAAAGAGGACCCTACAATAAACTTGACCTAAAACCTCGACTCGAAGACTGGAACAGATCTGCTTCTAAATTCCACACACTTTCTCAAAGACTTCTATTTTTTCTCTGTCCTTGGGTCTTTCCTCGCCTAGCCTTACTCTCACCTAACTACAGACATTCCTCCCAAATAATTACCCCACTAGATTTGAAGTTTTCCCTTCAAAGCCCTAGTCAAAACAGAATTAAACTACACTTCTGATATGTTACAAACAAGAGAAAATTATTAAAAGAATACGAATCTTGTTAGATTAATATTCCACTGTTAGGGTAACTCTCCGAATAGCTAAATGACAGGAAGTACTAACAGAGAGAAAGAGTCTTTCCTGATCATTGATGAATAAGACAACTAAGTGTATTATCAGGTTGAAAGTCAACCAACCAGCATATCCGTTGCTTAAACGGGTAATTTTTTCTCAAAGGATGTTTTAGAAAAGGTGAGAAACCAAAGCACAGGCTTAAAGATTAGGATGCCTGAAATTCTGATTTATTTGAAACTCAACTTAACTCTATAAGATAAAAATATTCATCACAAAGGGACTGGTATGCCAGAAACATTTACAGTTTATCCCAATGCGGAACTTAATTCAAAAGAAAGGATAACTTAATATCAGTGCTCTTAGCAGATTCTTTAACGCTGTAATTGAGTTTCAGATTCTTTTACCAAAAGCTTAAACAATTCTGAGTCAATACACATAAGTAATCTAAAACTTTACTATAAAGAGAACGTTACATGCAAAGGGTAAATACTTTTGTTCCTTGGTTTGGGAGAACAGGCCAATAGTTTAAAACTGCCACAAAAAGAATGTCAAATGCATAAACTTGAAAATAAGGAATAAGCAAATTACACAGCACAGTGAAGCCCACGTAAACATCTGACTGCTCCGTCTACTAAGTTTATAAACAAGTTCTCTGTGAACCAGAAGGCAAAACTCACATTTGCAGACCCCACTACTGGAAACAAAACCTCCTGTAAAGGAATCCCAGCTCCACACACTATATTCACATCACACAAGCTTGCAAAAGTCCAAAGATTTAACTTGAGAGTATCCTTTAAAAACTGGTCACCGGCAGATATTTCTAGAGGGAACCAGGAGGGGTAGGGAAAAGAGTGACACGGAGAGAGACGGAAAGGGGTGTTCACTGTACTTACATTTACCTTGTTGAGAACTATTTTACAGCAAATGTTTAACTTCTGTCAAAAGAGTTTAAAAGTCTGACAGCCCCGCTCTCCTAACCAGCTAAACTAAAATGAAGAGTTTGCTAGGACTCAAATCTAGAACGGTGACTAGCAACTCTTACCATTTCTAGAAAGTGAAATGTGCATATGGAAAAGTGCCCATAACTGAACAGTTCGCGGAAGTTCATGAACTGAGTGTACCCATGGTACCAATACCGAGGTCAAGAAAGGAAAGAGTACTGGCACCCCAAAAGGACTCCCCATGCTTCTTCTGGTCACTTCTCTCTCAAGACAGCTACTATCCTAACCTCACAGAATAGTTTGGCCACTAACAAGTCTCCTACCTCATTTCCTCGATTCTTCGTGTTTAAAGCAAATTTTAGAAACTCATTTGCTCACTATTTTTCCCGATAAAGAGAAATAATCACTCTTTTATTCAAAAAATATTTACTGTGCACCTACCATGTACCAGGTATTAAAACTCAGATGATAACCTTTTACCACTTTACAAAAGTAATTCCACTGGATAAACATTAAAAGGAATGTTACAATATTTAAGGAAACTTGATATAGCATATTTAAACGAATTTATTATAAGGCTACTTACACCAAAAACGATATGCAGTATTTGATGTCAAGAAGTCATATGAAAATAACCTTGGCCTAGGGCCCTTTTTTGACATGATCCATGGATGTTAGCAGTTCAAAGAGTCAGAATCTTGGAGTGCAAAAAACCCTTGGAAGAAGCTTTGCTCCCAAAGCAAGAACCCCTTCCAAGATATCACCGAGAAATAAGCAGCCAGATTCTACTGAACACCTCCAACGTTAGGGAGATTATTTTGTCCGAGAGCCCTTGTTAAAACGCTGCATTGGAGGGGTCTTCCTTAACACTACTCCCTTTTGGCTGCCCCTCCCCACCTGGCTGAGTTCCTCCTCCACTTAACAATCATTCGGTATTTGAAGACAGCTGCCATGTTGCTTATCCATTGTCCCTTCTCCAGCCTCAATATCCCCAGACATTCCCTTGTTCCTTCTGGACTCCAATCGTTCCTTCATTCAATAAATCCTGAACACCACATCACTGTAGGGGCTGGCGACACAGCACTGGGAGCAAAGGCTCCTTGCCTACAGAGAGGCTACCCTTTAGTGGGGGAGACACACTAAGTAAATAATTTCATATATCCACACACATACACAGACATACACGCTCCTTACATATCAACCGCGATGAAATCTAGGACAGAACCATAAAGGTCACGGTTAGAAATTACACCAAGGTATCTCATACACCAGCAGGGGTTATCTGAGGAGGTAATATTTAAGCACACAACAGAAAAGTGGAGTAACCGAAATAAAACACTGGAAGAGGAACACAGGAGGTGGCAGAAATTGCCCCGTATCATCGTCCTGAAGCAAGAGAGGTCTTGGCGCACACGACGACACTCAGAGGGCCGGTGTGTCACGGAAGAGACACGGGGCGGGGGGTGGGGGAGAGAGGTACATGAGACTGGTGGCAGGTGTAGGCAGAGGCCAGCCAGACCACATACAGTCTTCAGACCACATGCAAAGTTCTGGATTAGATTTTAAATGAGGGGAAAGGCGGTTTCAACACGCTCCACTGTTGTGGCTGGTTTTTACTCTACGTATATTCCAACTTCTCAGCATCTCTAAAAGCAGATTGTTCTAGTACAGACTTCAATCAAACTAGCACGGAGACAATATTTTTGCAAATATAGCTAGAAGTTGCAAGTGACTTTTATACTCAGGTTACTATTCATTGAAATAAAACAGAAAACACAATTCTTTTTCAGATGAACTACTGACAAATCCTATCTCCCCCATACTTTGCTGTTTCTATAACCAAAATGTAAGATACTACATATATTAAATTGGAAAGATGGTTTTTCTTTGGGAAAAAGTCAAAGTAATAGTGTACATAACATTTCATGCCTTCTCTATCTTAACCTAGAACGATGTTTTTTGTAATATTTATAAACCCTCTCCATCCAAAGCTCTTTGCTGGGACGCCAGCTTGCCAGGGGGACTTACCTTCCACCACATCCCTCTTGTAATCACTGTCATTATCACTATCTGTCGGCCGGTAGTAGATATAAAATCCTTGAATGGGTGTATTATTGTTACTTGACGGAATGTACTAAGAAAAAGAGAAGCAAAGACTTGTCAAAGACAAAAATAAATGTAACTTTCACAGCCATGAAGATTCATTTATCTGTGTGGCGATATTTTTCTAGCTTCATTTTGCAAACACCCTTGATGGCCATTTTGAATTTAATTCAAAGGTAGTCAAAGGTATTAAGAGCACTTAGTTTTCTGTTGGGCTGAGCAAAAATCAAGTAGTATATTTCACAAGGTTTGAAGGCATAAAGGGACATTTGGCTCCAAAGAAATGGATCTTGAAAGGGCAATTAAGTTAACACTTGGATGAGAGCTTAAGAGACAAGTTTATTTTTACTCCTGCCCCACTTACCACGCATGCTTTTAGACAAGTATCTGTGCCCTTCATTTTTCCCTCACTTAAAAGTGAAAAACATTTGCTATTCGTAATACCGTGTCATCAGAATAGTAAATCGATTGTTAACACAGCCAAACACTTAACAGTTAAAAACACTTTGTTACTCGTAATATTGCGTAAAATGATCGTCAACATGGCCAAACGAGAAAGCGTCTGGTTCAAGAAGATGTCCCACTCACCGTCCACTTCAGCATGATCTGAGTATCGCTGACGGCTTCGGTGTAGGCGATGTGAGGTCCAGTGATGGGGCGGTTAGAAAAACGATTGGGGAACCCAGCCACCTGATAAGGACGAGACGCCGAACTGCGAAAACTCTCACCGTAATGGTTGATGGCAATGACCCTAAATTTGTACGTGGAACCTTTTGAGGGAAGGAAAAAAACCAGTTTTTAAAAAACAGGATACGAGAGCCAAAGGTATGATGGTCAAAAATGGAACAGCTGCATTCAAGTCTCTACGCTAACAAACACAGCCTCTGAAGCCTGTACGGTGAACGGATTTCCAGCCACTGGCCAGCATCTGTCAACCAGCAGTGAATGTTCATGATGACCCCGACCCGAGAGCTCATGAGGGGTCACCGGGAGACGATGCCACGGACGATCAGCGACGTCTGTCACGGAAGGGGCAGGCAGGGAACAGGAAAGAGCACGTTCACGTTCTTGACCGTCATGTTCTAAAGTCATAATAACCTCATATGCGGTACGAGCTGAAGTAACCGCTCACAAGGAGGTTCCTCTCCCTTTGAAAGAAACGACCGAAGAGAGGTTGAAAGGGGCACCGTGTGGGGGACAGCAGCCGTCTCTCTGATCTCACCAAGAATACGATAAGAAGGAGCAGAAACTACAACAGAAGGCGTTCCTTTGTATTACATATTAGGAGCTCAAAAAAAACCCAAAAAACCTCGAAGGATTGTGTTTCTGAAACCCTGAGTCTGGAGAATACATCAGACTCCTACAGCACGTTTCCCGATGACTCAGAAACAGCCACTGGGCTTCTGAAGACGATGCTTTCCGTCTATAAAACGCTATTTAGCTTCACCCACATTTAAACTTGTCATCTTCTCCCAACGATACCTACGGGCTCCTAGGCTCATGTTACCTGTTTAGACAAACATGGGCATTCGCCACTAAAGTACATCGAAAAGTCCATAAACAGAATGGCCATGAAACCCAAACAAATAAAGGGCACAAAAGTGTACTTGTGATTACTGCTTTTCTCTTGTGAGGTTTAACTTCCCGCATACAGCCTCAAGATATTGGGGTGACGGGGGGGGGATGGGGGAAGGGGTCTTTGTGCTGAAATAAATCTTACAGAGCAAAGAAGCAGTAAGTGTTCCCTCATTTCCATAAGCCTAAGCGCTAATATAACTATGCTGAAAGTCATTATTAGATCAAATAATTTTAGTCAAATAGCAAGCAATTTTCCTCTTAAAACACGTAATCATAGCAAAACACCTACACACATGTACACAAAGATGTCACCGCAATGCTCTAAGTTACTGACAGTTAAAAATAGTCCAAAACCCTGAAAAAAAGGATGGGTTAAGTAAATTATACTAATACTTATATAGCAGATATATAGTTATTAAAAACTGAGTTTTTGAAGAATTTCTAATAACACTGGAAAATGCATATAACAGGGAAAATGGGGTCACAAAACAGTATTTACAGCGTGATCCTGGTTTGTATTAAAAAAACAAAAAAGGCTACAAAAAATATACCAAAGTGTAAACAATGCTTATCTCTGGATGGGTGGGTTTTGGGTGACTTATTCTCTTCTTTCTAGATTTTGTTTTTTAAAGATTTTATTTATTTATTTGACAGAGATAGAGACAGCCAGTGAGAGAGGGAACACAAGCAGGGGGAGTGGGAGAGGAAGAAGCAGGGTCCCAGCGGAGGAGCCTGATGCGGGGCTCAATTCCAGAATTCCAGGATCACGCCCTGAACAGAAGGCAGACGTTTAATGACTGCGCCACCCAGGCGCCCCTCTTCTTTCTAGTTTCTTTGCTTTCAAATTTTCACACAATAGGCTCCCGTTACTTTAACAATTAGAAGAACACAAAATCATTACAAATATGCATCTAAAGTCAGCACAGGGTGCCTGGGTGGCTCAGTCAGTTGAGCATCTGCCTTCGGCTCAGGTCGTGATCCCAGGGTCCTGGGATCAAGTCCTGCATCGGGCTCCCTGCTCCATGGGGAGTTTGCTTCTCTCTTTCTGCCCCTCCCCCCACTCGTTCTCTCAATCTCTTCTGCTCTCATGCTCTCTCTCTCAAATAAATAAATAAAATTTTTAAAATAAATACATAAAGTCAGCACAGATGGCAAAAAAGGAAATGTTTGAATATTACTACCTGGCTCTAAGCTACGAACTTCCACAGAAAGCTTGGACGGAGGGATATCTTCAGCTGCCACCAGCCAATCACTGGTCCTCATCCGTTTGTATTCGACCTTGAAGGCAGTGATTGGAGAACCCCCGTTGGCCCGAGGAATCCAAGTGACATAGACAGAGGTCTCTGATGCCGTGGAGATGGTAGGCCGGTCAGGTGCCTCTGGAACTAAACATGGAGACATCCATTCCAATAACCCACGGTGTCAGAGGAAAGGGATAAATCCTAAGCAACATTTTAGTAAAGGTTTGTCACCAAACTTATTACCAGAGTTAATAATATTATGACTGTCTTCTTGCCCTCTGTTAAAAGCTAATGGGCAATGAAATGGCCAAAAACAGGAAATAAAGGAAGGAAAAGCACGATAATCTATAAACT
The DNA here is from genome assembly GCF_017311325.1 of Ursus maritimus. Classification (NCBI taxonomy): domain Eukaryota; kingdom Metazoa; phylum Chordata; class Mammalia; order Carnivora; family Ursidae; genus Ursus; species Ursus maritimus. The sequence goes on along the minus strand of NW_024424008.1, from coordinate 42,681,771 downwards.
TGAGAATCAGCTCTAAAAAACTGAAAGTTAATGGTAATGAGAATAGTGACCATGCTACTTTGGATTCATAGCTAAACAGTGTAATTATTACTCAGTGCTTCAAGTCTGATTGTGGTTGTAATTTACAGTAAAAGTTCAAAATTAGGTGTTATTTAATGTTTTTCGTTATCCATCCAAGCTACATAAAACACATCCAGCAAATGATTTACAGATTATTAGCTATTGCTCTCATATCCTCTCTCAATACACCTCAAGGCTACAGGAATGCTACTCCCAAAACACAGACGGCAAGTGGTAGAGAGATGAAGTTTGACTAATAAATCAACAGGGCTACTGATGGTAAGAGAGAATGCTGTGCGGGATGAAAGCAGGAAGACGGGGTATGGAGTTAAAAAAAGGCTCTCAGCAATCAGATGGTTCACCTGATTATCCACAAAAACTTTAGAAAAAGGGGCTGAGAGAACCGATGTCTAGCAGTTGTAGTTCACTGTGCCAAGGGGAGAGGATGTCCCAGCCCACAAGAGCCCAGAGTCCCGTGGCAGGTAGAAACATCAGGAGGAGGTCCATCCGCATTTAAACCACGTACCTAATGCTTCTTGCTAACCAAGCAATCTTGTGGTTATAACTGGCTTCCCACTCGGTTCCTCCAAAGAAAGGACCCTGATAGAAACAACCTGGTCTCTGTGACCGTTACAGGACAAATTAGTAAATCACCCTTCTGGCTTACACTCGTAATCCCCTATGAATTTTGTACAAGTGAGCTGGGTCTCGGGAGACTACCTTTGGGCTGGCTAACGATCAAGTGTCCAGAGCTGAAGGAGGAGGACCAAGTCCGGGCCATGGTTATGCTACGTGGGTGAAGTCACTCAGGGAGCCCTGTCTGTCTAGCCTGAGCCTCATTCCTTAAGCAAGACCACTCTGTCTCAACATCTCTTGAGCCCCAACACAAACACATAAGAAAGAACGTAATCATGTTGCCGATGGTACCTGTATGGAGAAAATGGCGGCACTTTAAAAACAAATGGTGTAATGGATAAAAAGAGGAAAATATTCAAAGCAGGCAGCTTTTGAGTGATACTTACTGTATTCCTTTCAAGTTAGAAAGCAATGGAAACAGAATGAATAGAACGGTTAGTGATTCTCTATTTCGGTACTAAACAACGACTTCCTTAAATTGATTCACGGAAGGTTAAAACTCTTCAAAGAACACCACAGATCCAATAGAAAAAGGTTATTAGGGAAAAGAATCTCTACAGAGGAGACTCTTCAAGATCTAAAAGAAAGAGCATGTGACAGTTAAGGGATAAAACAAAGACGAGTTGGAGTTTAAAAATCTGAATGAGAAGAGCAGCTGCACGCCTGCTGGATGACCTCCGTGAGTCCCGCTTTCCTAACCTGTAAAACTGATAGGCTACCTTCCTCATCAGGTTGTCACGAAGATTCGAGAATCACTTCTTATAGCTATCTCTGCCCGGGGAACTCCAAACTCGTGACTTCTAGAACTGAATCCATAACCTGCACCGAAAAATCCTGATTACCTATCTTGGTAAATGGTCCCTGGCCACCCCAGCCCAGAGTCACCCCATTTCTCCCTTTCATTCAATGTGGATTCAATGCCCTCTGTCTGTCACCTGTGTCCTTCTCCATCTACACTGTCACTCTGCCCATTAGTTCCCTAGCCTCATCTTTGGCCTTTCCCCTCTCCCCCTCCTTAAAGTCCTTTAGAGTTCTTCATAGCTTTCAGGAAAAGGCTGAAATTGGAAGTACATCATACAAGGGACCCACCTGCCTCCCCCACTCTGGCGTCACTCCCCAAGGCAACCAGTCAAACCAAATCAATTCCTTAACCCCCACATCTCTCAATGAAATACAACATGTCCCTCATCCATCTCTTTGCACAGGAACTGTCTTTCCCTAGAACTTCTTTTCCTGTTCCTTCATCCATTCTTGTCTTCATAGCGGTCTTGTCTTCGAGGCTTAGCTTGACGGGGCCTCTCTTACCACCACCTGCCTCCGTTTCATATTCCTTTTGTGATCCCATTAACACCGAGGATAGGACCTCAGGCACAATGAGTCAACATCATTATTGTGGGTTCGTTTGTCTATATTACCCCCTCTATGGTTACTGACTTCTTGTCTGGGTCATCGCTCTGCTGTAAACCTCCTGAAGACGAGACTTAACTTCACCTCCACTGCAACAGCATTTAGTCCGTATCTACCCGAGTATGTTACACCAATCGTAAGGTTTTTGTTTTCCAGATGGCAGCTTTACTCAGATAAAGGGATACCCGTGTAAGTAATCTGCTTCAGGCAGCTGAACTGCTCCTCAGAGGTGAAAGCACTCCAAGCAGAAGGGGCTCATGATACTGAAGAAGCAGAGGGGTTCCAGAAGGTGTTCGAATGTTACGACTCACTTTTGCCTGAGACCAGTTCATGAAAGACTATAGAAATAGGGAAGAGAAGCTTGAGCATTCTCAGAGCTCAGCAATGAAATTTTAAGCCCTCCCTGGATGTCCTGCTAACACCTATTAACACAGTCACAGAAAGTACATTATGTTTAATTGCAGAATTGATAAGTATGAAATTTAAATACTAAAAAGAAGGCTTCTGAAAACGGTATTGCTGTGACATCTAAAAACCATGCGGTTGGGGGATGCCTGGGTATCTCAGTCGGTCAAGCATCCAACTCTTGGTTTCGACCAAGAGTTCATGACCTCAGGGTTGTGAGACTGAGCCCCACGTTGGGCTCCATGCCCAGTGGAGAGTCTGCTTGTCCCTCTCTCTCCTGGTCTGCCCCTCCCCCTCTCTAAAATAAATTTTAAAATCTTTAAAATATTAAAATTAAAAAAATTAAAAATAGAAACCATACAATTGGCAAGCCATAGCAATAAAATGGAGCATGACATTGATAAGACGGAGCAATAAAACAGAGTACGGCATGTAACCATTTAGTTATTATAGGTGCCCCTACGCATTTTGATAAGTCACCAAAAAAACAAACAAACAAGAAAAGTCAGACTTTTAAAGTATAAATTTGGTTTCTGGGGCTCCTGGGTGGCTCAGTCGTTAAGCGGCTGCCTTCAGCTCAGGGCGTGATCCCGGAGTCCTAGGATCGAGCCCCACATCAGGCTCCTCTGCTGGGAGCCTGCTTCTCCCTCTCCCACTCCCACTCCCCCTGCCTGTGTTCCCTCTCTTGTTGGCTCTCTCTCTCTCTCCGTCAAATAAATAAATAAAATCTTAACAAAAAAAAAAATTTGGTTTCTTTGCCAGAGAGGAAACAGAAAAATCCTTTTTGTGAGTTATAAAACCTTAGTACCAGAACATTGTGAATCTGAGTTTATTACCTTAAACACCAATCATGACACTGAGTTACCAAGATTTGAGTAAAGGGCATTAAAAAATGGTTGAAATAGGACCTGGAAGAACTATATGGTAGGCTGTAATCTGAATGACAAACAAACACCCTCTCCCACTTTATCCCCCAAATAATTTGAAACATGTCAGTTACACTGGTAAACAAACAAAATTAAAAAAAATGAAGGTTCTCCACTTTACCTCCACTATGCCTAGAGGAATCTGTAAGGACCACTCCAAAGTTGTCCGCAGCCTCTGAAACAACAGGGCGCCGAGGGATGCCCATGGGGGGAGAGGACGCCTGCGTGTTCTTCGATGAGGTTGTTTTCTCTAGAAAAGTTAGAAGACATACACTCATCTGCTGCAACATAAATTCTGTGTGTATGCAGAGTAAGAAAAGATACTATAAAACCCAACTGGTATACAAATATAAGAGCTTCTCTGTTACAGTGTCTAAAGACCTACCTTGTAAATACTTAGCTAATCTGAGGAACAGCACTTGAAAAATTACTTTGTCTTTTTCCAGCAGCTTTAAGGGAAAACTAAAAGGTGTCTTTCTTCATCAGGCTAACTTTCATTTACACACAGAATAAACACCACAAGTGAAAAAAGCCAAATGACTAGAGTAAAGGCTTTCAAACTGCTCACCCACTCTTCTTCTCACTGTACCTATTTCTTAATTCTAAAACATAAAATTCATGCTTAAAGAGCTTCTGTTTCTTTACGGGAAAATTATTATGTTGAGTTTTAAAATTCCAAGAGGCAAAAAGTGAAAATGGGTGATTATTGTAAAACTGAAATACATGCTTATTATTCAGTATTTACAGGTTAGAATCTATAAACAACTGTGGACTAATTATGAAAATTAACTCAAAATACAGTGCAAATACCCATTCTTTTTCTAGCTAGCCTCTGTAATTAGTATGAAAGAGTCTTTTCCAAAAGCCAATAAATAAATTTCTTCTCGATCACACCTCCTTTTTATTTTCGTGTCGTCCTAAAATACCCCTCCGCCCCGTTCCTCTCTCCACTCCCTGGTCCTTCTGCCCATTTATGGCCAAGCTATAATGGCATCCTTTCAATCAAGCCTAACCCTCAACAAGCTACCCCACAGAAAGAACATCCTTTCTTTGTACTCCTCTAGCATCGTCTAAGTCTTTGACTTGTCATATTTGGGCCTCTTTGCTGACACCTTTGCCTTCCTCCAGTCTATCTTTACCCTACAGCCAGAGTCCCCCATTGAAACATACAGTAGACAGTGTCACAACTCAGCTCAAACCTTCCAATGCTTCCAGCTCACTCGGAGTCAAAGTCAATGTCCTTGCAGGGTCGATAAGGCACCATGTGGTTTGGCCACTCTGTCATCTCCTGGAGCTTTCTCCCTTACAGCCTCCTCACTTTGCTTCTGTCTCAGTGCCCCCCTCCAGTGTTTCTAGGGGACATCAAGCACACCCCACCCCGGGGTCTCTGCAGTTGCTACTCTCTCAGCTGGGATGTTCTTTCCCCAGATATCCACGTGGCTTTCCGCTTCACCCTCGAAGTTCTGCTCACGGAGGACTTCTCTGGCCACCTCGCTTAAATTGTGCCAACTGCTACCCCATCTACTTCCTATATCCATCCCCTAATGTATTTCTCTTATTAGCATTCATCGCTTTTTAATGTACTTATAACTTAGGTGTAAGTCTCTCCCAACTAGAATGTGAGCTCCATGAGGGTAAGGGGTTTGGCTGATTTTGTTTATTGCCCAACACACAGAAGGCATCCAGTAAATCTTAGTGAACTGAAATCCTGCCTTGTAGTTGGTATTTACTTATGTGTCTTACCCTTCTTAGCAAAGCAGAAGCCCCATTAGGATGGATCTGGTCTTGATCATCTTTGTTTTCTCTGTATCACCGACCCTAACGCTTTACACACCATAAACTCTCAAAAGTATTTCGAGAACATGGGATGGGATGGAATGATACAACATGCATGGCCAAAAAATGTACAATAGTAAAATTATTTAGTGAATTTATATATGACTCTCTGTGATCCAAAAGGACACTTAACTAATAAAGTGACATCAAGCCAGCCAGCTCACCCTCTTAAGGGAGGTGATACTCACCTTTGCTCGTTCGGAAGGTAAGCATAGCAGGTTGCCCTTCACCAGCTGCACTTCTTGCAACCATCAAAACTTCGTAGAGACTAGAGGGTTCCAGTTCTGTTAAATGGAGCTCGTTTTCACTTCCTGGGACTCGAACTGTGTGCCAGCTTCCCACCAGGCCAACACCATCATCTAGCTACTCAAGAGAAAAGAAGCCATTAAAAAAAGGAGATTCAGGGCAGAAAAACCTTCCATTCAAATTGGAGAAAATCTTCAATTTCAGATGAATTTTGGTATGGAATATCCCCTTGGAAGTAAAAGAGACATAATACTTCTTCATGCTAAGAAGTAGAAGGAGACCTGTATACAGCAAGAACTTAGGAATTCTTATGAATAAAAAGACTCCTAGTTCTGCTACTTACCACTAACTTACGGCCTCAAGCAAGTTATCTGATCTCCCAGAGTCTGCTTCCTTTACTTGTAAAGGAAACAATACTCCTTTCTTACTGTGCTAATAGGAGTATAAAATAAATATAATCTGTATATATTATAATATAAATTAGAATATGTAGGCACATATGAATTCTATAATTATCCATTATCTATTTCCAGCATTCTTCATGTCTTGACACTTTCCACATGTATTGGAGGAAATAATTTTAAAAAGATCCAATCTGCCGCATAAAGTTAATGGAACCAGGAAATGACATCGCATGCAGTTTTTTTGTGGGTAACAATCACAGTGAAAGTTTCTTCACCCGGGATCCTCAGGTTAGAAACAGTGAATAAACTTTCAAATATCACCATGTTCGCTTTTCTAGATATTAAAAATATTACTATTCGATGATGGGTACCAAAATGGCTTGGACAAAGTATTTTAAATATGAGGGCATCTTTGGTTCATTTACTAGTCTCATTAAACAAAGGGAGATTTTCTCAGTTTGCTTTCATACAAGCCCCTAGAAGGATAAACACTGAAAAATCAACTGAGAGGATCCAGGTTCACCCGAATAAATCACCAAACAACATGAGATTCCCATACAATGAAGAAGGACAACTTGGAATAAAAATAACTGTCACAGATTATGCCAGAGGACTCTGTTTGGGGTTTCTAATAAGAAACTGCTTTATTTGCTAAATAAACTGTACTTTACTATCTCAGAAAGGGAAGGGATGACTTTTTAAAAAGTGGTTTCTGGAGCTTTACACCCAAGGGGTTAAAATGTTTGATAAAAAACGTCAAGAAGTCACCGGGTTCTTGGAATTCCTATTTTGGGGGAAATTACGTACACTTCATTCCTACTGCTTTTAGAAGACTGATTTATCCAGCATGATTGCTGGGATAGCTCTCCCAAACTCACAGTCCTAGAACACGCCTGTCCTGTTTCCCGCTGCCCCACAAATGTCAAAGACAATAAGCACGTGTTCTACGAGACGATGTTAAGGCGAGCAAAGAGAAAGCCGGTACACAAGAAGAGATTACCTTCCGATACTTCACGAAATAGGCATTGATGGGCAGCCCACCATCCTTCCCTGCCCTCCAGACCAGGTGGTACGTATCAGCTGTGTAGGTCTGCGGAGGGCTCAGAATGATGGGGGCGTCAGGCACGGAGGCTCCACTGGCATTCTTCTCTGGGGCTGAGTCCACTGCACCGGTGTGCCCCTTCACGGGAAAGGAGCTCAATAAGCCAGCTTCTGAACTATCTCTTTTATCATTCTGAGTGGGATCAGAAGCTGTGTCTGTTTCTGCTTTTGTGTTCGTTTCAAAAGGAACTGCAGAGTATGGGAGAAAAAGAGACAGAAGAGAGAGCGTGAGGAAATTCATGATTTCAGTGCCTTCTACCCAGCGGTGTAACTGCCCACACGGACACTGACAATCTGAGCCCAACTGACAACAGGTAACATTTCGATCTGTAATTCTTGGAAACATCTAACCTCCAGGAGCAACCTCTTACTGAAAAATCAATTACATGATGCAGGAGTTTAGTGATCTGAAGGATGTTATTTTTCCTTGCTCTACGCTAGTATTCCCTTTTACAACAATTTGCTAGTTTAACTTCGGAAGATTTTAAGTTGGAGAACACAGAGCGTTAACTTCAGTTGGTAATGAAGCAATGCATTCCCCTGGGGATGAGGTGAACTAAATAGTAAGGAAACAGTCAAGAGTTAGGCTAGTACCTACTGGGCAGCCAGTCTCCAAAGAGAGCCTTCAGTATCCACACCCTCGTACAGTACCCTCCCCACCGAATCCGGGCTGACCCTAAGACTGGCTTTAACCAATGGCAGGCAGAAGTGAGACTGTGCTCTTCCAGCCTTGAGTCTTAAGAAGGCCTGGCACTTCTTCTTTTGTGTTGCCACATACAGATAGCCAAGCTAGCCATGCAGAGAGACTACAGGGGTGTGGCGAGATGGAGGGAAGGAAGGGGAGGCAGGTGGGGATTCCAGCCTTCACAAAAGCACCACGCATGGGAGTGAAGCCACTTTGGCTGTTCCAGCCCCAGGTGCCATATGATTGCAACAGCATGAGACCCAAAACAAGGCCAGCAGAATTACCTAGCTGTATCCAGTCAACCCACAGAACTCTAAGACATAATAGAGGGGCTGCTGGAGGGGTGCCTGGGTGGCTCAGTCAGTTAGGCATCCAACTCTTGGTTTTGGCTCTGGTCATGATCTCAGGGTCATGAGATCGAGTCCTGTGTTGGGCTCCACGCTCATTGGGAAGTCTGCTTCTCTCCCTCTGCCCCTTCCTCTACCCATGCTCGCTGGCGTGCTCTCTCAAATAAATAAATAAATCTTAAAAAAAATAAATAAAGGGGCTGTTGGATAACTAAAATACTTACCCTACACAAGCAAAACAATTTATATTCAACAAGAGGAAAGAAATGAAACAAGACTAGCAAAGATAAAAGAAGAGTTTACTTATTTCCAAAGCAAGCCCTCTTTCTGGATAGAATCAAAGGTTGGCTTAAGAAACTGCCACTCTAGTAAATAAAATACAGAAGCAAATAAAAGGAAAAAAAAAAGAAACTGCCAGCCTGAAGAAAAATAAAACAAGCCTATAGTCCAATAGGACTATAAGCATCCAGGACATCCAGAGAAGGGAAAAATACTTCTATTTGTACTGAAAAATAAATAGGTTGCATTTCAACCCCCACCCCCCAAAAAATTTACTGAGCACATATTATGTGCCAAGCATTGTGCTAGACACTTAACGAATATAATCTCATTAAATTCTCAAAAGAACATTCTTAGGTAGATAGCACCACTCCTACTTCACAGATGAAGAAATGAGGGTTCTGGGAGATGGTGACAGGAGGGGGCAGAAGAATGTTAGTGGTGCCGCCGTCAAAACTGAGAAAGCAGTCTAGGAAAACAAGTATGCCACCAGCACCGCGAAATCCAAGTACTGACAGCTTGCTTTCTCTAAAGTGGTATTCATACTGGCAACAAAAAGATCTCCTATTTTTGACCACTTATGTGGAGGAAGGGAGCAGGGGAAACAATGTGAAAGCGTTTCTTTTGCACGATGAAGTCAGATTCCTGGTTTAAAAAAAAAAAAAGGTGGGTGTGTTTTTAGGACAATCACAGCAGTTTAGGAGAGAGGCAGCAAAAAACCCCACAGCTAACGGTGTAAGATCAGTTCTGGTGTAAGATCAGTACTCGGTTTAAGAGAAAAGGTGTCCCAGACGCGTCCTCCGTTAAAGAAAACAAAACGCCAGTGAGAAAATCATATAGGAGAAAACTAATTAAGTTCACTGAGACAAACTTCAAAATATTGCTCCTGGAGCTGCCGTGTTTACCTAGTGAGTCAGAACGTGGGCTGGCTGGGCAGGGCAGGAGCTGGGGCTGCTGCCGCAGGCACAGGGACTGAGCAAGTGGCGGTAATTAGCTGTGGCTGAGCGTGGTGGAGAATGACCTTTTTATCATTAGCACTTTCATGGATCCTCTGGGCTGGTTACCACTGGGAAGTGGCATTTGGCTGTACAAGACTTTAAAGACCACATGCCTCAACTGATACAGAGGCATGAGACAAACTTATGCTCTAGCTGGGGTCTAACCATACGAGGGTCAGAATTCTTTCTGCTCTTCAGGATGCAATGAGCCTTTCCTGTAACTTTTATTAAGAAGGGGATTCAATTCCTTCCCCTCTACTATTTCCAATACTATAACTTGAGCACTCACAAGCTACTAGACACAATCTATAAAGCCTCAATGCCAACTCTGTGAGGGCACGTGAGTAGCTCAGTCAGTTAAGTGTCTGCCTTTGACTCAAGTCATGATCCCAGGGTCCTGGGATCGAGTCCCACGTGGGGCTCCCGGCTCAGCGGGGAGCCTGCTTCTCCCTCTACCCCTCCCCACTGCTTGTGAGCTCTGTCTCTCAAATAAATAAGTAAAATCTTAAAAAAACAAACAAACAAACAAAAAAAACTCTGTGAAATGGTCAGATGAGACATCTAGCATTTCTAAAGGCAGAGCGCTTTTTGAATTGGAAAAGAGATCGATAAAACTCTGCTTTTAACGGCAATGAACTTAATGACTCTGAGTTAAAACTAATTCAACAAGGACTATAACCAAAGTTGTCAAAGCCATTCCCACTGTGACCACTCATACCAGCCACCCCTACCCAGACTGTCCCAAGCCAACTCCCATTATAGTTCTGAAGAGTTACAACCCACTCTACAAATATTTGTACATCCAAGACCTCAAAACCCAAGGTCTCTGGGAAGAAAAAAGGGGGGGTAGTCATCTCTGTCTTTGACCTTGCTTACTCCGCTCTTCACAGAAAACCAAGTAAACAGCTCTCGGTGTGCTAGAATTTAATAGGGCTCAGACTCCTGTAAAAGTGGGTTGTTCTGCATTGTTGTGAGCCGCAATAAACTCGGCTGGATCTTAATAATTACAGAGCGTGCAAAAGAGGGAACGCAGGCCTGCTGAGCAGGATGTAGGTGATGGGGTTGCTTACTATACATGAAAATGGTATTTATCTAGACTTAAAATCCTGGGGGAGGAGGGATCTTAAAGATCTAAAAAGTTCTAACCTAAACAAGTTAGCTTATGCATCTTCCAAGGGATTTGTATCTTTCATATTTAAAGCGAGGGAGTTAGACAGACTAGTTCCATCAGCTCTATCACATCTATGCCTCCCGCTACCCTGTATTTACATGAAACAATCCCATCAGCCAAAAGCTAACCAAGCAGCACCTGGGTTACACCTGGGTTACAGCTAACAACTTTGAGTAGAGCCACTCCGATTTTTGCTCGGCAGAATAGATATGTAAATATACACCCGTATACATACACCGCACATATTTATATATGTATATATTTATACAACACTCAACTACCTGCTTTGAGGATTCTTTTTTTTCTAAGATTTTATTTATTCGTTTGCAAGAGAGAGAGAGAGAGGCAGAGAGAGCAACAAGCACGGGGAGAGGCAGAGGGAGAGGGAGAAGCAGCTCTCCGCTGAGCTGGGAGCCCGACATAGGGCTCGATCCCAGGACCTGAAGATCAGGACCCGAGCCAAAGGCAGACATTTAACCATCTGAGCCACCCAGGCGCCCCTATGTGAGGATTCTTAAGATGACTAAATCAGTAGCTATTTCTTCCTTCCCTAACCACTACATGGGATAATTATCATTTAATTGTAATTAGACAGTAATAATTATAACCTAATACTTAGAATTTGAAGGGTTTCTATTGCCAGACACCACTCCAAACACTTCACACGTATTCTGAATTCCTTAAATTCTCACACCTATCTGATCAGTCGGACCCTCACTATCCCTGTGACACAGATGAGGAAACAAGCAGAGACGAGTTCAACAGCTTGCCCCAGGTCTCAAAGCTCCCAAGTGGCAGAGCCAGGATGCCAACCCAGCCCGCACGCCTACCCCCCACGTCATCCCGCCTCTGGCATTCACAGAGCAGCACAAGAGTATAAACGGAAGTCTCGGCCTTCCCCGCTCGTCTTCCTGCCTCCAGCTTCCTCTAGAGCCAGAGGGGCCTTGTGTGCATGTGAACGGAAACACATCCAACCTCTGTCGACTTCGCCTTCAGCCCCGTGCAAAAGACCACCCCTTGCCCACTCTCCCAGCGTAGGGTACCGGCCACTGCTGGTGTGGCCTGCACTCTGGCGGATGGGCCAGGGAGAAAGAGCTGTGTGGAACCAGACTGCGGCTAACGAAAGCGAGGAATTCCAGAGTCCCGTCCTGCTGTACACAGGGATGAACATGGGCTCCAGGCTCCCGGTGAGCACAACCCCTTAACCCCATGGACTCTTTGACCTGTGGCATCTGAGAACCCAGGCAGAAGGAGGCCACATGAAACCCTCTAAAGCAGCAGACCATGGCAGGGACCTAGCTGCCAAAACTAAGGGCCATACTCTGCCTTGTGCGTGACAAATAAGGTGACAGTCTCCTCTCAACGGACTACCTGCTGGGGAACCTGCCCTAAATACTCACTGACGGAAGGTTTGAATTTGAAGTCGAATTCGAATTAATCTTAACACTACCGATACTCTACATACTAGCTCTTCAAAAACTGTATAAAGCTTTTAAGACAGCCTCACCAAAAATCAGGAGAATATCAAGAATTAATGTTATACATCCCATTAGAAAGGTAACTCTGAACAAGAGGCACTGTTTGATAGACCACGACTCCCCTTTCTCAGTGAAAACCAACCCTTGAGACTTTGGGCACTGTACTTGTCAAGGGCTCCCCTGAAAAATGTCTGCAAGGACCACTTTCAGTAGCTTAGAAAACCAAACGCATTAATCACGAAAAGAGGTCATAACCGGGCTTGCTCCCAAATGAGAGCTGTCCATAGGACAACTACAACCCTGACGAAAAGATCAGAAATGGAGATTAAGGTTCATCCGGTTCTTGTGAAGACCAAACACCAAACACTACAGTTCTGTATTTCACTATCACTGGGAAAAAGTATATATATTTAGAGATTGCTGGACTCATGAAAATAACATACTTCAAAGCACTTTATCCCCTACTATTAGAGGAAGCTGATCACCTGAGAAAAAGAACGAATGGCCACTCACCCACTGTGAGGACGGCCTCTGACCGTGTGGTACCATGTTCATTCGTAGCTTCGCAGGTGTATTTCCCAGCATGCTCCTGAGTGACAGACTGAATATACAGAGAGCTTGAGCCGGCTCGGGACATGATGAAGTAGACAGGCTCCAGGTCAAAGCCCCCCGGTCGTAAGTGTGACTTCCGGGATTTAGATCTAAGCACTTGAGACGGATGGCTGGTTATCAACCCATGCCTGTCGTACCAACGCATTACCGGGATTGGCATTCCAGTGGCATTGCAGGACAAAGTCACAAAGTCTCCATCTACCACCTGTACACTTGCTGGTGCTGTAATTATAACTGGCTTGAGTCCGCTGTCTATTAAAAAGCAATTCACACACACAAAAAGTAAGAACATTGTTACATCTATAATGCAAAATAATATAAATTCATCCTATTGCATAGTGTTCTCAATGTGGTGCCCAAGTAGCAGTCTTAAACACATCTTTTATATGTGTCTCTCAACAGTGTTTTTTTAACTGAAGTATAATGGACATATAACATTGGTTGCAGGTACACAACATCATGATTCAACATATATAAACTCTTTGTGAAATGCTCACCACAGTAAATCTAGTTACGATCCCCTAAGCAATGTTTTACGTGCAGAATAGTATGGAGAACGCATTCATTCACTGAAATAACAGTGTTCACAAAGTCACATGCAAACAGTGATACAGTAAGGATAGTAATAATTAAAACAAAGATAACTCGCTCCTTGTTGGCTCCCTTCTCAACTTTCAGCAAGTGAAATTGCCCATAAAATGTAAAATTTTGGGGCGCCTGGGTGGCTCAGTTGGTTAAGCGTCTGCCTTCGGCTCAGGTCATGATCCCAGGGTCCTGGGATCGAGTCCTGCATCAGGCTCCCTGCTCAGTGGGGAACATGCTTCTCCCTCTCCCTCCACCAGTGCCCCTCTTTGTGCTCTCTCTCTTTCAAATAAATAAACTAAAAAAAAAAAAAAAAAAAAAAAAAAAAAAAAAAAAAGTAGAATTCTTCATTGTAGGCTCCTAGACATTTCCTACTTAGACTTCCTGTCCTTTAGAAAAAAAGGAATGTATATAAAGAAATCTGTTGAGAGCTTTCCACTATATATCCTCTACACATCTGACCACGCTAAGTACAGAATATGCAAAGCCAAAACCTCAGACTTCAAACATGAAAACAGTGTGAAGCAGCATAAGACAAAATAATACTCCTTCACGAAAATATAGTTAACTCCAGCGGAAAACATCTGATTACAAAAATCCTGGGAGAGAAACCTGTTTTGAGTAAAAGTCGATGAACGTATTTCTTACCATATACACGAACAACACTTTTTTTCCAAACTATAGTGACACCAACTCTCTTTCCTTTTGGCCCTAGATATTTATTCTCTGGAGCTATTTTTTTTAATTAAGATTGACTGATTGATTCATTCATTCATTCATTCATTCATTCATTCCAGTGAAAGAGAGAGAGAGCGAGAGGGAGGAGCAGAGGGAGACAGAGAGAGAATCCCAAGCAGACTCTGCACTGAGCACAGAGCCCAACGCAGGGCTCGATCTCACAACCCATGAGATCACGACTGGAGCTGAAACCAAGAGTCAGGCATTTAACCGACTGTCCCACCCATGCACCCTTGAAGCTATTTTTAAGTGCACCTACAATGGAATATTAATTACAAACGGCATTTTCTCCAGCACGTTCTTTTCTTCCTCCAATCCTACTTCCTACATTTGACAAAACCATCACTTGGTATGATTAGGTTTCTGAATTTTGGCCAATCTAGTAAGGCTGTCTCACTGCTCATAACTTGCACCTCCCTGAGTACTAACGAGATTGAACATTTTTTCACCTGTGTCACTGATATTCTTCCTCCTTTGTGAAATGCCTTTTGTACAATTTTCTATTGGGTCATTTATCTTTTTTGTAATGGTTCAGAGTTCTTTGTATATCCTCCAGATACTGTTCTTTTATTAGTTCTCTATGTTACTAGTATCTTCTCATGGTATATTGGTTTTCTTTTAATTTTTAATGTTATTCTTTAATAACAAAGATGTTCTAATTTCAATGTAGTCATATCAATCTTTTTAAAAAAATTAGCTCAAAACGTCTTAAGTTTTGAAACCCAATCAGATAGATACTCTCCTATATTTTCTTCAAAAATTCTGCCATCTCGGGGCACCAGGGTGGCCCAGTCAGTCAAGCATCCAACTCTTGATTTCAGCTCAGGTCATGATCTCAGGGTTGTGAGATCGAGCCCCACATCAGGATTCATGCCTGGGGGAGAGTCTGCCTGGGATTCTGTCTCTTCTTCTCCCTCTGTCCACCCCCCCAACTCACACTTTCTAAATAAACAAACAAATAAATAAATAAAATCTTTTTTTTGGTCATTTTCCTTTTCATAGATAGGACTTTAATTCACTAGGAATTTATCTTTGTATACATTATGAATTAAAGATTTAATTTCTTTTTCTCCATTTTAACAACGAATTATCCCACACCAAAACTTGGAATGGATATCCTCCTCTTGGGGATCTGCAACGTCACCTAAGTCAAGTCCTTAGGTGCAAATGTCTTTTTGGCGGTCTCTGTCTTGTTCTAAGAGTCTACTTTTTTTTTTTTTTTTAAGATTTTATTTATTTATGTGACAGAGAGGCAGCCAGCGAGAGAGGGAACACAGCAGGGGGAGTGGGAGAGGAAGAAGCAGGCTCCCAGCGGAGGAGCCCAAAGTGGGACTCGATCCCGGAACGCCGGGATCACACCCTGAGCCGAAGGCAGACGCTTAACGACTGCGCTACCCAGGCGCCCCTGTTTTAAGAGTCTACTTGTTCCTGTACCAATATGTTATATCTTAATTACCACAGACTTTTGTATACTAATATCTGTAAAAACAAGTCCCCCATGTTCCTTTTCTTCTTTTCCTATGTCTTAGTTATTCTTGGGCCATTCCTCATATAAATTTCAGAACCAGTTTGTCAAGATCCTCAAAATATTTTGATAGGATTTTATCTACACAGAAGGTCTTAAAAAGACCTGAGAGCTTCTAATACTGAATTTGGGTATCTACGAACTGGTATACCTTTCCAGGTTACCTAGGTCTTTTTGATGTTGCTAATATTGAAAGGTGACTTTTAAATTATATCCTTTGTTTGTTGCTGGTTGTAACGATTAATTTTATGTGTCAACTAGACTGGACTAAGGGATGTCCAGATAACTGGGTGTGTCTGCAATGGTGCTTCTGGAAGAGGTCGGCATTAGAACTGATGAACACAGTATAGCAGATGGCACTGCTATCACTATAACATGGGTGAGCACCATCCAGTCTGCTGAGCGCTCTGTAGAATGAAAATGCAGAGGAAAGGTGAATTCTTTCTCTGCTTAAGCTGATCCATCTTCTCCTGCCCTCGGACACGGAACATCAGCGCTTGTGTTTCTCCAGCCTTTGGACTTTGGTCAAGACTTACACCATCAGGGGCGCCTGGGTGGCACAGCGGTTGAGCGTCTGCCTTCGGCTCAGGGCGTGATCCCGGCGTTACGGGATCGAGCCCCACATCAGGCTCTTCCGCTATGAGCCTGCTTCTTCCTCTCCCACTCCCCCTGCTTGTGTTCCCTCTCTCGCTGGCTGTCTCTATCTCTGTCAAATAAATAAATAAAATCTTTAAAAAAAAAAAAAAAAAAAAAGACTTACACCATCAGCTCCTCCTCCCCCCCATAAATAAATTACACTACTGGCTTTCCTCCTTCTCCAGTTCCATAACCATGTGAGCCAATTCCTATAATAAATCACCTCCTCTTTGTATCTTGTATATTCTATTGGGTTTGTCTCTCTGGAGAAACCTAATTCATTGGTATAAAGAAATCCATTGATTCTTATTTGATGGTCTTCATCCAGCCACCCTGCTGAATGCTTTTATTATTTCTAATAATTCACCAGCAAACTGAGAATTCTCTATGTTGGCAATCACGGCAGCTATAAATTAATAATGATTTGGTTTCTTTCCTTCTTATCCTTACACAGTTTATTTTTCTTGTCCTTCCACGCTGGTTAGAATCTCCAGTACGATGATAAATAAAAGAGATTTTAAAAAGAATGCTTCCAATATTTCACCACTAAAAGTGATGTTTCCTGTAAGTTTTTGTTAGAACTTTCTACCAAGTTGAGAAAATTCCCTTCTATTTTTCTAAGAGTGTCTAACATGGATACTGAAGTATGTCAAATTTTTCTGCCTCTGTTGATATAATCATATTATTTTTCTTTTTTACTCAGTCAAAAGGATGAATGGCACTTTAAATTTTCTGACAGATTCCTGGGATGACTCCTTAGTCAAGCTATATTTCCTTTCTTATATATTGATGGCTTGCTAATATTTTATACAGGATTTTTGCATCTATGATCATAAATGAGATTGGCCTTTGATTTCCCTTTCTTGTGCCATTCCTTTGTGATTTCTAGCATCAAAATCATACTGACTGGAGAGGTCCCATTTTCTACCTTTCTCTGGAAGAGTCTGCGTAATATTTGGAATGGCCTGTTACTTGAAAGTTAGTAGAACTCTCCATAAAACCAGCTGGCCTGGTGTTTTCTCTTTGAGAAGATCTTAAACCCCTAATCAGTCTCCTTCTGATAGTGTAGGACTATTCAGGCTTTTTAATTTAAGTCACAGCCTTACTAAGTTGTGTTTTTCCTAAGAATTTGTCCATGTCTGTCTATATTTGTAAATTGTTGGCACAAAGTTTATCATGGTCTTATGATTTTTAATCTCTGTAAGACTTTTACTTTTTATTCCTATTATTGTTTATTTGTATTTTGCCAAAGATTTGTCCATTTTATTAGATTTTACTAAGAACCAACTTTTTTCTTGACCCTCTCTCCTTTATCTTCATTTTCTGTTCAACTGATTTCTGCTCCTATCTTTATTGTCTCCTTTCCTTCGCTTTCTTTCAATCTCTTCCATTATTTCACTTAAGCTCACTAATTTTCAGTCTTGCCAGTTTTCTTTTATAAGCATTTAAGGCTATACATTTCCTTCTACGTTCCATTTTTGCTATATCCTACACAATTCAATCTCTGGCATTTTCATTACCAAAGTATTTTGAATTTCCATTATAGTTTTTCTTTTATTCCACTATTGAGAAGTATAATTTTGCATTTCCAAATACATGCCAACTAAAACTTATTTTTTATTATTAACTTCTAAAATAACTGCATGAAGATCAGAGAATTGGTCTGCATGACACTGATTCTTTGACATTTGAAATAGTCATAACTCATAGACAAAAGATTGATTTCCCTAATACATAAAGGACTACCAATCCACAAGAAAGAAGACCAACAATCTAATTTTTAAAATGGACAAAAGACAATGAAGAGTCAATACACGGGAAAGCAAATTCAAATGACTCACACACATGAAAAGAAGCCCAATTCACTCATAATAGAAGAAACATAGATGCAAAGGTACTTTTTTTTAACCTACCAGATTGGCAAAGATTTAAAAAACAACTGACAACACTCTGCCTCGGTGAGGACAGGAGGAGACAGGCAGTTCCACTGCTGGTCGGTAAGAGTATAAAGACCAGTAACAATTTTGCAGAGCAACTCGGTGATATCTACCCAAATTACCAATGCATACCTGCTTTTATTCAGCAAGTTCATTTCTAGGAATTTATTCTACAGATATTCACACCTGTGCAAAGTAATCTCTGCAGAGGGACATTCATTATAGAACGCCTTAAAATGGCAGAAGTTTAGAAATAGCCATCAGTAAGGTACTAGCCAAATCATTACAACCGTATCACGGAATACTAATAAGCAATTTGAAAAAGAATAAAACGCTCTTTAATATGGGAAGATATCCAAGATATGTTAAGTGAAAAATTCAAGGTGAAAAATACTACCACCATTTAGGAGAAAAAACAGACAGATGTTATTAAATACACGTTATGTGTAAGTGATCGTAAATGTACATACAAGGATATTCAAGAAACTGATAAAACGAGTTAGTGCTAAAAGCAATATGGTTGGCCAGGGAATAGGAATGAGAGACTTTACCACATGCCTTTTAAACGATGTAGTAACTGTTAAAAAAAAAATAATTAAAAAAATTCTTTTTCAATTGAGGTTGGTCAAATAATATTGCTTCTTCATGAAAATGCCTATCTGCTACTAGGAAAGAACGTGGGAAGTAGGCATTAGTTCTGTTACAGTAATAGGATGATGTCCTCTTAGTAAAAATGATTTAATTTCTAACTAAAGCAAAAGCCTATCTGTAAAGTAAAACTTCCTATGATTGTGGGACCCAAAAACTTACCTTTTTCAATTTCAAGTCTCCCAGTAGACTGTATGAATCCAATCCCATTATCTGCTACGCACTGATAGAGCCCCGAATCTTCCACAGTCACACCACTGATTTTCAGTCCGTTTCCTGCAGTCAGATGTCGTGGGGAAGGGTGAACAGGCTCTGCGTTATGGAACCAGGTACGGTTAGGAGTTGGGTTCCCGTGAACCTCACAGGTGAATTGTACTGTGGCACCCAGAGGGACGGTCTGATCCTGTAGTCCTTTCGAAATTGAAGCACTTTCTGAAAATAAAACATATAAATTAAACTCGAGCCCCTAAGAGATACCTTTTTAACTTAACACAAGACACAGAAAATCTTCCCTCTACCAGTAACTAGTTGAAACAATACGGTTGTATTGTTCACTCACATTCTCCCATCTGCTGCGGTCATCAAGAAAAAATTGGAAATGTATTTGAACTTTCTTCTAATAGGATAAACCACATGTTACTGATATGTCATTGTCTCTTTTTCTAGATCTCTGCACCCACCTAGCTCCTGCCAACACACATACACACACACACACACCCCGCCTTGGGCTTCTCTGAGCCTTTGTTTCAGGTGGTTTGTTTAAAATAAATAGCTTCCCCGGATTTCACACTAAACAAGAGCCAAAACAGAAGAATGCTTATTTGCAAGTTAAATTCTTTCCATGGTCAGTTCTGTCTTAAGGTTAGATATAAGGCAGAAAACTTTACTATCCATCAAGTCACTTACACCTAGACAAAGTAAATCATTGACCAACATTTGTAATATATGTCCAAATTATATGCTTATGCATATTAATCTAGACCTGATCTATCATTGCACTTTAAAGCTCCCCTGCCCTACCCTTCCTTATTTCCCGTGTTACCTATGTCAGGCCATTGTTGCAAAGAAACACATGCAGAAGTTTATGAAAACTATCTTTACTATGTAACCACTTACTACCTACTTTTTTCTGGCTTTCGTGAAAATCTGTTTTGATAAAGGAAAACATTTTCTGCTGCTAGACATGACAGTGAGATAGGTACCTGGAAGAAAGGAAAGGAGCAGCTTTGAGATAAAGAGCGTATATACAGAAATGTGGGTAGAAATAATGCAAATTTTATGAGCCAGATACAGTGAAAGCACCCCAAAAGGGAAAATAAGATGAAATGGATTTTTCTTTAAAGATTATATTTATCCACTTGACGGAAAGAGAGAGAGAGCACAAGCAGACGGAGTGGCAGGCAGACGGAGAGGGAGAAGCAGGCTCCGCGCTGAGCAGGGAGCCCGACGCGGGACTCGATCCCAAGACCCTGTGATCACGACCTGAGCTGAAGGCAGATGCTTCACCGACTGAGCCACCCAGGTGCCCCGAAATAGATTTCTTTTTGAGATAACATTTTTTAATCAGTATTCTCAGTTACTATTACTCCTGGGTACTACACACTGATACAGCCCAGAATCTTCCATCCTACTGAATTCCCATCTCTTTCCTCCATGTCATTAGGAAGGAAGAACTATCTCTGCATGACACAGGCAGGCTGGGGGTGAGGTTCTCATGGACATCCCAGGTGAAATGTTCTGTGCCACCAAGAAATACTGCCAAATTCAGCAGGCCTTTAAAAAAACGAAGCTTGTTCTGACTACCGGTATCGCTGTTTCCAGCTAGTTCCTGTTTCATTTATAGTTCCCCAAGAGATCTTCCATTCAACATCAGTTAGACTGGAAAATTAGCCTGACTTGAAAAACAATTTAGTAAGTCACATCTTACCAAGTACGTTAACCATGTAAGTCACACGTTGTACGTCTCCAGACTTGTTTCCCACGATACAAGAATAGTTTCCGGAGTCCGCTGGGTCAATGCTATCTGTGGCAAGATGAGAATACAACCGCCTCCAATTGCTCCCGGGCAGAACGTCCTGACCGTCCTTCAGCCAGTGCACTTGAGAAGCTGGGACCCCACTCACCACACACTCCAGGGTGACAGGGCTATGAGAGAGGACAGCTAATGCCTGTGACAAGGTAGGGTGAAGAATGTGAAAATCATCTGAAGAAGGGCCTGGAAAAAGAAAACAAAAAGTTGTTATGATTAAATATTCCCTTTCAATCTCTTCCTTAGCAAATCTGTGAGCCTTCCCATCTTCCCTTTCATTCTTCCTTACACTACAAGATCCTACTTGGTAGCTAAATCATTTTTAGTTGAGAATTAAAATACTCTGTGACCCTTTGGAACTATTTCTGAATCAGCAGCTGAGAAATGCCAAATTTTGGACAAGACCAGAAACCACGACTTTGTTGTGCTTTGACTATTGGTTCTAGCTTAGTTCAGCTACCATAATCTACAAGACAAAAGATACGTATTTTTTCATAATTCACAGTTAGCCACCAATTTGATTACCGCAGATATAAAGTCATATTTTCTCAATAATTTCCTTTTATTTGAGCAAAGGGTCAAGTTCTCCATATGCTTTCCGCTCTGTCAATCTTGATGAAAAACCTCTCCTAAAAATTCATTATCTTTTGAAAACATGTACAATACCATTCCATAACGCATTTACATATTTAATTTTTCATAAGACTCTCTTATGATAAGCAAACAGGATCTGAAAGAAAAATGAACTCTGCTTTCCTAATGTTTTATAAGGAATGCTTCTGAGGACACTTCCTAGTTACCATTATTCTCCCAAATACTTACGACTCACAAGAAGCTTTCGGCCAATGGGTTCAACTTTTAATTCATGTGTGACAGGATTAAAAGCTGCACATTTATAGGAGCCCTTGTCCTCCAACGATACATTCAAAATCTGAAGGTTCCCTGATGGAAGGATTAAGTAATTCTCTGAGGAAAGAAGAGAACGCAGTTAGGCTTCTAGAAGAAGGACACCAATTAAAACAAATGAAGGCTGATAGCTGTGCTTTAACTTTAGACATAAGAACAGCAGCAAATACGCAATCAGGGAAATGTATTAAATGAAAGAAAGGGAAAGTTGAGGCAGGAGGAAAAAAAAGTCAATGGTACTAGAGGAACAAAAATCAAACCCAATGGAAACAAACATTGGACAACAGATCATTTGCTGAGAACACTGAAAGCACAAGCACATTTAGAAAAAGATACAACGACCACAGCTTCCACCTTGAGCAAACCTCCATCTACAGCACTGATCCCCCAGGGTCCAGCTATGTCTATCCGGTCATTTTTTTTTCTCAACAAATCCCGCCGGCGAGGGCCCAGCCACAGGTGCTACACCAATCAAGAAAGCAGATAAAAGCTCTGCATTCATGCTGCCAACATTCCAGCACAGGAAAGGGGGGTGGCAGAGAAAGGGGTAATGGGTTCAACTTTTAATTCATGCGTGACACATGAATTAAAGATACAAGCAAACAAAAATACGTATAACACAATGCTATGAAAATAAAAAAATTAAGCCAAGTAAAGGGGACAGAGAGCAGCGGGCATATTATTTTAGATGGGGCCACGAGGGAGGTGTCAGAAGAAGAAATATCTGAGTGGAGACCTGAATGAATGGAGGGAGTGTGGGGCTGTAATCACATCTATAATATAGCCATCTGTGCTTGTCTCCACTTGATTTCCCAGAGGAGAGACAATACAGCTTACGTATTTTTTTGCTATCTACAGTCCCTAGCACGCAGAGCTCAATGGCAGGTGAATGACATTGGTTCCATGGGTGCCACTGGCTTTTTGTAAAAGGTCTCACCTGTGGAATGTTTCAGCCACTTTCCCCGGATTTTATAGCGCACCTCAGCCTTGGGGTTACTATCTGGTACCCTGCAGCCAATGAAACCAGTACTTTTTTCTTCTGCTGTGATAACATGCTTTGTTGCTGAACCAAAATCACCGAGAACTAAAAGAAATAAGTAAATAAGTATATAAATTAAAATAAATAAATGCAAACTTAAACTCTCTTTCCCAAAGGAAATTTAAAAACCAGAGGCCACATCGGCCACATGGCCGTTGGTGGCAACTGATCCCAGTTCACAGAGTAGCGTGATTTTTTTATTTCAGAAAGCAGCTGGGGTAGGGGTGCATGGTTGAGGGCTAGAGCTAAGTCATGGCACCCTTTTCCAGAAGTCAGTGCTTCCAGGAGGTTACAAGACAAGCAAGCAGCTCTTAAAACATCAGGGAGAACTATGAAGTACGGTCCTTCCCGTTCTTTTTTTTTTTTTTTTTTAAAGATTTTATTCATTTATTCGACAGAGAGAGAGACAGCCAGCGAGAGAGGGAACACAAGCAGGGGGAGTGGGAGAGGAAGAAGCAGGCTCCTAGCAGAGGAGCCTGATGTGGGGCTCGATCCCATAACGCCGGGATCACGCCCTGAGCCGAAGGCAGACGCTTAACGACTGCACCACCCAGGCGCCCCGTTCCCATTCTGTCGGGATAAATTCTTTTCAAGTCCAGTCCCTCATCAAAACTCACTTTCCCTATGCATCTTTATTCTGTGGGCAGCTACTCACATTGCAATAAAATGGTTCACAGGAACAAACCTAGGACATCGACAAACCAAGCACTATCTCGTTTCTCTCTCAATTCCTCTCACTACTTAAAGTGCACTACAGATGGAGCCTGCATGGAAGGGCTCTTGATTATCTCCAAGGCTAAAAGCATTCAGCCGCCTGCCACCAGGAATTCAGCCTTCCAGTCTGTGTCTTGGAGCTGTCCATGGGTCACAGCTCTACGCAAACATTTACTCTTCTCGGTTATGACAAACTCACAACTCCTGGGGAATCCAGATTTGTTCTGTAAATAGGGGTGCTCTTACAAAGACATTTTCCATTACTGGAAGCCATCACCATTTGAAAGGCAGATGGCTCAAACTTACTAAGAAAACCACCACATTCCAGATTTTCCATCAGTTCAATACTCAACATTCCTTTCTCTACGGTCAATTTTTTTTTCCCCTGCTTCTTTAGCCTGGTTTCAATTACATACATTAAAATCACTCAGTAGGGGCGCCTGGGTAGCGCAGTCGTTAAAGCGTCTGCCTTCGGCTCAGGGCGTGATCCCGGCGTTCCGGGATCGAGTCCCACATCAGGCTCCTCTGCTGGGAGCCTGTTTCTTCCTCTCTCACTCGCCTGCTGTGTTCCCTCTCTCTCTGGCTGTCTCTCTGTCACATAAATAAATAAAATCTTTAAAAAAAAAAAAATAAATAAAAAATAAAATCACTCAGTAATCAAGACAAATAAGACAATTAGATATGAAAAATAAAGGACCGCATGAAACAACTGAGTGTCAAAGGAGACAACAGCTTTTTTGTTGCTGCTGATGTTAAGGACTTTTTTTTTTTTTTTTTATGTTAGTCACCATACAGTACATACCTAGTTTTCGATGTAAGGTTCCATGATTCATTAGTTGCATATAACACCCAGTGCACCATGCAATACGTGCCCTCCTTAATGTTAAGAACTTTCAAATATCCCCAAGGGAATTCAGAATTCGCATTAGAAAAAGGTCCTAACCATGTAAAAGTTATTTGCGTGCCTCTGTTATAGATGAAGACGAGGCTAGACTCACAGAAGTTCAAGTACATTTCCCCAAGTTAAACACACAGCAAGCGTCAAGGCTGGGGTGAAAACTCCTATGTGTCGACTCCAGAGCCCATGCTCCCCCTCTGTTCAACAACGCAAGTACTAACGGTTAATTCCAGGAAAAAGCACAGATGCCAGAGACAAAATTCAACTCACCAGCAGTCGATACTGTTGCAGGGCCACTGACAATGGCACCGATGCTATTGTTGGCGACGCACTGGTAAGACCCCGAAAGGGACGGACTAAGAGACAGAATGGTCAAAGTGCCCTGATGAATCTTAATCTGTTCCAGGTCTCTATCCAATCTTCTTCCATTATGCCACCATGAGATATGAGCGGTCACAGGGTTAGCAGAACAATGTAGTACTACGGGTCCGCCAAGTTTCTGGACAGCGGACAGTGGCTCAGAAATAAAATAAGGTGCCAAGTCTACAAGGAAACGTTCCCCACATGCCAACGTCGGGGGGGGGGGAATAAGGGGGAGAGAGAAAGAAGAGTATATTGAATACATTTCATCTGAATCTATATAATTACAGGCAAGCCCTTATTTCATCATACCTGTTACCATTCTCAATGCTTGTAAAAGTTCTAGGAACATTTTTGTACACCCGTTCTTAGAAGGAAAGAAGGGCAACACATTAACCTAGGACTTAATGATTAGGGTAGAAGAGAGTGAAACCTGATATAAATCAGACAACATGCCGATTCTGTAAGTGAGGGGAATGGCAAATGGCTCTTTTTATGAAGTAGCTTCTGAGAAATGCAAGTTAGGAACCTGAAAAAGTGAAGATAACTTGCAAAATAAAAAGAATTCTCTCCTATATCACCAAGGATTTGATTTTAAGACTAAGTTATTCTATAAACAATGGCTATGGTCTTACTACTTCCCTTTAATATAAAACAATGTTCAGTCATGCTGACATACAAAGTCTATCCTTTTTTGCATATAAAGCTAAGTAGAGTGTCAATTTTAAGTTTTATTTGGTGTTTAGAGTAGTTGCATTTATGACATCATTTCCTCAGCAACGTGGGGGGCAGGGTGGGTTCTCGAACTAACGTATCAAAACAGATCCTCCCCCTCCACCCGAAAGCGGGGGACAAGAATACTATTAATCTGGGGGAATAAACTACTTCAAAGAAAAAAAACTGAATAAATTGCTAACCCTACTTTCACAGGATATTTCCTCAGAAATGAAGACTGAGGGGTGTGCCTCTCTCGACTAAAACTTGAGGTGGTTGTTCAGCAAAACAAAAACAGAAATAAAACCAGAAGATCAGCTTTTGGGCTTACAAAAAGTTATACAGTATTCTTAACAGAGATAATAAATATTACTTAATGAATAAACATCACTTGTATTTCTCTCTACTTCTATAGGAATCTGAACATGAATCTAAAATTAAAAGAAACGCACACGCGCCACGCGCTGGGCATGGGCTTACATACACATTTAACAATCAACGCTTTTAAGCTTTTCAGCTTAAAACAGAAGTAGAGAGAAACTCAGCCAAGGTCACGTGAGAAAGTGGCAGATCTGGGATTTGAACCAAGTTCTCTCCAGACTGAGTACTAATACATGCTGATTCTAAAATTTCTTCAGTGGTATGGAGTCAGCATTTTTTCTTGTTATAATTTCCAAATTCAGACATTTGCAACATATCCTCTTATTGAAAAGCGCATGATACGATGATATTTGTTTTTAAGGCAACAAGAGGAATAAATTATAAGGACAATGATAGGAAGGCCTGCCAAGGCCCAGAAGCACTACAGAGATCCTGAAATTGCTGAAGGAATCAGTTTTTAAATCATTCAGCTGGGTCAAACCAACCTTAGAAATGTCTTTGGAAACCATGATTATCAATGAGGATTTGAAGCTGAAGTTTGTTTTTTATAGGATTAAGAAGAGGAAAAGCTTGAGTGTGGACATGACTGTTCTTGGGGATTAAAGAGCACGCTTTGGGTGCTGAGCACGGAGTCATGTATAGAATGACTGAATCGCTGTATTATACTCCTGAAATTAATATCGCACTGTACGTTACTGGAATTAAAATTTAAAACTCAAAAAAAAAAAACAACCACGACCATTCTTCCGCTCTTACCTGAATTCACAGAAGGGCACAGAACCGTAAGGGTAACAACATACAGCAGTGTCTGTAAGGGCCGAGGATCTGGATGCATAGCGCCAGCTTACAGACGCAGGCAGGACAGACTTCCGGGCGTTGGCTCACTAAAACACATCCAGAGAAAGAAAGGAAGAAAAGATCATCGAAACGCCCCAAACAGCTGAAATCCTGTATCTCCATCGTCCCAGTTGGGAGCATGATGGCTGCCATCTATTTTGAAAGCTTTGTAGCGAGTGTGGCAAATACAGGCACTTGATGACCTGTAATCTCCCCAATCCACACACTCATCTCTAGACACTAAGCTAACGTTGGCGGTTTTGCTCATCCTTCCGAGGCACTAAGATAATACCTCATAGTACACAGACTCAATTGCTTCCAACGAATACATTCAACCGCCTTTAGTGCATTTGTTTGTACATTTTACAAGCATCTAAAACTCAACACCGCCAAAATGCACCCCCCGCTTTATGGCTGGCCCTAAAATATAAACAGTAACAAAAACAACAAAATAATAACAAATGTTTACACAGTGCTTGGTACGTGCCAGACACCATTTCGGTGCTTTCTGTAGACCCAAAGACCACGGTGGTGAGAGTAGACGGAACGGTGGCAGGAAGGGAAGAGGGAGACCAAGGAGGAGGTAATGTAATCACTCAGCAGAGAGATGAGCACATGGTGGGTCAGACCAGTGAGTCAACTGTGGAGCTGGTAAGGAGTAATTGGACTCAATGTAGTCTAAAGGTAGAACCAACAGAATTTGCTGAAGACTTGGCTAGAGTATGATCAAAAGATGCGTCAAGGATAACTCTTAGTTTTTGGTGTAACAGAATCCATCATAACTCTGTTTACTGAAATGGGGAAGACTGGCAAGGGGGAGATGGATCGAAGAGTTTAGTCAGCTGTTCTGTCTTGGGAAGGTCCAAGATACCCACCACGAGGCATCCGAGGACTACTGTCAAGTCAACAGCTGCATATAGGCATCTGGAGCTGTGTGGAGAAGTCAGAGCTGGAAATATAGATGTCAGAAATAGAGACATGAGGGGCGCCTGGGTAGCGCCGTCGTTAAGCGTCTGCCTTTGGCTCAGGGCGTGATCCCAGCGTTCCGGGATCGAGTCCCACATCAGGCTCCTCCGCTGGGAGCCTGCTTCTTCCTCTCCCACTCCCCTGCTGTGTTCCCTCTCTCGCTGGCTGTATCTCTGTCACATAAATAAATAAAATCTTTAAAAAAAAAAAAAAAGATAGAAATAGAGACATGAGACCTATTAAAGCCCTAGCACTACCTGATCTCTAAGGAAAGTATGACAGAGGAGAGGAGAGACCAGGCAGGAGCCTTGGGATACTTCAACCTTTAGAGACCAAAAAAGAGAAGGAAGCAGCAAGGGAGACGAGGGGAAAAGTAGCCAATGAAATAGGAAGGAATCCAGGAGAATGTTGTGCTCAGGGAGAAAAATGGAAAAGATATTTCTAGAAGGAAAGCATAAGCAACTACTGCGAACACTGCTGAGAAATAGAGTTAAGGCGAGACACCATCGTGAAGGCAAATACCAGAGCGCAGGGGATACCGACAACAGTGGTTTCAATGCAGGGGGGACTAGCATCTGATGGTGGGTTCAGGA
The DNA here is from genome assembly GCF_017311325.1 of Ursus maritimus. Classification (NCBI taxonomy): domain Eukaryota; kingdom Metazoa; phylum Chordata; class Mammalia; order Carnivora; family Ursidae; genus Ursus; species Ursus maritimus. Next base: position 42,653,677 of record NW_024424008.1, on the reverse strand, counting down.
CAGAATGGGAAGGGAGGAAATGAAGCACAGAAAATTCCTTCCAGGGCTTTGCTATAAAAGGG
>NW_024424008.1:42618870-42653610 GCF_017311325.1 Ursus maritimus | reverse complement strand
TATAGGGCGAATTGCTGGAGACATGTAGCAGTCAAGGGGAGGCTCGCTCATTCTTGCGTTTCTTGAATGTAGAGACAGTGCAGCACATTTGGCTAAATCTAAAGAGAGCTTCACAAAACCCAGCACTGGTAAAGGACGTGGGTAAAAATCGCTATCATCTACTATTGGTGGAAATATATTCAGCAAATTTTTTTGGGGGGAATTTAGCAATATCTATCGAAAATCATTCATTCATGCAATTATGCTTATGGAATGCTTACTACATGCCAGGTACTATTCTAGAAGCTATGGACAGAGCAATTTAAAAATATATAAATAGGAATAAGTGACACAGGCAAAAACGTATCCCTTCTATTCTAGTGGGACTGGACAATACGCATGATAAATAAAATGACTGAAATTAACAAAGTCCATGCCACCCTCCAGATATGGTCCATCCCTCCTCTGTGCTGCCTCCATGCCTTAGACACACGTCTGCCACTGCACTCATCACTCTGTTCTGCAGTGCACCTGGTTACGTAACTATGTCCTCCTTGAAAGCAAGAATGCTCTCATATTGAACACCGTAAATTCTAATAGCTAGCCGAAAACAGGCACTGAAGAGACATTTTTCAAAATGAAAGGAATACCTTCCTATAATGGAATTCCCAAAAGTACCTTAGAGAGTAGTATTTCATGAAACCTGTCATCTCACGCGACTTCGGCATATTCTCGCTATATGTTTTTATTCCTTCATTCGATTATTCACTCATATACATGTTTTTAACATCAGCAAAAATTATATATAATAAGTGCCTACTATATGCCAGGCACCCTGCTAGGCTGGGGATCCAAAGANATTATGTCTGCAAATTCTCCCCCCCATTCCTACGTGGCCAGGGCTGGCCACAGAATCCGTGACTATGGAATACGACAAAATATAACTTAAGAGCTACATGAAGGACGTTTTAGAAATGGGAACTTTATGCACATATTCACTTATGCAAAGGTTAATTCTAACCACTGATAAGACTGGGCAGAAATACAAAGCAAGGCATACTTCTTATTTATAAATCGAATGATGTCTCCCGGGATCTGCTCCCTTCTCTATGCCATGCACTCTGACTCTGCGAGTTGCCAACTCAAGTTTATCTAGATCACAGATCATCAGATCACGGACTGCCTTTTAAGTTTCTTCTTGCCGACCTCTTTTAAAAAGTGGGAGAGGATATTCTGGTATCACTCATTGGCGGAAGAGACCAGCTGTGTGCAACTTTTTTTTGGTTTATTTGAATTCTCACTTGGTTCAAGGGCAAGGACTGACACACCACTGGTAAGCGGTCAAGGCAAAGCAAACATTCAAATAACTTGTTAACAGAAGCCGCTGTCCTGAGAGAATGAGGACAAGGAGGGGCGTTCTTCCTTTTGCCAAATCTTTCCTCGACTATTTATTTATTAAAAAGCAGTGAAACAAATACCAGAGTCAACTTTAACCCCAGCACGCGATTCACTGAGTTACTTTAGCTGTCCTTTAAAACTTCACAGCTCATTATAGCTACCTAAATGATCCCACAGGACCATCCTGTATGAATTCTATCTTTCTATTAGGTTCCTTGCAACATGCTGTCAGTTGATTTTGGAGGCTGGAAAGAACTTAGGACCGTAACATAAATATTTATTGACTTCGTTTATACTTACCCAAGGAAAGCTCGATGCGTTTGTTAAAGAACTGTGATAACGAGAACAAGGACCTGGATTCTATTGCAACAGGAGTCAGGTGGCCTGAAATTACATTTGACCCCCACCAATAGTCCCTTAGGTCTGATCTCACAAATAAACACTGCTGCCCACAAGGAAAGCGAGATGACGTAGAAAGCAGAATATATCCATTAGCACTGTTGGAAAACTGTTTAATGCTATGTTGCTTCCAAAAGTACTAGCTTTGTCCAAAAACAAAACAAAAAAAAAGCGAAAAACAACAAAATTTAATATTAGCATTACTGTATTGATCTAAGAAGTTATTGGAAAACAACAACTATATTTATATTTATATATAATGTAAATATTTACTTATTTCCCCTGCATTGCTCTACCAAATGAACAATTGCGTGTGTTTGGCCAAGTTTACCGCAACTGAATGAGGCTCCTATCACCTTCTTACAAACAGGCCAGTGGCCTTAACATGTATGTTACTTTCCTTACTTTTCTTTCCTACAGAAGTTTACCTTGGCAAGGGAGACAACAGCCTTCATTTCCTCTGCACAGAAATTGTTAACCCATCCTCCTCTTATCCTCTCTCCTGATCTGGAAACAGTGGGCAGCAGAGAAAAGGTCCACGGTAGGATCACAACCGCCCACTCCACCACACATCATTTTTGGCACACCACTTGCCAAAGGCTGTTTAACCTCTGTTCTAGTGTACATAACATCCAAATATTTTCATGCAAAAATTAAAAACAGAATTCTGATCTAAATCATATCAGATGCAATCGAATTCTGATTTAAATTACAATGTCATGTTTTAAACTTCAGTGTTTTTCCCATTTAAAAATTTTTTTTAGGGACACCTAGGTGGCTCAGTCAGTGGAGCGTCTGCCTTTGGCTCAGGTCATGATCCCAGGGTCCTGGGATCAAGCCCCACATCAGGCTCCTTGCTCAGCAGGGAGCCTGCTTCTCCCTCTGCCTGCAGCTCCCCCTGCTTGTGTTCTCTGACAAATAAATAAAATCTTTTTTTTTTTAAAGCATCCAATGTGGTTAACATACCAGATGATATTTTAAATAAAATATTCAAGTTTTCTTCATATATTCTACAATGAATATGTTACAAGTAAAAAATTCTTAACAGTCTCCACAAATATTCATTGACAAAAAAACCCCTACACATTCAGCACAGAACAAAAGTAAACATAATTCTACCACCTAAAGATAACGTATCAATATTTTGATGCATTTCCTTCTAATCTTTTTCATACGTGTATATGTACATAACTTAGACTAAACATATATGCAATATGGTTTTAAATCCTGCTTTATTCATTTTTTATCTAATGAACATTTTTGCTCATTAAATAATTCATAAACACAATCTATAACAGCTATAGATACTTCACTGAATAGATGTACTTTAACTTACTTAGCCACTCCCTTTTGGGTAATTAGGCTTCTTTTTTTAATACGTGTGTGTAGCTATGTATATTTATCTTGCTATTACAGATAATGCTGTTATGAATATCTTTGTCCATAAATCTTTACCACTCTTCTACTTCCGTCTTCAGGATAGATTTTTTTTTTTAAGTGGATTACTGAGTCAAGGAACACAAACTTTTTAAAAGATTTTATTTGTTTATTTTAGAGGGAGAGAGAGAGAAGTAGATTCCCTGCTGAGCACGGAGCCCAACGTGAGGTTCGATCCCCGAACCCTGAGATCACGACCTGAGTCAAAATCAAGAGTCGGATGCTTCACTGACTGAGCCACCCATGGGCCCCAACATAAACATTTTTAATACTCTTAACATATATACTGACAACTAGTTTTCCCAAACAAGGCAATAATGTACAACCTATCCCCAATAACCACCATCCGCATAGTATGGTTTACATCCCTACCCTGTGGTGAGTAAAGCATGGATGTCACACAGGAATTTGAGCAATTAATTCAAATATTTGATAAGGCACAGAGCAACATTTACTGTTTAATCTGTTAGGGACTTTTAAAAAACAATCTGCTAAATTTACATAATAATAACTACAACAAAAGGAGCCTGCCTGGGTGGCTCAGTCGGTTAAGCGTCTGACTCTTGGTTTTGGCTCAAGTCATGATCTCAGGATCCGGAGATCAAGCCCCATGTCAGGCTCCATGCTCAGCACAGAGTCTGCTTAAGATTCTCTCTCTCTCTCTCTCTCCCTCTGCCCCTTCTCTTCCCTGCCCCACCATGCACACTCTCTCTAAAATAAATAAATCTTTTTTTTTAAAAAGTAACTACAAAAGGGGCACCTGGGTGGCTCAGTCGTTAAGCGTCTGTCATGATCCTGGCGTCCTGGGATCGAGCCCCGCATAGGGCTCCCTGCTCTGCTGCGAGCCTGCTTCTTTCTCTCCCACCCCCCCTGCTTGTGTTCCCTCTCTCGCTGGCTGTCTCTCTCTGTCAAATAAATAAATAAAATCTTAAAAAAAAAAAAAAAGTAACTACAAAAAAAGTAAAAGGAATGGACATTGTGGACCACATTTATCAACCCTTGTTAATTTCTAAACTTTCAATTACAAAAAACACGACAGATACAAAAATCTCTGCTTTTTACCCAAAATTTACTGTAAAGTAGGATGCAGGGTCACTGTTGTTATACTGGGTGATTTTAATTTATAACATGCATTTCTCTAAAAATAAATTTGTATGCGAAAACTGCTGACAGACACTTTCTGGCAATATTTGCTGGCATTCAAAATAGTAAATTACCATTTATTTCAAAACTTAATTCTCCCTTCCCTACTGCTTTTCTCGTCCATAAAGCATTTTTTAAAAGATTTTATTTATTTATTTTAGAGAGAGAGAGAGTGCGCATAGAGGGAGAGGGAGAAGCAAACTCCCTGCTAAGCAGGGAGCCCACAACTCGGGGCTTGATCCCAGGACTTTGGGATCATGACCTGAACCAAAGGCAGATGCTTAACTGAGTGAGCCACCCAAGCGCCCCTTGTCCATAAAGCATTTAAGCACCTCTACTTCCCTAAACTACTAGAGGTAATCAAATAACTCAAGGCACTGGATTTTAAATTGGGTTTGTTCTTGCCTTACTATTGGACTTTAGCAAAGACATGATCAATTCCCTATGTGAAAATCACAACTCCTGAAGCTTATCCAACTCACTGGTCTCAGAAGAAATTAACAGGACCCTGAGGAAGTTCTTCCACCTGCTTCCTATCTTCAGACGAAGTCAATGGCCCACATAATTCTATTATTTTCATTACAGTTCCGAGTGGCAGATTTAAGTGAGAAGATACTCCGGGGGCGCCTGGGTGGCGCAGTCCTTAAGCGTCTGCCTTCGGCTCAGAGTGTGATCCCGGCGTTCTGGGATCGAGCCCCACATCAGGCTCCTCCGCTAGGATCCTGCTTCTTCCTCTCCCACTCCCCCTGCTTGTGTTCCCTCTCTCGCTGGCTGTCTCTGTCAAATAAATAAATAAAATCTTAAAAAAAAAAAAAAAAAAAGAGAGAGAGAGAGAGAAGACGCTCCGAAGCTGGGGCGGGTGGTACAATCTCTCTAGGGAAAAGACTATAGGGTACAAAAACCCCCAAACAAAACAGAACAGCTAAGCATAGCATCCCATTAAACCTACAAATCAGGGGACAACTCTTTCCTCAATGCTATAAAAATCCCTGGAGGGCTCCCCACTTTTGCATGGGATGAGTGCTGCTCCCTGAGTCCTAGCCTGATGTTCCTAAAGATGACTGTTTATGTCCTAAGTTAGAGGGCTTCCTTTAAGCTCTCTTTCCCATCCACATGCAAGACAATTTGTCTTGTAAAACACTGTATTTGAGTGCCAGCCCAGGCTTAGCAGCATTTCTGTTGGCAAAAGCAAGCTAAGGGTATGGCTAGTCTTAGAATAAGAAAGGGAATACTTCCCTAACATTTACTTAACTTATTGTTCAGGTTGTGAACTTACTGCTTTTATAACCTCTTTTCAACAGGCTGCCAGAATAATCCTTGGGGGAAAAGTCTTTCCTGAATTTCTAGATTTGATTCCTTTGTTTTTGAAGCAATGCCTTTGCTTTCCTAAGGACGATCAAAGCTGTCTCTCTGAATTATCCCCCTCCCTAGACTCCTATTATCAAACTTTCTTATAGTTTTCTTTCAGGTTTAGGGAATAACTGTGATTAACCTGTGAACAAAAACTCCGCTTGGGATCCATGTATGTCTTCAGAAAAGAAAATTCTTTAAGTTTCCTTTTTTAAAACGATCTTATTCTGCATGACACAATAATTTCCTTCTTTAAAAACAAAAGATTGGCCTTTATTTTCAAATAATCTATTCCATAACATGCTATTTCTCCTGTTGATTTAAACGAGTCTTCTGCAGTAACTAAACAAAAGAAAAAATAGAACATGTCTACTTAAAAATTTTGAAGTAAGTGCTCTCAAGATTAATTCAGCACAATTTCAATGAGGGAAGTCAAACATATAATTTTTTTTTAACTCACTGAGGTACCTTGACCTTAATCACATCAAATTATAAATCTCCTATAAAAGTCTTCTTCATTCTGACTATTTGAATAATTTAGCTAAGAAGTTAACTTGTTTTCTGCACGGACTTCTCAAACAATCCTACTTTTTCTAGAAAATACTCAGGCAATTAATTCCATATACAGGGCATCTACTCTGGGCAAGAACCTACGGGGGGTACAAAGATTAAGAAAGATGAGGTAGGCGTAATTCCTGAACTAAAGGATATTGTGGTCTAAATGAGAAAAGAGGGCATGAATATAATTAGCTTTGGAATAAAGTATCACCAGTGCAACGGGAGTGTGAAATATATTCAGAGGAATCTATCTTGTAGGCATCAGGCTCTGCTGGGCACTCAGCCACAGACAGGACGTCTGTCTCCCTGCGGCTCGTGCTCAGGTGAGGGAAGGGACAACTAAGGAAAGCACCCAGACACACGCTCACCTAACAGAATGACTAGCCTTTTGGCCACAGGGGCTCCCGCAATCACCACTTTTGGGATGGTTTTTCTTTATTTGGCGTCACAACTTTTTCAATCAGAAACAAAAAGAGCAGTACTTTGATATTACAGCTTCGGGCAAAGATACACCCACCAGTGTCCATGACCCCACGATTTTTAGTCAGGAAGTCTCATCCAGGAGAATTGGAATGGCCTATTATATCTGGATGAACAAAAACACTGTGTTCTGTGTACAGATGCCAAGTGAGTGGGAGGACGGGGAGTGTTTTCTGCTAACCTCTCTGCGCTCTGTGCACCGTTCCTATGAGCTGGGGACCACTCCCCTGTTAACTCTGTTTCAGTTCAATGTGAATGCAGATCACTCCTTAAGAGGACCTGCTGTCTGAACACGATTTTCCTGCCTCTCCACCATCGTGGGGGGAGGACTTCCTCACGGCCCTCCCGCACCAGCCACCAGCCTCAAGTCCTCTCTTCCTTAGTTGAGCATAGTAACTTCACTGCACCGTATTTAAGAACATGCTGCGTTTACTTTCAAAATACTGTTTATCACCTCTACAACGTGTTTGTTTCCCAATTGTTTTTATTGCTCAGCTGACTTGCTTTTCTATCTGTGAAGACTGTGGCTATCTTGGACCAGGATGGCATACATCATGACTTTTTCCCACCAAAATCAATGGAAATGGTTTGCACTAAGAGGCAATGCTTTTAGGAAATAAAGGTTATCAGGAATTAAAGTAGTTAAGGGAGGGGGGATGGGCGAGCCACAGAATGAGGCACAAGTGTTACAGGAAACAGAAGGGTCACTTCCCCCGGGACTTAGAAGGTTGAAGAAGACTTCTCTTGGAAACAATGATCAGGTGAATGTGAATGGATGAGTCTGGGGGGCAGGAGGGAGGAAGGGAGGGAGAACAGCAAGGGGAGGCTGCAGTCCAAAGAGAAGGAGCTATGTGTGCACAGAATTAGAAGGAGCAAGGAGGTATGGCTGCGGAGCCAAGTACGAGGAGGAAAATAAGGGGTGGGGGGCAAGGCGGCACAGGGGAGCAGAAGCTACAGCACACCGAACAATATAAATCAGGTCAGGGTTTTGGCTTTTATCCTGAGAGGGGAGTATTAATGGCTTTTAAGCAGGCAAGGGACAAGATCTGACTTGTGCCTTTGAAAAAATCATTTATGCTGCCATGTGGAGCATGGCCGAGGAGAGGAATGGAGGTTAGAAGGCCGGGGAAAGAGGATGCAGGCCTGTACTAGAGAAATAGCAGAGGACAGACTTGAAAGATTACAAAAAATTTTTAAAGACATGGACATATTTACCAGATGTTCTTAAAAGGTGGCACTGATAGGACTTGGGATAGTGAATGATCTGGACTGGGAAAGAAACGATCTCAGACGTCTTTGGAATTTATCACCGTCCACCTCTGTCTCCCCACTGCTCTGACCTCAAATAAAGGAACACGGCTGCTGTCCAGATTTCTACTTGGACAAGTGAGTGCGTGACGTGCAGGAAATACATGAGAAACAGCAGGGCTTTCCATGGCTTGTCGTCGCTGTTTTGATGGCAGCAGGGAATGGGGAGTGTGTCCCGTAAGGCGCAGAGAGAATGAGTTGAGTTGGCCATAAGGGGAACTCTAAGAAAGAGATCGAGGAGGCGAGCAGAAAGAAGCCTGAAGTGCTTCAGAGCTTTCAGGGGACAATAACAGACGGACGAAACTGTTGCTCCCTTCTGAGGAGGGGAGGACCCTTAAAAAATCCACCGCATTGGAAGGCGTGGCAACGCCTCATTCAAAATAATCCACGTGATCAATACCATTAATAAAAACTTTTAAAACAAAAAAGAAAAGGGGGATGAACTAGGGATGAGCCCTCAGATTTCTTAAAAATTTCAAAATGTCACTGAGTTTCATACACATCTACCTTTTTTTTTCTTAAATTCAATTAGCCAACATAGAGAACATCATTAGTTTCAGATGGAGAGTTCGATAATTCCTCAGTTGCACAGAACACGCAGTTTAAGGTCATCGGACACATTCCTTCCCTGTTGACTCCTTCGTGATCACTCGAGCCTTTGATCCGCAGCAGTCCTCACACTCAGAAAACGAGAGCAACAGCTGGCACACATCTTTCAGTGATTTCACTGCAGGAGTGGTATGGGCAGGAGGAGGGTGAGGAAAAGCAGCAAAGTGCCATCATGAGTCCAGCTGCCACAGAGACACCCTCTAGCACGTTAATCTATGGAGGGGGGTGATTCTCCTCCTTTCAGAAACGGAAGAATGCCTTAGGGCGGTGATGTGCAATTGACAACCGCGCATGCTCTGACCTGCCAAGTAGCTCGGAGGCAGTGGGAGGAACGTCTAAATCTTCTAAATGGAGAGCTGGTAGGACATCAAACAGCCAGGTCCACATCTGGAACTTGGGCCAGTCTCTCCTCCCCAGAACTCGGACCCATCCATATGAAACGCAGCCCTACAGAGGGCGCATTTGATGGGCACACAACGATCGCACCCTCATTCAGAGCGACTCCTTAAAAACTGTGCACACCTACAACCTCACGACCCTGCCCCCATGGCCCCCGGGTCTCAGTCGAGTCAGCCAAGCACACGAGCTGATCCTGCTGCTGCACAAGCAGTTCCTTTCACTGTGGACCGTCAGAAGCAGAGGCAGAAAATGGAAGTGACTTGGGAGGTATGGCACCAAAAAGGCCAAATGAACAAAGAAATAATCAACTCCACATGAGCCACTTCGGCTCCAACACAATGAAAAGGGCTGAGGACTAACCCCAGGAAAGGTCACTGGGGTCAGAGGTCACCAGCAGAAAGAGGCAACAGTGAGGGGCCAGAGGAGTCAGTGTGGTCCTAATTACACACCCAAACAGAAGGGGTCTAAGTATGGAGTTAGGTTCTATTCATAATATTTATGCATCTAAAAAAAAAAAAAAGTCAAGTGTTCCTGTTCCACTGTCTTTCAAAGAGACTATTTCTTCCTGCTTCCAGAACACAGGAAACCAAAAATCATGGAGATAAGATAATTCTGGCATCCACCGTGGGTTGTACGGGAGCATTACGAATATTTTAAAACACAGCTGCAGACAAACAGTGAAATTCTACAGAGTGACTCGGCAGAGATTATTAAAAAGACAAAATACAGCAAGTTTCAAGAGGACCACTTTGCAGACACCAAAGAGTCAGCACTTGCTCACAAGTCAACACTTGGTACATTTTTCAAGGTTGCCACTGGAATTGGCTTCACGGGGGGAAAAGAAAAATAACAGAGTTTTAGTAACCATGAAACAAAAGCCAGCTAAGAGCAGAAGTTTTTAAGTTTGCTAAGAACTAGTTAAACTTGAACAGACTGATCTTACAAAGATCCAGACAGACATTTGGCTAACGTTTTTTGATGAAGGATGAGAAGGAATACGAAAACATTTGAAAAAGGGGCTCTAGATAAGTGTTAGGTAATAAATTTAATATAGTTGTTATTATGTTCGGCGCACTGCTGAGACCTTACCAAATGAAACAAATTTCTCCCTGGCTGTTCCGAAAGACTCGCCCTCTTGGGGTTTGCTTTAGATTTCATTTTAATAACAAGGAAATAAAACCTCAAGGAGAAACTCATTTCCATGAAATGGATTCTAATGTATATGGTCAAACATTTAGGAAAAAGCAAAATAAGAAAAAATGAGAAATGTGCACACTGCAAATAAACTTGAGTCAATGCTGGCTGAGCACGGGACTCGCATCACAATGACTTTTATATTCTGCCACCTGCTGAGCTAGAAGCTTCCTAGAGACCTGGGACACAGTGACCCTGGTTTCCAAGGACCTCATTCCACCTTCAACCATGGCTGCATAAAATCACTGAAGGAATCTAGATTTCTTAGGCGCCCCTGCTTTGTTCAACTGGTGATGGGAATTAGGTCAGACACAGCTTCATCACAGCTGTCACAGCGCCATGGAAGGGAGGCCGTGCACGGATAATGGGACTCCTCAAGCACATTCATAAATGGACATACAAGTCAATCACAGATTACCATGTAGTCAGTACCTAATCACCTCAAATGGACTGTTAAGTCTATAGATATGTAAAAATACACACTGGCCTGTAGGAAGAAAACCTGCATCCCAGAAAACTTTGCTAGGCAGTGAGAGCCAAAGAAATGATCAAGAAACAATGCCCCGATGAATGAGAAAATAGAGAAATCAAGATCACGGGATCTTTGCAAACAGCACAATATCGCGGGTCATTCTAATCCAACTGGGAGAGCCAAAGAAGCAGCGTTAGCATTAGGTCCCAACTGTCTTCCAGAAATGAAGCAAAGCTTGCCAAACAACTCTGCTAGGCTGCGTATGCCTTCAGAGCAGTGGCTGCATTTTGACATTATGGGAGGCGACAGCAAACAGGATGGTCAAGACCATTTAAGGACATGCTGACACCCAAGACACATACGCACGCATGCACACACATGCATGCACCGGGTACACTACTGGGGAAACCACAGCCAACTGGCCCAACTTGGAAGACACAAAAACTTATTCCACTGATAACTCCTCGGTGCAAAACTTCTCTGAAATTCCTTTGTTAATGATTTTCAGTGTCAGTGTATAAACCTGATTCTTATTATGTTCTTATGATTATACCCGATTTTTAACACCACAGTGTCTTTCTCTTCTTTAAGATTTTATTTATCTATTTATTTGAGAGAGAGAGAGAGAGAACACAAGCAGAGGAAAAGGGAGAAGCAGGCTCCCCACTGAGCAGGGAGTCCAATGCGGGACTCGATCCTGGGACGCTGGGATCATGACCTGAGCTGAAGGCAGACATTTAACCGACTGAGCCACCCAGGTGCCCCCAACACTACAGTGTCTTAACTCCAACATTATCAACCAATTTATTCATTAATGGCTATTTCCCAACAAATTAAAGACACCAAGAATTTTCTTACACTGCTATAACCAGTAAAGATAATTCCCAAAGAGCTCCAAATTTCTTGGCACAGCAACAGCAACGTGCGATTGAGTACACAGCTTACAGACTCTGACTTAGATACGTAAGTTCTGGCATATTTCTTAAAATCTTTTATATTACACTATACTCAACGTCTCCCATGTACACAACACTAGCCACACCTTCCATCTGCCAAATACACTTTGTATGTTGCCACATCTACATACCCTGTAGCAGGACTCTTCTTGGAAAGACCTGTCATCATCGGCTTCTATGAACAACATGAGGTTTTTGTCTTGTTTTGTTTTTTTGGTGAGATTTACAGGAGCATTACAGTAGGTTCATTCTTTACATAATGACATAATTAATGTGGGTCTTGGAATTTTAAGAGTGCTGTGGGTTGGGGTGCCTGGGTAGCTCAGTCGGTTAAGCGGCTGCCTTAAGCTCAGGTCATGATCCCTGGGTCCCAGGATCGAGTCCCGCATGGACTCCCTGCTCAGCGGGGAGCCTGCTTCTCCCTCTCCCTCTGCCTGCCGCTCCCCCTGCTTGTGCGCAGACACACTCTCTCTCTGACAAATAAATAAAATCTTTGGGGGAAAAAAGAGTGCTGTGGGTTGTATCCTTAGCTTAATATTCTGAGATCTCTTCATTAGACCCATTTTCTAAGCCAAATTATAAGTGCAGTTGGAATCTACAGCCTAAAAAATACAAAAAAGCAGTTTCTCATCCATTTACACAAAGAAAATGTAGTGTGTACTTAGAGTCGAGGTAGCTGGGGAAAAAAAGAAGGGCGGGGGGCGATGAAGTGGAACAGACAATAGAGACACCATGATCTCATTTCCTAAGTCTCTGACATCTTTAACTCTAGGATTACATATAAACAATAGTATTTAAAAATATTTTTGAGGCATAAAAATGTTTCAAAAAGTGGCAGATGCCCTCACTTTAAAAATAGTATTTTTTTAAAATGTTACAAAATCTTTAAATATATTTCAATAACTATATGTGAAACATATTTTTAAAAAAATAAGTTAGTGGTCTAAATGGATACATTTCTTTTTCCTAGAGAATATCAGTCAGGTAGAACATTTACTAATTTAGTGTGGCTTAGGTACTACTGTCTCTAAGGGAGGGAAAAAAACTCCGTAATTTTTTCCAGCTTTATGACAAACATTTTACAAGTGCTGTGTTTAGGTGAAAAAACAAAACAAAACACTTAAAAAGCTCAGGTGCACCTCTTACACAAGTTTTGCCTCATCTCTGGCAAACTCCAAAAAGGACTGCACTTAATGCAAGAGGGAATGGCAGGAAAACCCAGCAAAGGTATCCAAAATCAACACCATCTCAGCTCTCAGAATTAAGTCAAATGCACAGAGTTCACTTCAGTTTGCAAACAGAAAAGAAAGTATTTGTGTTAACTCAAAAAAAAAAAAAAAGCCAAGTTGAAAAGAAAAAAAAAAGTCAGAGACTAGTTTACAATTTCATTGTAACAACTTGGAGAGGTGGCCCCTTTACTTTATATCCAAGTTAAAAAAAAAAACAAAAACCCACAAAAACTGGAGAAATTACCCTAGCAAACTTTCTTGCACCGTGAAAGCATTTTTTCATTTTACAGTCAAACGTTTTCCAGCATTTTACAGGCAAATTATCTCTAAGGTGCTCACGGGACCCCGGAAACACAGTTAGGAAGACGTGAGCAACGTGCAAAACAACAGAAAAGATAGGTCTTCTCATGAAAACTCAGTAGTCATCTTAAAAAAGGAACCACTGCTTATGAAGAAAATGGCATTACCAAGCTAAAAACTTGGTTATCAAGCTTTCCAAGAATTTACGTTTAAAACATTTCATCACCCTACATAATCATCTCCTTTTTCTCTTCCTAGCTTTCCTGCCAACCTAAGTAAGAATACCTTAAGAGCAGAGGCCCAGATGGCAGGTGCGGGTGTTCCAAAACATCAGATATTATTTTGTTTATTTGAATTACATTCTTTGCTTGAACAGCCTCAGGGCGCACATAAAACATACTACTAATTAAAATAACCAACAGCAGTCCTAATAAAACATCTAAAAAGCAGCCTTTATATAGAGAGACTTTTTAGGTGCTTGCCTCCTGACCTCAGCACCTGGAACAATGAAAGTGCACTTAACACTAAGTGAGGCATTTGCATTTGTGCTGGAGAAGGATGAAAAGCCCACTTGAGGCTGTGCAAGGAAGAGAACCCTTCTTGATAATGATGCCTCATCAACACTTGGGCATAAATCTCACAGATGGACACACAGCTAGCATGAGAAACCGCAAAGAAGCCATATCCCAGGATGGACAACAGCATCCTGAGAATTTGCTAGATTTAATCTACAGCAGCGGTTCCCAGACATCTGGATGTCAATAATCAGGAACACCGAAAAATAAAGCAAAACGCCTGCATGTCCCACGTAAGCTTGCCAGCAGTTTGCCAAGTAAGAACACTTTAAAAAAAAAAAAAATTGAAAACTGTCATCTGTCCCTGTCTCATTAGAACAGAACAAATAGCTAGGCGAAACACTGTTTCAGAATAAATTTGGCTTTAGGAATCAATGACTGCACGTCTTTTGGTCGGTTGTTCCTCATTTTACTCCACATATAAAATCTTCATTATAAACTATGCTGCTTTGAAGATCAATGTTGAGAAACAACTAATCAATAGATCGAAGTTTTCACTGTCTTGAATCGGTATGTTTAATATTATGTAATATTATACACATTGCATATTATACATTTGGATATATATTATGTGCATATATTATGTATATTATATATTATCATGTGTCATATATTATACACAATTATATAATGATATGCTATAATTATATATTTATATTACACATATATACCATAACAACTCAATACATTTGGCTTCAAAAGAGGCTAAATCATGCGCCCCCTAATGGACCATTAAACACAGACACCCTGTAGCTTTTCATCTTAAATGTCAACCAACAAATGTCCCTAAAGCAGCATTTTTAAATCTCCTTGGTATTGACAGGTTTCTGCCACTCAAAGATACCCAACTGGTCCTAGACTGCCATGCCTACGCTTCCATAGTAACATTCCCCTCCAACATAGGCCGAACTTGCAGACCTTGCTGGGAAACTGGTATTTCAGAGGCAGGAAACTGACACAGACACCCCGACATCCAACTAAAAAAATTCCCATGACTCTCTCCACACGCCACTCTAAAACTTCATGCTTTAAAACGTCTCTCCTTCTTCAGGAATGGCTCTGATTTTCATTTTAGTCTGACTTCCCCTGGGTCAAAATTACAGCCAAGGAGGAGTCCTGGAAGAGAAAGTGCAGAATTTGAGTTCATCCGACTCTCCCTACGGTGGGAAAAAAAGAACGAGGCTAGAGATTTACTGGCCCCATAAATGCAGAAAAATCTCACCAGACCTGGACTGACGACTGGTTTGTCCATTCCATGAAGGAAACGAACCAAGTCTACTTTGTTCACCACTGTCTACCCAACACCTAGGAAGTTTCTTGCACAAAATGAATGCTGAGTAAATGCTGGTAAAGGAATACACGCACATTGAGAGAAACCCAGTAATGTTTCCCAGGGATTATGAAGTTATTTCACAAATGACTAATGTAATATGCTTAAAAACATTCTAGTATGCCAAAAGAGATAATATGAGAATGGTCTCACATTACTAAGCAGCAGTTTAAAAGAATCAGCACCAAAGGTCTATGACCTGTTTAAAGAGCTCATTTGGTCTTCGATGGAAGCCAACTCCCATATTCACTTATGTCTTATTATGTAAATTTTTAAAAACCAATAACTAATAGCTATGTGCTATATAATTTAATAGGTACTTGAGGGGCGCCTGGGTGGCTCAGTCGTTAAGCATCTGCCTTCGGCTCAGGGCGTGATCCCAGAGCCCTGGGATCGAGCCCCACACTGGGCTCCCTGCTCTGCTGGAAGCCTGCTTCCTCCTCTCCCACCCCCCCTGCTTGTGTTCCCTCTCTTGCTGGCTGGCTGTCAAATAAAGAAATAAAATCTTAAAAAAAAAAAAAAAAGTACTTTAGCCGAATGACTAACAAAGTACATGATGCATTACCTAAAAGCCACAGGAAAAGAGAAGAGTTTAAATAACAGACGTTATCAAAAAGTCCTTTTAAACCTGAATAGAAAAGGATCCTACATACAACGCCAGAAGCACCCTTACTTTGCTCACACAGAAATGACCAGTGGGGGCTGCAAAGCATTCGTCATCATGTTGGAAGTTCTAAAGGCATAGGACCAACAGTGGGAAACTGGAAGTCTCTGCTGTTACGATTGCTGTAAGGATTTGTAGCTTAAACGACAGACTCTTCATAGACTTATGACAGAGACTGGCATTACAGACTAAAATATCAGGGTTTTCATTGTACACAGTCATGTTTCCTGCAATGTGATATGAATTTTTCTAAGGTCAAGATCATGTAAACAAAATCCTACCACACAAAGCATTATTAAATTTAGAAAGATAACTCTCAAGGAGGAATTTCAAATATACTTAAAGAGTACTGGCCAAGTTAACTGGGTCAAACCACAAATAATTTTATAAATGTCCTTAAAACTATCAAGGGCAACCCCCTCGGGTCCCCTCCCTCCTTGGGAGCTTTGCACTATCCCTTTGTTGTTGCTCAATAAACCTTGCTTTGCTGACCCCCCCAAAAAAACAAAAACAAAAACAAAAAAACTATCAAGTCAATCTGTCCCACCTCTTGGTAACACTTTTTAAAGTCCTGAATTTGGTAAATAAATATCTAAGGAAAACAAGCACATTTTTTAAACCAAATGCCACAATGCTAACTTACACATACACATGAGGTGGACTCCCTGTCAACATCAGACAAATCAACTTGCTAATTTATTTGTATAAATAAATAAGTTCACCTTTATAAATCTTTATAGATTTTAAAAGATAGTACAAGTATTTAAATCAGAGTTCCCAGAGAAAGACTCAAATGTTTCAGTCAGTAGATCTGTCATCTATCTGCCCCAGCACCAAAGAGCAATGACACACTGCCAGGGGTAATGGTGGGTGCCTTGGAAATGATGTAAAGAGGCAGGGCTCTTCATGCAGCATGAAAAACCTTGCTGAAAAATTCTGATACTCCACACCACCCTTGCTTCTTGCTTCCACTATGCAGGGAATAATTGGTTTGTGTGGAAACACATCTATCTATTTGTCCATCTTATCAGACATCTGTCTTATGAGATTAATTATTCCGAAGAATAACAACAACTACCATTTATTAAGTTTACGGGTGAAAGATTTTACGTACATTATTACCAATCTTCACAACAATCCTAAAGATAGGTATTGTTTCCGTTTTACAAATGAGGTAACAGTAAAGAAAGCTCTGACAGCCTGCCCAGGATTCTACAGCTAATAAATGGCAGGGGTAATATCTGAACCCAGGGCACTCCCAGGCCTACACTTACCCCTTTCTACACACAGCTTCCTGAATAAAAGAAAGGCCTTAAGTACAAATCTGTTTTCATGTCCACTGACTTCAGTGTGAATCCATAGCCACTTCTCATTCCAGAGGGACTCTCAAACCTACCAGGTTTTAGCTCTCTTTCTCCATTTTAATCTGTAGACAGGCTGTTGGAGGCATGAAAATTATTTTTTGGAAATTTCCCTGTTTCTGTACTGCTGAATCTCAGTTACCGTAAGTTACTGTGGGTCATCAGCCAGACAGTGAATATCAGTGCCCAACTGGCATTTGTTTTTGGATCAAGTCTATGACATGTGAAGGTCAAGTGATGTTACAGGATACAGGGGACAAAGAAAGTTTTGGAATTGGTAAGAAGAAAAGCAGATGTGAATTATCTTCTAGCTCATGGCAGCGTTAAGTGTGACAAAATTGAAAAGCATGTGATGTAGCAAACAGCCTTATACAACATGATGAAACACTTATTACGAAGATCACACATTACTCTGGTTCATCAACAATAAGTAAGTATTAACACACCCATACATTTCATGCAATGGGTTTGAGAGTTCCCAGTACTATACACAACAAGGCACTTTCAAAGTGATGGTCCGCAAAATATTGGGCTGGTAGTTAAAAACGAAGTCATTATTAAAAAAAGAAAAATATTAATGTGCTTCAAATCAAAAGAACCAAATCAAATAGGCAAGTGAAATATAAAATAAGCGTAAGTATCTTTCTACTATTAAACAATAGTGATAATCTAAAAATTTTTTAAGAATTTTAAATGTTTCAATTGTGGTTATGTATTTATTTTGTGAATTTTAGATTTATAAGAATTTTGCATCTAGTTTATTTTGTTTATAATTAAGAGATTAGTAATAAAAATAATTTAATAAAAATAATTAAATTTAATAATACTTTAATAATTTTAAAGTAATAAAAATAAAATAATTTAAACATTAGTTTACAAGAATTTTTCCCTTCGAAAAAGTCATATGTTTTCCAAGTTTGAGTGCTAACCCCTTTTTAGCAAAATACAAGCCATTATCATCTCAGTTAAGACACTCTGTTAACTAATCAAACACACAGCTATTTCCTTGATCACACACATCCCTACCAAGCTGAGCTGAGAGTGGGAGTGGCGAATAGGACAAGAATTATAGTTTCAAAACATAAGATTCATAGTCCCCCAAATCAAAACAGTTAAAAGAATCCTATAAATGCTACCTACCTCCATGGCCACCAAGGCCACTACCCTAAGAAAACTCTATAAATGCAATACAATCAAGCTTTATCCTCTACATTATAGGCCCCAGAAGGGATTTCTTAAAGTCTGTGCATTTGCAGAGTTGTGGCTCAACGTTTTCTCCTGCAAACACATTCAGTTATCACTACAAAAATTACTGTGCTTCCTTGAAAACCTGGATTCCAGTGATAAAAATCCAATAATGAGGCCAACCTGTGGGGTAGAAGAAACAGATGGAATTCTCAACACTTAACTGATTCCACAACTCCTGCAATTCTTTGGATCCCCCTTCACTGCTAACCCTCCGTCTTTAGCAGTCACTTGAGGGCAACAGCTAGAAACAAAATAGGGGAGTTGCCGGGTGGGGCTGACAATAGTGTGCATAACTGGCCTATCTCCAAGTCAAATATTTGCATCTGATGATCCCATGCCTATCCTATTTCTTTTCTGGAAACAACTTGGAAATGGCACTTTACTGGTGGTCGTTAATGCTACCAATCCCAGGGAAGGGTCTATCTGTTCTGACCATACGTTAAGCCCAAAAGAAAAGAAATTTAAAGGGATGTAAGATTCAAGCTCACTGAGTATACATATAAGAGTTCTAGACAGCGCTGGGATTTCCCATAGATGACAACACTTGTTGGGGAAATTATCAAGAGAAAAGTTAGCAAAAGGTTCCAAGAACAGGGAGCCCTTGCTTCTAAGAACATGTCAGTAAGGAAGGTATGAAGTACATCTCTCCCAAAGTGAATTTTATTTTCCTGGTATTCAACTGATATGTTTATATTGAGTTTGGGGAGACAGGGAGGAGAAAGGGGAGATCTCAAAGTCACAAAATTGAACATTCAGGCCCCAAAAGTCAAACGGTGTGCAGTTATTTGGAGATTCCGAGAAATTTACCCAAAAGTTCCCCGTTAACGCTCATAGCACTCACCTACCAGCTCTCCTCGCTTTGCGCCAGGTTCTAGCCAATCCAAAACCAGAAACATATCATCAATCCTAGCTTATTCCCACATCTGTAGCTCCCCAGAGCTTAACCCCCACTCATTTGATTTCGATTTGACAGTCTAATTCAGCGATGTCACAAATAACATCCTATGTTGTGAATACAAACCCCCACCTCGAAGAGAGCAATTCTAACAATCAGAGCAGCAACTCTCACCCTCCAGGAGCACCGACCACACACTGACCACACTGTCCGAACACTAACTGAGAGAGCCCAAGAGCCTGATGGGCTCTCATTCATTACCGTCATGCAGGTGAAGAAATTAAAGCCCAGGGAGGCTGTGTCACGAGTCTACAGTGGAATCTGGCTTTGACACCAGGTACTCACACTCCTGAGCTTACCCTCGTCCAAACCCTTACGATACAATGCCTGACAGTTCCCAGGTTAAGAAAATTCCATTTACAGAAAACTAACTCACCCTCAATTCAACTGTTTCATTAATCCGGAAACTGCACATGCTAAGTTTACTTAAAACAAGGTGTAAGGGCGGGGGAGGTGTCTGCCAGTCCTATACTGACTGTCTACTAGGCAGCATATGAATGACAAGGAACAATGGTCTTCATTAGCTGGGCTCAGCACCATATATAGAATCCTGGTTTAAAGCATCGCAAGAACATTGGGCACATTCAAGTCACACTATCAATCTGTTGGGAATGAGAATAAGAAACAACGCAGCAAAGAAATGAGCCACCAAGACTCCATGGCCTAAATACGCTATGACAATTGTCCAAACCATTTTCATACAGTTAGAGAGCAAGGGGTCGAAAAAATTAAAATTAAAGCCGAAGACTTTTCCAAATAACTCAATTTCATAAGACAACAAAGAGGAAAATTCTTTATTGGTTATAACTTCCACTAAGGAATATCAAAGAAACATCAAAGAAAACCACGTTTAAAAGATGTTAAAAGTATGAGGCAGGAACTCTAAAATTTCAAGAATTTAATCATGTAAAAGCCAAATTAACCTGCCGACGTAAAATTGTTATTTTGAAGCCACTTAATCATTACCTAAAATACAACATACAAATTAATACATATTAGTCGCTAGAGACAAAACTACATTATTGACTTGGCTTATACTTGGTAATTAGAGAGCTGAACAAGTATTCATTCTTGTTCAGCTTTTCTCCTTTAAAAAAAAAAAAAAACGACTTACAGACAAGCTTCATCAATCATTAAGAGGGCCTGGTTCTGATATTATATGAGCTCTGTCAACTTTAATCAAGTTGCTTGCCAGATCGCAGATAAGTAATGACTTGCTTGGGTTAAGCAAGGCCAGAGTTTCCCTTCTGTAGTATATACATCTCCAGAGTGAAAATAAACAGCCTCACACCTCTTACTGGGAGCTGGTCTCTGTTGGTATTACAACTCACTCTTCACTCCGATGAAGGAGGAGGGGCAAGATTTGCCTTTAAGAATATCTACGTTTCTTCCTTGCCTTCTCAATCTGGTCATCAAAACCATTTTTAAACCATTTCATCAAATAGTTAACAACTGGTTTGATTTTCACAGAAATGACACAAATTGGCTGTCACTAAATGCTTTAGCGTTAACATTTGTTTTAGCCAACATGATACAGGGATACAAAACGAAAGGGAAATAACTAACTGACCAGAGCAACATTAAAAGGCTCGCTTAAAACCGCAAAGCTTGAATTCATTTTCCTACATATCCAAGAAATGAAAAACCAAATTATGTCTCGATAGCGTCCGTCATGTTTTGGATACAGGGGTATCGTGAAACAACTGGTAAGAGAAAGAGCATATCAATTTAGATTTTATATTCATTCCATAATCAAAGACACAAATATAAAATGACATTTATTTCTAAAAAGCCCCCTTTGCTATTTTGCTTACTTACCCAGAATTGGAAAGGGCTTTCAAACTTCATTTTCAGCTGGGACATTCCATTATGGAATTTTTAAGCACCCGAGTACCCGCTCTAAAGAAATGTGCTAGAAAGCAAGGATCTCTGCGCTAGAAATAAAAATAAAGTGACCTCTGTAAAGGAGAGAGTTTGAAAATCCAAGACACCAGGGAA
The DNA here is from genome assembly GCF_017311325.1 of Ursus maritimus. NCBI lineage: Eukaryota > Metazoa > Chordata > Mammalia > Carnivora > Ursidae > Ursus > Ursus maritimus. The sequence continues at coordinate 42,632,268 of NW_024424008.1, read as the reverse complement.
TCAATTTTACCTTAGGCCAAATTCACTTCCGTAACTCCCCTTAGGTCAACAGAACGTATAATGCAGAGTCTGTGGTTTAGAAATGTCAAAGAGAAAAAAGATAACCAATTTGGAAGTATTTTATTCTATTCCTAAGCACAGACAAGTGTGCAATTATAACCTACTTTAAGCTTAAAAAGAAAGACTACAGTTTCAAAGGACCTCCTTTCCCAACACTCGAGAGATTTTAAAGACCATCTAACTCTGAGCTATGTTAAAACTCTTGTACCTGATACTCACGCTCCATCAGGTATTGTCTTCATGGTTTCCATTCTCATGAAAATTTTACTACCTCATGTATTTCAGCAGAAGAGTAAACACACACCAAATCTGTAAAACACTCTGCAAAGTACAAAGGGCTAAAAGTTATTTAAGAAATGATCACCATCAGAAACAGGAGACAATTAATTCTGTGTATGGAATAGAAAGAACCACGAGACAGGAGTAGTAATTGTTGGAACGGGCCACTCCTCCGCAAGGAGCTAAGTGAACAGCGGGTTGTGACAGTTCCGCTGACACCCTCCTGTGCATGCAACACCAGACGGGACAGTCCTTTGCTTTCCCAGTCCTTTCTTTGGAGGCACCATTCTTATATGTCTGCAGGGCACCCAAACAGACAAGGGTCCCAGTCTGCAAAAACAATACGCCAGTCCTTTGTCGCCACGTTCCTTACTGTACAGGTGCCCCAGGATACGGGCCGTACATTCACTCCAGGTAAATCAGACACTAAAGAGGTTAGTATTTCTCAGTGAATTAGAAGGAACTTTTACAAGTAAATAGGGACTTCATTTGCCTACTAAATGTCAAGTGGAAGGATTTTTTGCCAGAAAACTCACATTTCAGCATGAAGGGGGAAAAAAAGCCTTAACTGCAGAAATGAATGAAAAACTCAAAACTCAGCTTCTCTTCCTAGTGTGTTGAAAGCCTCGGGAGTTTGTTTGATAGGTGGTGCCCGTTGACTTGATTCCATGACCAGCTGACATCTGTGATCACAACTAATTAAGTATTCTGTACCTACGTACAGCTAGCTAAGAAAACACGCACGTGATCTTTGTCCTACAGGGTTAATCATTTCCTTATCTTTCCCCTGATTATCTCCTATCTCAAAGAGAGATCCCAAAATAAGTAAAGCACTGACAAGTTCTCTTTAAAACATTTATGTTATTTTCATGTGGGGTGGGCTACAGCCCAGACTTGGAAGGGTCACACTGAGACACCCACTTTGGGAGCTGGCTACAAGAACCCCTACTGACAACAGTAAGATGTATGTAGTCAAATCCCAGGGCTAAAATTTATTTGATGCCACAGAACACTGATATGAATCTCCGCACAAGCTGGATTGTATGATTAAAAACCCCACTGTGGCTGCTGTCATAGTAACAAATGTGAAATTATTTTAAGACCTAACCACTATGACAATAGCTCTTTTAAAATGCATCCTCAAACACAAAAGAAGTAACAAATAATGACTACTGTGTTTGCTAGCCTAACAGGAGACCACAGTTAACAACCCATCTTATAATGACTCAACATTGGCTTTAGTTAGCCACGGGATTAAAAAAAAAATTAGCTCTAAAACGTATAATGAAAATTATATGAAAGACCTATATAGGTCTACATGTCAAAACAAAACAAAAAATGATTTCTTTTAAAAGAGAAATCCAACTAAAATACAAATCTAAAACACGATGACTAGAGCTTGGAATCCGAAATTCAGGGTAGAACTTTGATTTTTTTACTTTAATCTCAAAAAGGATTTGACCATAAAAAAAGAAAATATGCCTAACCATCAATAAATAGGAATCAAAAGATCGGATGAAGAGATCAGAACCATTCTAATCAAATTATAATACGACTTGAAAACATATTAAGTATAAGTATCTACTTAGAATTAGATTTGGGGCACCTGGGTGGCTCAGTCAGTTAAGTGTCTGCCTTCAGCTCAGGTCATGATCCCAGGGCGCTGGGATTGAGTCCGGTCTCGAGCTCCCCAGAATCGGCTCCCTGCTCAGTGGGAAGGCTGTTTCTCCCTCTCCTTCTGTGCTCTCTCTCTCAAATAAATAAAGAAATCTTTTAAAAAAATTAGTTTTGAAACATACTTTAACCCATCAGAACTACAATCCTCCTTACTGTAAAACTACACCCGTAATTCCATTTTGGATTTAATGAACAGCCAAGATTTAATGGAAGAAACAAAATGAGCTTGTTTAAAAAGGTGATCACAGTAAGATGAACCCACAAGGTAAATCACGGACAGCACGTAATAGCCAGACTTCAGTATGGTTCTACTCAAGCAAGAACAATGAAAGTGTCTTCTCACTATTTAGTAATGTCTGGATCTATTGGACCTACTGCTGAGATGCCTGGACACCAAACTGAAATCCAGGTATATGACCTGGGTGGCATGTCTGGTTAAGTGTCCACCTCTTGGTTTCAGCTCAGGTCCTGATCTCAGGGTCCTGAGACTGAATCCTTCATGGGCTCTGCACTCAGTGTAAGCCTGCTTCTGCCTCTCCCTCCCTCTCTGCCCCCCCCCCCCGCGCCCAATCTCTCTCTCTCTCTCAAATAAATAAATCTTTTTAAAAAAATCATGGTTGGGGTGCCTGGGTGGCTCAGTCGTTAAGCGTCTGCCTTCGGCTCAGGGCGTGATCCCAGCGTTCTGGGATCGAGTCCCACATCAGTCTCCTCCGCTGAGAGCCTGCTTCTTCCTCTCCCACTCCCCCTGCTTGTGTTTCCTCTCTCGCTGGCTATCTCTCTCTCTGTCAAATAAATAAATAAAATCTTAAAAAAAAATAAAATAATAAAATAAAATAAATTAAAAAATCAAGGTAACATCTAAAAATCTAATTTCACAACAGGAGTGAACAGGGTAAAACAGGCAGGAGAAAACACTATATTCAATCAAACTGAATTAACTGGTAACACGATGTTATTTTAGGGGTGATTATAAAAAGGATTAAACAGCACCTTCTCTACAAAACTGTACTGTCACATTTGTCATCACGCCCAGACATTCACCGTCACTTGACGATTTTATAAGCCAATCATCAAACTTTTCCAACACATTGCAAGCGAGGTCATATTAAGCCAAAGAATGAAGTGTAACTCCACTTTACGGATGAGGATTCCTCGTACCCACCTCATGCTCTCCTAGTCGCCAAACTGAGAGGAACAGTATAAAGAGGTGAGCGATCAACAGCATGTCCGTTTCAGCTGAAACTATGTTCACTCCCTAATTCTTATTGCCTGTTACTCACTGTGTTGTTATTTGGTTATATACACACCCTGAGGCCAAAACCATGAAAATAAGCCAAAATAAATGGACAAGAAAAATGTCTTATCCCTAGCTTATGATGCTATTTTTGTTTTTATTGGAATAAAAGAGGTTGCCAAGTTCTGATGTCATTACAGTAATTTCGTGGCCTGATAAAATAGTATTTTATCCATTAAACATCTGTCCCCCTTGCCAAATTTACCTCCGACCAGCCAGTGTGTACAATGACTCAATGAACGGATATCAAATTATAGTAAAATAGAGAATACTAATTACTTTTACTCTGATACCATAAAAAGCCAGTAACTGTCAGGCACTTCCCTGGCAAGAGACTGAAGCCAGAATGCACTTTTTAGTACCTATATTTCCAACAGAACACCTGCAATGCTGAGTATCCTAAAAACAGACAGGACTTGACATCAGCTCTCTAGACACCAAGTGTTGCATGGAAGAAAAATACACATTTTAAATATAAAGAATTGTTTAAAACTTCACCCATTTAAAATTTTAAAAAGAAAAAAAATTTTAAAGAAAAAAATGAAAGTGTTAAAACATCATGCATGAATCCCAGTAATAATGTGACATTTAACTGGTTCTTTTTGGTCTCACATTCTGACTCTCTTCCCATCCCTCTCCCAAATTTTAAAAAGAACACTGGAGGGGTAAAAGGTAGCGGTAATAGAGAAGAGATGAGAGAGACCTGCTTAGAGCCAGGGAGGGCATGGAGGGTTATTGTGTGAACATAAACACAAAACTGTAAAAACTCAATCTACTATACTTTTCTGCTTTATAAAATAGGGAAGATACTATTTTGTGGTGATTCAGGATTCTACACCCCCTTCAATCATTCTAAATATCCATTACTAACATACATTTACAGATACAAGATGTGTACATGGTTGGATTAAATAACCTTGGACCTCAGAAAATGCCCCAAATACAGTTTTATTGATGGGATAAGTCACTAGTATTGGCCGTTTCCCCCCGAGTTATCTCTCTCTTGAAATTCAAGTATAGAAAAGTAGGGTGGAGGAGAGAAGGCAGAGAGCAAAGATATATATTTATGCATTTTGACTGTACATTTGTTGTCAGAGTGAAGAAATAACTGGGCCAGGAGAGGGCCTCAAGGACGTTCTCAGATATGCCCCTCCATAAAAATGTAGCAAATACTATCCTTGTAAAGCATTATTGTGCCTGACACTTACAGATTTAGACGATTGGAAAAGTTCCTACTTTCTCTCAAGTAATAAAGAAAATCTGACATTTACTTATTAATGATAAACAAAGAATTATATTTAAAGTAAAAAGAGCAGCCAAGGGGCGCCTGGGTGGCACAGCGGTTAAGCGTCTGCCTTCGGCTCAGGGCTTGATCCCAGCGTTCTGGGATCGAGCCCCACATCAGGCTCCTCCGCTATGAGCCTGCTTCTTCCTCTCCCACTCCCCCTGCTTGTGTTCCCTCTCTCGCTGGCTGTCTCTATCTCTGTCGAATAAATAAATAAAATCTTTAAAAAAAAAAAAAAAAGAGCAGCCAAGTAGAGGCAGTCCTCAACTTTAAACTAGGTTTGGTTTGAGAAAACGGATTTCTTCAGTGGCTGTTTGGAAATGTGTAACATATTTTTCTCCCTCCAAAATGACTCATGGATGGGTTAGTGTAGAGTCACTCCTTCAGAAAACCCCATTTCGTGGGGTCTTAGTACTGCAAGGGCCGTTAGAGGTCATGTGGTTCAATCTCTCACCCAAGGAAGAGATCCGTCCACAGTGTCTTCAGCAAATGTCTAGGAATAGGAGCTCATGGCCCCTCAAAAGAGCATCTCCTATCATGAGGCAGTCCTATTTGTCACGGTTCTTCCTTCTATTGAACCAAGATCTGCATCTTTTGAGCACCCCTACGGGACAAAAGAGGAAACATATATCACTATTTCAACTCTCCCCACCACCCCCCCGAAATCCGGGCCACTGCTGATCTAAGAAGAAAAGGGGACCACTTGCCTCTCTGGAGTACGGGGAACCCATCCCTGCACATGGCTGTATGTGAAGAATGACCTCGTGTCAAGGAGTACGAAATAAAAAGATTTCATAAAATTACAAGAGCTGAAAAATACAACATCTCCTGAGAGAGAAGTGGCTTGTGTTCAAGCAGATCCACAAAATCCTTCCTCAACATTTCCAAAAACAGACATACAAGCTATTTACCTCAACCACAACCCCCTCCAGAATTTAAGAAACAAACAAGCGGCCTTCTAATTCAGGGACATCACCTCGTATTCTCGTTTCACTGTTTGGTGAAATAAATTTTATTTAGCACACTGGGGAATTCCAACAACACGGACAGAAACTTTAAACATATAGGCATTGTCTGACAGCAAGTAAGAAGCCAAAACCTTCTCCCTGAAGCGGGTACAGTCCTGTTCTTCAAAATTTTTCTGTAACGTAACATCTTAGCTCCACTTTCTTCCATTTTGGGTGTGTTTTCCAAAAGAACATTGTGCTGTTGTGCTTTCTTCTAAAAGAGTATCGCGCCAATGCCGGGCTAGTGGTTTTTTTCTGTACATTTCCAAGTATTGATTATGGATTAAATGCTAAGTACAAAAGATATAAGCTACCTTAGATGGTCCTTCTTCTCTGCTTTGAGGGTCTCTTTCTTCCCTTCTAAACACACACACACACAAGGGGCACGTAGGTGGCTCAGTCGGTTAAGCATTCAACGCTTCATTTCAGCTCAGGTCGTGAGAGCAAGCTCCGCGCGTGTCAGGCTCTGAGCTGGGTGTGGAAGCTGCTTAAGATTCTCTCTCTCCTTCCCCTCTACCCCCCCCCCACTCAGACACTCTATCTCAAAAATAAAATTATATAAAAAAAATAAAAAATACACACACGTGTACAAAAGAACACAGTCATCAATGGATTTGCTTAATGTAATTGTGACTAAGAGGATTTATATTACCTTCACCCAATTTTATGTACAAAAATAAGGTCATGGTAATTTTTCTAAGCTAGCCACGAGGATCTGATTGTCAATTAATTTAGGAAGAGGTTCTATTTTCTTTTTTCCCAATGGGCACATACCCAATGTGCCAAAAAAATGTACTACAAATTTCAAAACATACCAAAGATGCTGTAACAATTTAAAAAGCACAAATCACTACCACATACAATAACACAGATGACTCTCACGGACATAATGAGCAGTGTAAGAAAGCAGATATAAAAGAGTATACACCATATGAACCTGATTTTATAAATATAGTTTGAGAGCAGGCCAAACTAATGTACGGTGGGACTAGTAAGAACAGTGGCTGCCTGCTGGGGGAGGCAGGGTGGTCTGGGAAGGGCACCAAGGAGCTTCCAAGGTGAAAGAAATATTCTAGATCCCGATCTGGGTAACAGTTAACACACATATGTGCATATGTAAAACTTCGCCTAGCTGTTCGCTTAGTGTATATTAACTATATACTCATGTACATTATTATATTATACAATCAATTAGAAACGTGCAACATTGTTTCCAAGTGCCTTTTCAGTTCAACTGCAAAATTAAGCAAATGGTAGCATACTACAACTACAGCAGCCACGTGTACCCAAACCACTACTAACTTCCGAGAACTCCTTACTAGTTAGTACTTCAAAGAAACTACTCTGGATCAAAGTCATAGACTAATTTGTACAGGAAGAGTTACCAAAAGTAACAGAAGCTAATCCTCAGAGACGTGTTAGTATACTCAAGCCATTTACTTTCATTATCCCATGGAATCCCCAGGACCGTGGTAAGAGATACTATTGTTATCCCCATTTTACAGATGACGAAACCAAGATTTCGGTCAAGCTCACTGCCCTGGCTCACATAAATGAAAAAAAAAAAAAAAGTGAGCTGGTCTCTAACAAGAACATGTAGCAGAAAAGCAAACTTTATGTGTCAACTTTTTCATTCTGTTTGCAGTACGGTAATCTAAAAATAAAACCGACCATGCGGCTGTAAGCAACAGAACAGAAAGCAGAATATATCTCAATTCAGTCATAATGTGGCTAGCTCTTTCCCCTCTGAATTCGGACACAAGGGACTTCACCGCTCCCTCATTCTATGATTGAAAGGCACATCGCTGGCTCTTCAGAGCTGAAGTCCCCACTCACATTCCAAGTGACATGCAGCAGAACAAAATGTACTTTGCAGTAGATTTTTATATGCTCTCTGGCCATCAATATATATCACACGGCAAAAGAGGGCGAACAACTGTGAACCAAGACAGGCACGCTGCTGACTTTAGTGTTTACTTCAATCCATTCGAGAGTCCTTTCAATGTGGCTGAACCAGAGAAGGGAGACTCGGGATTAAGGTGGGAAAGACTTAAACGTAGTCTCTTAAAAGGCTGCTTTATTTTCCCAGCACTCTGCATTGTGAGGAGAATTTGGGAGACGACGACATGGTGGCAGGATGGAAAGCACTGTGACACGATATGATTTTAATCAGAAACAAAATATATCAAATTGACCGTCGAATAAGCTACAGCATTCAGTGTGCATCGGTTGAAAACTAGAACTGGAATTCACAGTCATGTTTTAACTCTTCTCGGAATATGAAAATCAATGAACGATACCATCCAAGATTCAGACCTACTCCTCCTGGAAAAGTACACAAGCACCAAACTGGACTAATATCCTGAAAAATGTTTGTATCCAAAAATTATTTGGGGCAGCTGTGGGGGGGGGGGGCAGGGGAGGAAGACACACTCAGGTTTACCAAAAATTTTGCTCCAAAGATTTTACAGAATATTTTTGGTAGATATATTTTCATTTACTTGTGGCTGCTAGCGAGTTCTGCAGAGCAATGCCTTCAAAGGTACTAAAAATCAGAATTCTCAAAAAGACAACAAGAAAGAAACACACACGCTCCACGAATTTAAATTCTATACTAAGGTAACAAGAATGCAACAAAATCATATAAAAACAAAAGAGCACACTAAAATATGCCCATTCGAATGAGCATTTCATCTCTGCATAGCAACTGGCTTCCCATAGAAGTCTGATTTTGCTCTCAGTTTAAAAAGTTATTAGAACAATACAACAGTCCTTCCAGGCAAAGCCAAACTGTAACGCAATTTTACATTATTTATCAAAAGATCATTCAGAGAAAACTTACCAAGGCTGCAACGTGTATATGCTTGTGCTTCGGAGGGAAAGCAGAGAAGTGACTTTCTGTACTTACAGTGGCACTCGGTTCAGTGGTAAAAACACATCCCCACACAGCCTGCTTGGAAGAAAGTCCTGACTAGCACTCTGCCTTCGGGTTGGGCTTTTCTCTTACAAGATAAGCTGTTAAGTCATGCCTTGATTTTAGATCTGCTAACATATGGAGTCTTCTAACGTAGCCTCTCTCCGCCCCCCTCCCTCCACCGCCCCATCACCACTCAGCTCCACTCCCTCTGCACACACACACATACACACATACAAAAAAGGCACTGCAGGGCAGAAATTCCTCAGGTGCTCGCTAATGGAATTCCCAGGGTCCTGGAGCCGCTTCGGGGATCAAGAGATCTCATAGCCCCTGCTGGGGTAAGGAGCAGCGAGTCTGTTCCATTTAATCAAATACAGAATGAATTTTCAGCTCTATTCACTAGCTTGTCTCCCGGGCTCTCAAAAGGCACCAGGCAGCTAGAATCACACACATGTGGCTCTTTTAGGCAAGTATAATTAGTTTGATTTTAAAAAGCCACATTAATAATATCACCTCAGGACCATTATTCAGGGGACAGATGACAATGATACTGTATGTTTTAAGCCTGACAATGGGGGAAAGAGAACAAACAATGACGAAAAACTTGAAGGATTAAAAAAATAAAAAAATAAAATAAAAAAACCAACAAACCAGTTTTTCACTTAATTGTAATCCAATATTTTTAAAATGACATAAAAGATATTCCATATATCATCTTTTAATCTTAATTGAGAAGAAGCAAAGCCCTCCTCCTCCATCTCTTAAAAGTGAATTGGTGCCACATACACAACAAAAATTTATAAATGGAATGTTTATAAATAAATGGAATGTTTACATGCAATATAAAATCTTGAATAAAAACAATAAAACATTCTCTAATTCAATCCAAGTTAATAAAACTTCTGGGGAAAAAAAAAAGCACTCATCAAAACTCACCATAAAATCAAGTCCTTCAAAGCAATCTATTTAGCAACCAGACTCCAAATTCTCTGTCTAATCTAATTAGTTCCTATTAAGTAGTAAGATCATATATCTACAGAAAGACTACCTGGTAGACAACTCATCGGCTCTTCTGAAGTGTTGTCTTATCTATTCTTCTACATAGTAAATGCTAATTACAAGGCCATAGCTAATGTAATTACATGTTATAAATAACCAATTTTTCAATTAGTTAATTTTAATTTCCTATCCCAGCCTCATTTCACTAAGATAATGTTGAATTCCTGAAATCATTTCCCCAGGATATGCTTAGACATAATCACCAATTTTTGGTCTAAATTTGTGCAAAAGAAATATTTTTAGAGAAGAAAATTTTCACTTCAACTTATATTTTGACAAACCCATAAATGAAATCATCTAGAAAGTTACGAGAGCATAAGGGCAAGGTGGAAAAGAGAAAAGCAGGAGCACTAGTCAACAAATTTTACCTGCCCTCTTTAGGGCAGAGCCCCCCATGACAAACGTTCCTATTCCCACACAAAGCCTCCATCTCATATATACCTTGCTGATGGGAGTGGGAGGGGGTCCTATCTTAAAGTGAACTTAATTCCTTTCTTGCAAAGAAGGCAAGGCGTAAGACTGATTTAGAAGCCAACCTACACAAGCTTGATCGGTATGCTCCAAGTCCTAAGGGTTCTTTGTACTTCCCGGCTTGAGAGTCAGAGCTGTTTAAGTACTTTCCACAGAAGAGGAGGTTGATGAGAACCATAGCAATCAATCAAAGCATCCCAAGTGAGTTACTACACAAACAATAGCACAGTACCTCTAGTAACTGATTTTCCTGGTTGACTAAACTATTCAAACAAAGACAGATTTCCAAATAATATATCCGAGTTTTTGCATGAAAGTTAAACAATATACACTTGTGTGTTTTTTATAGAAATATAAACGTTTCTGCTCTACCCACTGCCAAGCACACACCCAGGGCACGTCTTTGCAAAATGAAACAGGTTTTCTCCATCCTTCTCATATAACTTAAAGTATGAGGCAGTTTATTTCAACATGTGCATAACAGAAACGACGGTTATTTGGTGCCTCTCTGGGTTCCTAAGAATGCTTTCTAGTTAAGCACTAATTTAAAATTTCCAGAAATTTTTTCTTTCATCTTGTCCTAAAAGTTGAACCCCCCATTTTCAGCTAAAATAGACTACTTTTTAAAAATGAGCTATAAAATGTCATAGAATACTTAGAATTACACTGAGAATAAACCCACATATTTTCCAGCTCCCCTCCCCACCTTTTCCTCCTTGACACTGCCCTTTAGGTATGCCAAGTGTCAGCTGGGAGTCTGAGGGCAATGGTATCAGTGAGGCATGGAAACAGAACTGGCCTCTTTCATTTTTGCTGGCCACTGCCCTGAGAATTAACTCATGTTAGTTTTTGGTTCAATTTTCTGTTTCTCAAAGTGTTTGTGTTAGGACACAGGGGCTCCCTTTCTGTTAATGATGTTCCCTAAATTCTAGATCTCAGTTGGAAAGCAGCCTGCCCTTAAAGCACCTGCCACCCTCTGGTAGTCCTGACCAGAAAAGGCAGGCATTCTGGAGAAGCGCTCCTTTTGGAGAGCCTTCCACCTGATTTGGTGGGGTTAGGAAGAACAATGAAGGCAAGGGCGAGAGAGTCTATCTATCCCTCTCAGTGATTTATTACTGAAATCCCTAGATGTGGAGAGAAAGCAACAAAGGTCTGGAAGCTGCAGACTGAAATAAATAGCGAGCTGTAATGTATTTAGCAAATGATAATGCAATCCACAGAAAGCTTTACAGAGGAGAAGGAAAAATACACTCCCTGGGGCTGGGAAGTCACTGAGTCTGTGAAGGCAGAGAAAGATACATTGTGCAGGAAATTTCTCTTGCTTCTCCCTACACATAAATCACTGTCTCTCACCGGCGCTCTGCGGGATGGAGGTTGAGAAAGCCGAGGGACCCCGCTCCCTTGGGAAAACGTGCTGGCGCCCCTTACTCCCGGCTATGCTGGATCTCACCTGCCCCAGCGGATCATGGTCAAAGAGATTTAATCGTGCTACTGACACCTCACCCCGCCTCCTCCCACGAGGTGGCTCAGAGTCCCAGACAACACGGAACGTCGGAGCTTCCCCGCTGGGCATCCGTCAGCTGCCCTTCCCAGACCCCGCACGCAGCCCGGGACCCCCACGCCCTCCGGGGCTCGCCGGCCTGCCCTCCCGCGGACCTCCCGCGCCCAAGCCGCATGGCCCCCAAGCCCGGGGTCCCCGGACCACCCCTCCCTCCGATCCTGCGGCGGGCCCACCCCCGCACCTCTTGGCGGGGCAGACTCAGTCCCCGGACCTCCTGCGCGGCAGCCGGCTCCGAAAGCCACCCCCAGGTCATCCCCCGCGCGCTGGCGGCGGCTACGGCGGCGGCGGCTGCGATCCGAACGGGCCCCTCCATGCACCGAGCAGGGCAGCAGGAGGGCGCGGCGCCTCGCACGCCGGGGCGGGGACGCAGGGGCGGGCTGGCGCGGGGTCCCCGCTCTCCTCGCACCGAGCCGCGCGAGCCGGGCACCCGGGACTCAGGGGAGGGGAGCTGCGGGGGGGGCGGAGCCACCGGGGCGCGCCCCCGCGGCCGCGCTCCTCTCCGCCAAGGCGCGCGGGCGCGTCACAGGCGGGCGCTGGGCCAGCGAGGAGCACGCGAGGAGCGGGAGGAGGGAACCGGGCCGCAGAGGCCGCAGCGCCCCGCCGGCCCGCGCCCCGCCGGAGGGTGCGCGCGCAGCCTGCCAGATCAGCGGCGGGGGGATGGGCCGTACCAATCTGCGGGGGGCAGGGGGGCGCTCTGAGCAGGACCTTCTCCCAGTCCCCTTCCCGCTTGCTCTACGGGAAAGCCGCCCCAAGGAAGTCGAGTACGGTCTCTGCTTTGGTTTAGGATAGTGAGGATGAGTTGTCTCCGCAACTCACGGAGACTCCAGAGTGCCTGCGCTCACTCTCCCCTCACCTTGCTTCCCCGGGAGAGGCGGCATTTCTGCCCGGTCCGCAAATGGTCTCCACGCTCCGCTGTTTGCCCGCCCAGGCCCCGCCCCTCGCCCCGGTACCTAAGTTCTCCGTGGAGCCCGCGAGTCCAGCCCTCCTCTTGGCTTCTACCTAGGCTCTGCCTTGCTTCCAGCTTCCCGCCGCGTGTGGCTCCTGAGCCTTTCCAGCACTTTTAGTGTTTAGTTTCTTAGACCGCTTCATCCCGCCCAGCACTCACATACACGCGAGCAGGTACCAAAACTCAGAGACCAGGAGAGGCTCAGTGTCACCTGGTGGAGCTAACGTGGCCTTTGGTCCCAGAGTCTCCCCAGCCCGTCCTTTGGACCTGCCTCAAGTTATTTGAGCTCACTGAACTTCGGTTGTTCAGACAGAAAAAGGGAAAAATAATTTCTATTTCAAGGTTGTTGTGAAGCAGAAGTATGATATTTGGTGAAAAGCACCTGCCACTCACTGGACATTCGAGGACTGTGACTTCTTTATAATAATTATTATTACTACCGGTTCCTTTCTTTTCTTTTCTTTTTTTACCACCATTATTACTTATTATTAGTCAAGTAACACTCAGTACTGGGGTGCCTAGGTGGCTGAGTCTATTAAGCCTCGACTCAGCTCAGATATTAATCTCAGGGTGTGTGTTCAAGCCCCTAGTTGGGCTCTTCTCTGGGGGTGGAGGCTACTTAAGAAAATAAAAATAAAAACACTCAGTACTGAACTTATGAGAAATACACCAGTCTCCCCTACTTTCTTACTTGAAAGTAAAGAAATGCTTCCACAAAGAAATGCTTTGAAAGTGGGTGGTGGTGGAACAGTTGAATTTGCTGCTTTTGCTCTGTCCAGGGTCTTTGTGAAAGCATTAGATCCTAAGATCAGTTTGCGGGGGGGGGGGGGGGGGGGGGGGGG